>NW_016107411.1:45491-108206 GCF_001604975.1 Cebus imitator | reverse complement strand
CTTGCCTTTTCATACTTCTAGAATAACTTTTGGGGGCTTCCTCATGAATTGACAGAAAGCAGTGATGGTCACTGTTTGGTTAACAACTGATATTCAATTCAGTCCCTGGAAATTCTGTAGTCCTAGCATGGGGGTGAAAAGGGAGATGAAGAACGATGTGGATATTGTCACTGGCTTTTGTCTACCCCAGGATACCAAGATTTAGTGACCTGGGGAGAGTAAAATCCTGAGGCTCCTGTTTTCTCAAGTGGAACTTTTCGTTTGTCGAAGATGCATACATTTATTCCGACTAGGAGTAGGAAAAGTTTTCTAGTATAAACACAGGGACGCACTATCAGTATGTGCAAAACACCATTCTTCAAACATGGCCAAGACCAGATGATGCAGATTTTAATATCTTACCTTTCTTTTTCTCATGGTTTGACACTCCCCTGGGATATTCTATTCTCTGAGTACAAATTACACCACCACCAGTAGAAAAATCCATTTGCTTCCCGTGTGTTGGTGGCAGAATGTCAAAGCCTCTGAAAAGTTCGAATACAACTTGGTTATATTTCTCTTTCAAGAAACACCCACAGCCAATTTATCGAGGGAACTGGGGAGAAATCTAAGTTGGGACTATTGTTAATTGTGTTTGAATTTATGATTCTGAAAAACTTATAATTATGAGTAACTGGTTCTTGGCATCATCCCAAATTTATTCCAAAACAAGAAGTAAATATTTTTAATGTATTTGAAATTCATTGTTCCTGTGTCTTCAGACTTGAATATAGTTTGACTCCACCTCTAAGTAATTCTTATATGAATGAATGTGTTAAGTGTTCCCTTTTTAACCTTTTACATTTCCTGTGGTAATGCATTTCTATTTTAATCTAATTATTGTTCTTTTAAATATCAGATCTCAAAATTCAGCATGTTAAAAAAATGAACTGCAAAGCTATTCTTTACAAGGTATGAAGGTAATCTGCCCACACTGTTGTCTTGGTGATTGGATTTTCCTCTTTGCTGTTTTCCCATATGGACCCCAAAGGCCCAGAAGATTTATCTTCCGTTTTGTTGGCCTTTCTTCACAAAAGAAGATAATATTTATCTTGCCACTGAGATATATACTTGTATATTTTCTTTATAATGCTTCTAGTTTCAAGTATCTGTCCTATAATTCAAGGATTTAGATTTATTTTTCAATTTTCTCTAGAAGACCATTTACAACTTGGTTTTCCAAATCTTTTTATTTTGTCTGGAACTTTGGATGAGAATTCTACCTTCTTCATGGCTATTTTTTCCCATGGCCTATTTCTTTTATTTATACTGACTATATTGTGTTACTTTTATTGACTTCTTAATTGGGTTATCCAGGCTCTTTCCCTGATTCATAAATCCTGGGTTCATTTGTGTGCTCTCTCTCTGTCACAGAAAGCAGGTGTATAGTGGATAAGTGGCCTGTGGACATGGGTTTAGGGATGTCTGTTTTATGTTTATTTAGAAGTTGACTGACAAGATCAGAATATGGAGGATAAGCAGATGGAACCACAGGAGCTATATTTCTGAAAAATGTGAATTATTTTTGGAAAATTTGCTTGTAATGTCTATAGAGAAAGGGGATGCCAAGGTAAAGAATCTGTTGATAAAGACGCCAGATGAACACCTACAAAGGCTAAAAGAATAGGACTGCATTTCCATGGTTATGAAAACCTAAATGGAGAAAGACTAGTCATCAAAGAAATGAAGAACTTGAATGAGGGTGGAAGTCAAGGTTGCAGTGAGGTCATAGGGTTCTGATTATAAAGCCCAGAGGAAGGAGCAAATTAAGTAGTCATAACTCCAGAATTAAGACTCAATAACTTAAGATAGGAATCAATATTAAACTCAACCTAAGACGAATGTATCTGGAATCCCATGTAAAATAAAGACTTTCTCCAGAAGACTGGCAAGAGGTCGACTGACATTTGAAAAGGCTAGACTTGGGTGTATACTCTGCAGACTGAGCAACTGGCTGGATACCTATAATTTAGCCCTCTGGATAGAGTTTATCATCTGAAATAGCAAGGCCTTAAGACAAAGCCAAGTCACAAAGCAAAGAAGTTGATATTTGAAGATGAAACATTAGGCCCTGACTCTTCTCCTAGCTGCTGGGTAGTCTCTGCAGATAATGGAATTTCAGGAGCCCACTGTTTCAAGGGGTGCTTGACAGATATTTTCCATCATTGTTCTTTAATTTCATTTTCACTTTGTTGCACACTATATTATGAGTCATCTGTGCTAGCCCTTCCTACTTTTCTCTTTTATTCTGTCTCTAAATTATTAGGAGTTGGGGATATGGTAAAGATTAAATGAGACCCAGTATGAGGAACCACTATATGAGCAAAGGAGCATATAAACTGAACCTGAAAGAAATTTCTCTGAATTGGGATTGAATTTTGTACTAATGCTGTATTCTCTGATTGCATTAAGATAAAGTAAACTCTTAGTGTGACATCATAATATTTTAGATAAATATTTTAAATATTTAATATTATCTATTTTAGATATTTTAAATATTTAATATTTATTTATATGTTAATCTAAATATCATAATATTTAGATACATATTTTTCAACAAACATTTTTTGAGTATCTGGGCCTGGGCTAAGCAATGGAGCTACAAGGTAAATAATTGAGACTGCTATCTGGGGTCTGTAGGGGAGGCCAGGGGCACTCAGTTCTGTGGAACCAAAAGTTAGTATGATTTGCAGGACTCTCTTTAAGAAAAAAAAATTGAAATTACAAATATAAATTTAAGTATAAAAGAGATATTTTATTTAAAGTGAGAAAAGGAATTTCAACAAGTTTCAAATATGTAAAAAAAAAAAAAAAACTAATTCCACAGGCATCACAAAATCCAGGGGGACAAAACCCTACACAGTATTTTTATTACCAAACTGTCTAACAAACCTCTATTAGATTTTTCCTCATATATATTGGTTGTGTACTCTTTGATAATGTCTTCATGTAACAATGACTTTTAAATATAATTTTCCATAGAGATACCAGAAACATAATTCAGTTTCTCCTCTAGCATGGTTCATTGAACTTTGTTTTTTTAATTATTGATATTTTTGACTAGATCTGATTGAAGGCCAAATCATTTTCTTAAAATTTTGTATACTTAAAGATTGGAAAGAAGTCAATAGGTTTAAACCTTGTTTCACCTAAGTACCTTCAGAAGTGCCCAGCACATCAGGCCATTCTTACTGTGATGTAGCCTCTGGCCTTGCCCGCCCTGAGCATCACAGCACAGGGTGAATCAGCCCCATGGGCAGTATGAAGTATTCCTAGAAGCCAATCCTACACCAGACAGCTAGTGTTGCTTCACTAGACATTGAAGTGATTATAAACCACATAAATATAGCTTATTAAAGCCACATAAATGATTCTGTAACTCAACTCTCCCTAAGCTGAATTCCCCAAAATGCTCTCAGCCATTCCAAGCTACCCAACATGAGGAGACTTATGCAAAGGGGATTAGGGACTGATCAGAGTAGAAAGAAGCTCTAGATCTAACCTGTCACAATTAAAATAGATTAGAACTGCAAATTTTACAATGATCTTGGAACTCATGAGCATATGAGGCCCAGGGTCTTTGCAAATAAAGGACCCTGATACTGAATTTTAATTAACCTGCACATCAGTCCACTTCTGGGGAGGTCAGTAGGTAACCTGAGTGAGTGAACAAAGACTCCACAGTGGTACTGAACTTTGAGCTAAGTCTTGAAACATAAGGAGACATTTTTTAGGAGGTCAGTGGAAATGGCAAGGCCTAGTAGGAGGTGCCAGCAAAGGAGAGAAAGAAGAAAAGGTTAAGAGGGAAAGAGAAGGGGAACCAGGTAAGAATGACCTCTTTGAAGAATGTTAGAGAAAATTCCAACAAGAAATGGTTAAGTGCTATTAAAAATTGAAATGGGTCCAAGTGGTTAAGAACATGAAGGAGTCTATTATCAATTAGGAAGCAATGTGGGGCCCTTTGTCAATGCAATCTCAAAGACACAGTGGAAGTCAAAGCCCAGTTTCAATGGGCTGAGAAGTGAATAGATTACAAGCAAGTTGATGTTGATAGTTCAGGAAGCACACCTGGGATGGGAAGCAGATGCATGGTGCTGTGGTTATAAGAAAGCTTAGAGATGAAGGAATCTTCATTGGCATTAATTTTAAATTAAAGAAGAGTTTAACCAAACATGTCGAGAATGACCCATAAGTGGAGTAACTTCCTGGTCTGAGCAGAGGGCATGTGGTCTCCATTTGCTCCTAATTTCACTCACCTTTGCTTCTCAGTACTCTAAAATTTTCAGGAATAGCTTTCCAACACCAATCAACAGAGCAGTAGACAAGTCCTCCAGTGAGTGTATGTGCTCATCGGACATTTCAGGGAATAGCTGACACCTTGCCTCTGCCCTGTGATCCCACATATCAGAAGTACAGCTATTCACGTTCTATTCTTCTCTTGTCTCCCAGCTTCCAATCTCATCTCTCCCCATTAACCCTTCAACCTCTCTCTCCATCATTTTTGTACATGTGATATGGAATATTCTCCATGTAATCAACTATTCTTCAAAGATACAGGTTTTAAATGGCTGAATTGTATTCTGTGACATGAATTAATCATTACTTATCCTAAATCTCCCCTCTTTGGACATTTGGTCTGTTTCAAGATGATTGTTCAGTCATCTAAATTTTTTTGTACAATGGTGATTTCCTGAGGATACATTTCAAAATATGTCAAGAAATGGAATCACTTTTACAAAGAAAGGCATATTTTTATGGCTTTTTGCATATATTGCCAAATTTTTTTCCTGGTAACTTAAATATTTGATGATAACGAAGCTCTGAGAGAATGTAAGCCTTTGCCTTTGGTTGAACACATTTACATAACATGGTAAAATGGAAAGCCAGAAGTAATCACCTGACACTCGTGGGGAAAAACCAGATTTGATTGTTTTTGTCCATGTTTTGAATTTACTGAGTTATACAGTGCTGGCCTCCACATTTTCCACTTGTGAAAATGTATTAAGATAAATTAAATTGCTTCAGACTTGCAGTTGAATTTCTCTGGTTCCCAGACTGTGGTTATTTCCTTGACTGGTCAGCCTGGGGTGAAAATTGCTTCCTGGCAGTCAGCAGGTATGTTATGCTGGAATCTAGAAACACGAGAACCCACAAGAGGAAGGCGTTATCCACCAGATAAACAAAAGACATGGTTGCAGAAGCGGTAGCAGTAAACATAACCTCAGGGAGAGGGGCTGAAGGACCTCCCTCCTGCCTAGTACCCCACAGGGTTCTGAGCCTGGCCCCTTCTGGGTTGTACTCCCTGATCCCCGGATCCTAGGATCTTGCTGAATGGCCTGAGGACAAAAGACATTTTCCAGAGGCTTCCCCTAAGAAGAGTTTGCCAAATTTCTGGGAATATGTACAAAGCTTGAGCCACAGAAAGCCTGACTGATCCACGAATATAAACACATCAGTAGTGAAGTCCAGCTTTGCATTTTTGACAAAAGCCCCTTTTTAAAAATGTCTTGGTTTTCAAAATACTACATTTCCCAAATTATATTTATAGAGTAGAATCAAACAAAAAAGCTCTTTGATAAAACTCTACCTATTTCTGGAAGAGTGGAGATAGGAAGATGTGGGTGGGAGTTAGTTTGTTCACAGGCTCTTAGCTGCTGAGCTTTGATCATTCTGCAGAGAAGAGGTAAGATCATTATGCCACCAATCCATACCCTCAAACTGAACCTTATAAGTCTTATCTCACCCACTCCACTAATGATCAGCAAATGACTAGAACTCTGGCCAAAAGGCCTAGACATCAGGATGAATGTCAAATAACAGCTGACACTGCCAACTAAAAATAGCACTTTGGATTTAAATGAGTGACTCAGACTTGATTTCCTATGCTTGCCTGGGATAATACCCTACAGAGCAGGGTTGTTTTATGATTTTTTTATTTTTTAAATTATCCTTTCAAGTGAAGGGAGGGTTTTATTGCAACCAACTGGGCAGTGAGCTCAGAGTTAGCTCTGTGGGAGTTGAGTGTATCCACACTTCACCTCCAAGGCCCTGGGGTCAACTGGCACTGTTGGCTTCCTAAGTACATCTGTGCACTTGACCTTGCAGTTCAGGTCAGCAAAGAACAAGAGGATGGTTTAGAAAGTTATGTCAAAATTTAACACCATTTCCAGAAAATTCTCCCTTCATGCTCTTCTCATCATTCTCCTTCACATAATGGAAACAATTAAAAGCCTAACTAGTCAACGATGAATGACACGAGCTACATGACCCAGGATACCTCCTGACAGAGATGGCAAGCCAGAAAACCAAATGTATCTTTCCAGAATATGCCCATATGTATGATGAATATTAAAATGTTGGGCAAATTGACCGGATAAATATTTAAATAAAGTCTACAATGGAACATTACATCTGTTGCTCATTTGAGTTAAATACTTTTTCACTGAATTAGTTCATTAATATTTGCTAATCAGTTTGGTCAGTGAGGTTTTCCTAATTTCAAACAGTGACAGAATATGTCAGGCCAACAAAGGATGTTTCAACTATGGATTATCAAGGTTTTTGCCCCAACAAATGTAGACCCCTGGGATCTAGACGAGTCTCTATTTTACGTACAAGCCTCTCCTCCCCTTGTACATTTTCCCACCCTACAGTCAGTTGCCAGATCTCATTATACTTAGGGAATATCCTGTCTGCCCAGGCTCCCTTCCTGGCTATTAGGAGTCAAAGCCCTTATTCGTGACAGTAAGAATGGAGCCAGGAAACAATTCTGCAGCTCTGGTTTCCACAGGGATCATGGGCCAACAATACTTGTCCGGAACTCATTTGCCAATTCCAAGTGGGACAGCACAGCAAGAGGGCATCAAATTATGAAACCTACTAGTTAGGTGCTAGGCAGAACTGAGGTTATGATGACGTTCAGAGTTTAGACAATGAAGCTTTGAGGAAAGCTTCCATTGCTGGGAATTCATACCAGCTTTACTGTGCTTCTTAAGCCTCAGACTTAGGTGTGGGAGGAGCTCCTAGAGTTGACACAAAGCACATACAGCAGCTAATGGCACTCTAATTCAGAATCAGAGCTGCCAACAAAACTTGATTAAGAAATCACAACCTAATCAATTGTCAGCCCGTAGGCTAAGATCAAGTGTGAGGAAATTGCAGCCCATAGACCCTAGCCCAAAAAAACTGGACTCTTCCCACATCTCTGCCGGCCTTTTACAGTAAGCCTAAGTGCTTTAAGGATATATCTGTTCTGGATCTCACTGTTAGGTTGTGGTCAGACAGGCTGGTGAGCTGAGAAAAGCCTTTGTAAGGCCCAGAAGCTGTGTGGTGGCTGAGAACTCCTTGGGAAGAGTAAATCCCCTCTGGCCATATCTATCTTTCCAAGCCCTGCTTTCTTCTCTCCTCTATCCCCTACCCTTTTCCTCTCTCGAGGAGTGCCTCAGAACCATCAAACCTGCCAACGCCTTAGCCCTGATGTTAGGACATTGTTGGAGCACCTTGGGCGTGGCTGCTGAGTGGCCAGTCTCTGGAAATGAGTCGTCCATTTGTTAGGATGGACAGGGACCCTGCACAGGGACCCCGTGGCTGACACTGTCTTGTTCCAGTGCTGGTTTTGAATCTTGGCCAACAGAACACAGCGCTCGTGCCACATGCAGTGAGCACAGCCCCTCCTTGGAGCCTGCCTACCTCTTCCCAAAGGAAGAAGAGTGAACAGTTACGCAAACAGGAAAGGAGAATTTATTTGCTTCAGGAAGGGCAGTGCCCCTAAGAGGGAGAGATAACACTTGTCAAGAGGGAGCAGCTGCATCTAACTGTGTCTTTCTTGTTTTGTCTAAATGTAGGCCATAAGTGGCTTCTCAGGAAAGAGACAGAGGCAAGGGAGGGAGAGAATGGGAGAGATATGCAGGGAAAGGGATTAAGGTGGCATCTTGTTATTGCAAAAGAAGTGCCACAGAAAATAACAATGTTTGGAGAAAAAGTAAATAAAGTACCCCTGTGGCACAACGAGGAATAGGGTGAAGGATGGACTTCCTACTGAAAACTGGACTTTGGCAGTGGAAGCTAGTTGTGAGTTACTTGGACTTGTAAGCCATGAAATCTTTCATCAGGTTGGAGGGTATATGGGTTACTTTCAATAAATTACTTCCAGGGATTTTGCTCTTTCCTCAAATTCCTTCCTGAATGGATCTTGGATAAACTGCTGAATTGAAGTGCCAGGCAGGAGCTGCAGCGAGGCAACTCAAATGATGAACAAGGGCCAGGGAAGGCCCAGCAAAAGGCAGCATCTGAAATTTCAGGCTCCAAAAGAAAATCCTGCAACCCAGGTTCTATTTTTCTCTCTGTTTTTACAAAACTATGCCTATTTTGTCTAGTTGACAAGGTAGACAAGAATTGTCTACCTTAGAATTGCCCTTTATTATAAACTTTTGAATGATTCTAGCCTAAAGCAAAGTTAGTTTCTGATTTGTTAGACTCATTATGGAAATATTATTGGTAATACAGAAATCAGGTAAGCAAATATGACAATATCATAAAGTTCTAAAAGTGACGTGGTGAACTCTAGTTAATGCTATTGGATACATGATCCCCATGTGAAGTTTCCAATTTTGGAGATAGATTTAAGAGCCCTTAAACACTGATTAGATAAGGAGGAAAACAGCACCTACAAGATTCAAAACCCAAGTGGCCAAGGAAATAGAGTTGCCATTAATGGAAATAGAAAGGATCCAGGAATGACTGGCTTGAGAGAAAACTGATGCCACATGCTGAGTGTGAGATGTTAGAGAGACACTGATTTAGAAACGGTACCATGGAGGCAGGTGTGACTTGGAAAAAGTTCTGGGAATTAGTCGTAGTAGAACCCAAGGAAGTAGATGTGATCAAAAAGTTAGAGATGGTGAGGGAGCAGAGAAGGATGCTAAAAAGACACCTGGAAAACCCAACTGTGTGGGGATCGGCCAAGGACAGGAGTCCCTGGAAATGAAAATGAGGAAATAAGGAGAGAACCAGCACAGATTATGTGTACGGAGGCCAAGTGAGAGTGTGATCAACAGTGGCCTACAAGGCCTTCAGTGGCCTGGATTCTGTAGCTTTCTGACTCCTTCCTATGAGCTTCCCCTCAACTTTTTCCTCTCTAGCGCCCTGGCCTCCCTGCTGCTCCCTGAACACACAGACATGTCCTAAGTTAGGGTCTTAGCACTGGCTATAGCTTCTACCTGGAGCACCCTCTGTCAGAGGTCCACGTGGCTCCCTCTCTGACTCCTCTTGCAAGCCTCTGTCACCTTCTCAGTGAAATGTACACAACCGCCCTTGCAACACCAAGACCTCCTCGTACCTGCACCTCTGTGACTCCCTACCCTGTTCTATTTTTCCTTTATTCTCTAGTTTCTGTTTATTAAGTGTTAACTAGATCATTTACTTACTAATTTGTCTATGTAGTTAATTCATAACCACTACTAATAATTTACATAATATATTATGTATGTTGTATAGTGTCTGCCTCCGTACGCCAATAAGCTATAACCTTCACAAAGGCAGGGATCTTTGTTTTATTAACCTATCCTAAGTGCCTAGAACAGTGCTTGATACAGAGAAATACTCAATGACTATTTGTTGAAGAAAGAATGAACGGTGTTGAATGCTGCTGAGGAGGAAAGGAGAATGACATCGAGGCAAGGTCATTGGATGGATGTTTTAGGAAGTGATTGGCAATGCTAAGGAGAGCAGTTGCAAGAGAGAAACTGGGGAGAGGGGTGGGTAAGTGGGGAAGGGTAGAAGAAGTGAAAGCAGCAAAGATCATAGTGTTTAAATCACAGAGCAAATTAATGTTTGGGCATAATATTTAAAACTGTAGTATCAGGTCTTTCTGAGGCTGGTATTGGAAGACAGAAGGCACATCGCTGGTAGACAATCACAACAGGCTGGCCTGTGAGGAGTTGCAATTTAGAGGTCAGTATGTGACCTGCAGTGTATCCAGATTCATGTAATAACGTGCTGTTCTGTAAAGGAGGTACACAGAGTGTTCAAGTACAACCTATTTTAAGACAGTCTAATTTTTGCAAAATCAAAAGCTATAAATCACATTAGTCAAGGGTGATGGATTTAGATGAAGATAAGAGAGGAAGAGGAAGCGGGAAACTGAGAAAGCAACTAGGGCTCAACAAAAAGTACAGGAAGAAAACAGCAGGGAGAAGACACCTCCCTGCTGAGGAAAGGCGACAGTCTGGGCCTGCCCCAGAGAAAACAGCCCCATCAGATGGCCGCAAGGGAGGAAAGGGCAAGCAAAGGAGGAGGCCATTCTTGGAAGTTAAGACGGCCAGAGGAAAACAACAAGCGCAATTATAGAAAGATCTGTAGAAAGGGGATCTGCTGGAGGAGGGAGAAATTGGAACTTGAGACAATGAATAAGCCAGAAATCAAGGCCTCAGCGGGGAAAGGGAAAGAGAAAACCTTGAGGGCAGTCAAAGGAGGAATAAATCCACTTCAAGAACATGCTCCAAGAATAGGAGAGAACACGCAAGGGCACAGAGGGAGCGGAAGGAGAAACTCGAGAAACAAAAACTAAAAAGAAGGAAATAAAAATCTGAATGCACCTTTTGTATGAGACACTGGGAAGTGTTCAACTGTGTGTGTGGAATTTGTTTGATGATGGGTCATTAATTCATTCTGTTGTGGCATGCACTTGCATATGTAAAATAAACACCTGGTGAGGGTGAGATGCAGAGAGCTGGGGCCCAGGAGGGGAAAGGGATGTTTAATTCAGACCCACATGATGTTCGCCTAAGCCTTCAGTAGTGTTTAACTCCAGAGAACCTGGAATGGGCCCACTAGGAACCCATTACCTGGTGAAATGTGGAGCCTCTTAGGAAGAATTTATAACCCTTTTCTTAGGTGGGATGCAAGGCTTCACCAATGAGCTAGACCTGCCTACTATTTGTCCTGGAGAATACAATATCTCCTTTGGTGAGAGGTGACTTTCCTGTGTCTTAGGACTTGGCAGGGGGCTTTTCTTAACTAACAATAACCACGCAAGAACAACAACAGTGAGCATCGATTAGGGAGTTTCTTGACATGAACTGTGCTAAGCTCTTTATATACAGTTGCACTTTACTATTCACATTCTGCATTCATCTACTTGCTAAAATTTATTTGTGACCCCAAAATCAAAACTTGCAGTGCTTTCATGGTCATTCATGGATGAGCACAGAGCAGAGGATAATTTAAGTCCCCCAGTGAACATGCACCTTCCTCATGATGCTTTCCTTTTAGTTTCAGCTCTTATACCATAACCTGGGGTCCTTGTGGTGGTCTATTCAGTGCCACATTTTTTTTGCATCTTTGTAGATATTTCACTGTTTCAAGTAGCCTCCAAGCTAGTGCTGAAGTGCTATTGGTGTTTCTATGTGCAAGGAGGTTGTGGTCTGCCCTACAGAGAATACATGGTTAGACAAATCTCCACCAGGCATGAGTTTTAGTGCTGTTGGCTGGGAATTTAATGCTAATGAATCAGTCAAATACATTGAATAAAATGTCTTTAAAAAGAAAGGCACATAAAATAAGGGAATGTATTGATTGGCTGACAAAAGTTTTGTGACCCGAAACTCACAAGAACCTAACCCTGTAATTCCGTGAAGAGCGTTGGTTGAGTATTTACTAATTCAGCATTTGGAGTGACTTTATGGAATATAACTGCCACAAACAATGAGAATCAACTGTATGTTATTTCATTTAACAGTTACAGGTCAATAAACTAATGCTATAAAAGGCCCATTTTACAGATATATAGGCCTAGAAGAACGTTAGGCCTAGAAAGGTTAACTGTTGAGTTCAAGGTCATAATACTGGCAAGGGACTAGAGCCCAGTCTGACTCCAGACCAGCACATGGTGTTTATGCTGCCCTAGAGTGAGGGTGTGAAGGGGAAGGATGAATTCCACATAGTAGAGGGAGGATTTTATTCATGAACAAACAGGGACTGACCCCAGGAGACTGCCAGGAATTGTTTAATGGTAATTTAAAGTAAAACTGGAATTTCTGAAATCACAAGTAGAGAAGGAACCAGGAAAATACTGTTTGTTATTGTTGTGACCTTAGTTTATATTCCTGAAAGCTGTGTCCTACGGAAACTTGGGCTACATGAGGTTATGATCATGCTTTGAAAAGAATAAAACACTATGCAAATGTGTGGTACAATAGAAAAACACTGAGCTGGGAGCAGAAAATTTTAGTTCAAGTCCTAACTCTGCCAGTAACTTGCTATCAGCCTTTTGAGAAAGTCCCCTTCACAGCCCATACCTTAACTACCTGACCTGTAAATGAAAATGCTGGTAAATTATTTTCTCTGCTTGAAATTTTTCTGATGTGAAAACTGTACAGCTCTGTCTGGATCCTACCTGGGTGACTGGAAGTCCTATGTTGCCTGGAGTAGGCTTGATGTCCACCTTTTTTCTTAGCATCAATACTAACAGCATCTTCTTTCAGAATCAAAAGTGTGCCAGTTTGAACAATAAATAATATGATTATCCTGTGCTTCACCAATATTTGTTCCTTGGGTCTTCTTGGCTGAGTCAGATGCAAGAAAAACCTTACCCTTGTCTCAGTAGTGGAGACCGGCTGGGGTTACCTCTTCTAGACACAGTGGGTTCTTGCTGTCTGGTTGCTGGGCTGCTTGGCTCTTACCTGCTTCCACGTTCCTGGCCCATCTCACCTGGCTCTTGACTTACAGCTTACACCTTGAATATGAAATATCCTGCTGCTTAAACTGAGAAACAATTCTTCTTTGCCTTTTGGCTTCCCAAAAAGGAAATTATTTCAGCTGGACTGTGAAAAGAGGACAGTAATTAATGTAGAGAAAGAGTAATTTGATGTAGCACTGCTGATTCAAAGACATAATATGCTGTAATGTAGTCATTCCTAGTCCTATTGGATTTAATGCAATTTTTCATCAAATTACCTACAATCATAGTATAATTATATAAACCCTGACTGAATATAACAAAAATTAATTTTAAAATACAGAGCTAGATTGAGAAGTGAGATGTTGAAAGAAAAACTTCTGCCACTCTGTGAATCTTTCTAAACATATTCATTCTCTTGCTGTCATGTAAAAAAGTTACATGAATCACTATGTGAAATAAAATTGTCTTCAACATAAAACAAAGCAGTGATCTATAGAAATAAAACATAAAAAGAGAATATGTATACCTTATTCTTTTTAGTAGGTTAAAATATACTATATAATTTTATTATACTCTTAATTTGCTTAGCAAAACGTTTCCTCCCAGATACTGAAAGACAAACTTTAGCTCAGACCAGATTTAATAATCCTAAACTTTCTGAATGTCATTTGAAAAATTAAACAATCAATTGGTCAAATTCTCTAATCTGTGTTTGTGGTTCAAAATCCTTTTCCCTGTCTTTGTAGGTAACCTTCAGCTATTCAACCCAGAAAATGTAATATGTTAATGATTGAACAAATATCACAAAACTAGCATCCTACTCAAAATGCTGTTTCTCAATTCTGCTCATGAGTTTGAAACAAATAATTTCTCAGTAGTAACTGCTTGCTTTCCAGAAAGGGCTACGATTCAAGAAGAAGGGTTGCGGAAAACTTGTACTTGTAACAAACCTGATTGGCTAGCATCTACCTTAGAATCCTTTGGGACAATATTAAGGTGGGCTATATTGGCTAAAAGACCATATTTCTAGGAACTTGCCAACCAGAAACTCAAATGAAAGCTGTGCTCTTGAAGCTCTGAAGCAAAGATGTCAAAGTAACACTATGTCCCTTCATAGTGCCTGCTCCCTGCTCAGAAAACAACCCTGGGAAGACCC
The DNA here is from genome assembly GCF_001604975.1 of Cebus imitator. Classification (NCBI taxonomy): domain Eukaryota; kingdom Metazoa; phylum Chordata; class Mammalia; order Primates; family Cebidae; genus Cebus; species Cebus imitator. Next base: position 94,332 of record NW_016107411.1, on the reverse strand, counting down.
AAGGCCTCACAGGACCTTGGCTGGTCTACGCCCTAAAGAGGAAGAAACAACCAGCATCTTTTATTTGATTTAGCTCAGTTTAAAATATCATCCCATCTGTGCCAAAAAGGGGCAATTTGATCTTATAAGCAAATGGCAAAAGGAATTTTGCATTAGAGGAAAAACAACAACAACAAAAACCTGTTTGTTTGTTAGTTTCTTACACTTTCTGCAAATATCTTAATTTTAAATGCTAAATGTTGTTAGGACACTTTATTTGAGAGGTGTATTAAGCACAAATCTTTTTTATGATATTGGGCATTTATGTTCAATCTCTTTTCTGTTAATAATTTTTTTATTTGATAATTTTTAAAAAGAAAAATAAAACAAATGTCTCTTTATCCAGTGTGTGGCTCCAGATATTTGACTTTTAAATGTTTACCTAAGGAAAAAAAGAATGAGGTTGCTATTTGCCAAGGCTGGAAGGATGGAATTTGATATTTGTTTACGGAAGTCATTGGTGCTACTGCCTTACCTGCTACCCACTGCCCTACTCTGCCACTTTCTCATTCTTCAAAAGTTTCACTGACATGAACCTCACTTGTGGGTGGCAGGTTATGATCAAGCACATAGTTTTATCTTTGTCTTATGCAACATTTGGGGTAAAAAGAAGGTTACATGGTAACCAGTTTAAATCATGAACTACGGGCAAAGATTGACCAGGCCAGGCCCTGAGACACACACTGTGTTGAGAGCCAAGATGCAAAGTGGTGAAGATTCAGGCTCAGAGCCCAGCAGGCCACAGGGTGGAGGGGTGATGTGAGTTATCAACCAGTGACTGCTCCTGGGTCAGGAATGACTTTTTGACCCTTTTTTGGATTTTCTATCATGAGCAAGTATGTTTGCTTACCTCAGGTGAGAGCCCAAGTGGGAGCTGGGGGAATATAAACGTTCTCTGCCACTGACTGGAGGGGCAGCACAGCCAAGAATCATGAGTACTTTTGCCTTTGTAACTATATTTTCTTATGGTTAGAAACAAAAGTAAACAATTTAAGTAATTCTGCTTAATGGAAATCAGGAAAGAGAAAAGGCAGCTATGAAGTGTTTTTACAGACCGTGCATGGACCCTAATGGTAACCTAAATGTGAGAGGATGCCAGGCACTGAGAATACCCTGTGCAAGAAAATGATAAAAGCAAGTCTTCCCAGACATTTCCCACAGACCCAAGTATTTTCAAAGGCACAAAAATAAGAAGAGTGCCCTTTTTGAGTCACAAGATTGGCATGAATCGAAGAACTGGTTCTATGCTTGCTGTAATCGTTGTTCAAGGAGGAAGGGGGAATCCATTGAATGTGTTCAGTGAGCTGGAAAGGTAACTTTCCTGACTGGAAGGAAATGATCAAGGGGGAGAAGCCAGGAGGAAAGACATATTAATGACCAGATCTCATTCTTCTCCCTTTATGCCTGGCCTTGAAAAGGACAGATTGCAGAATAGGAAAAAACAAATAGTTTGAAGCTTCCCAGGAGATGGATAAACAGCTATCCTTCAGAAAAGGATGAGCTGTTGGGTATACTGACTGTGTGACACCTCACAAAGGTAGGAACACTAGTTAGACCATCACTGGCATTTTGGTTTACAAGACTCTGTTCTCTTTCCCTCAAAACTTGACGAGATGCAACTTCCTTCCTGAGCTGAACTGTTGTGTTGGTTGTAGTTCTTGTGCCTCATTACTCACCGTCAGTGCTCAGTGATGAAATGATAGAAAACTCGAGTCAGTGATAGGGACTACCTGAGACTGATCAGGCAACAAAATGAAACCTTCAAGAGCCTCTGGAAAGAGAGATGGGAGAGGAAGCAGGGGAGGGAATTTTGTGCTGGGCTCCTGGAGGTGCCATAAACCAGATGAAGATCTGGAACTTGTCTGCAATCAAAAAGCAAGGGGATAACTCAAGGTGCTCAAGGAGGGGAAAAGAAAGCAGGCTTGGTCTTCTTGCGGTAATGGTTGAAATGTGAATGATCACATTCTAGTTAGGCACATTTCTTCAAATTTTATTCCATATTGCATTGTACCTTATATATGTGAAAAATGTAATATGAAAATGAAATCGCTCTTTGATTTTTTTGTATTTTAAAAAGTATAATCAGCTGTGTCCCTGCTTCATCCAGTTTCTCTTAATTAAGGAAAGCCTCTCTGGAGACCTTCTGTACTTGCAGCAGATACCTGTGTATACACAGCTGCATATACTATAATGTCAGAGTTAGTGCGCTTTAATAAATTATTTAACAAATAATCAGCCTCCATAAAATTGGTCTTGAATATCCATACATGTTAAGTGACGGCAACTATCAAACTCTAGGAATAACAAATACCCACTCAGTTCATTAAGAAATAATGTAAGTTTTGGAGCAGAGAGATATGTGGACTCAAATCCCAGCTGCAGAGTAACCACTATGTCACCTGTAACCTCTGTGAGCTTAGTTTTCCCATTGATATTAACTCTAATTTCTAAGAAGCTATACTGTTGTAGGAATTACACATGATATATGCAAAGTGCTAGCACAGTGTCATACAGAGCCTTAGAGCCTCAGTTAATGCTCATTACTGTCATTACGGCATACCATGAGACCATTCATATTTTTAGAAATATAGATACTAGATAGATGGGGGATCTTAAACCTAGTTGGTTTAAAGTCCCATTGATCATCTAAATATAAAATAATAGCATTCTTAAAAGTGTTTTTCAGAAATATTAAGAACTACAAGATTTCTACTTAAACTAGAAATAGTTTTGGTCTCACATAAGGTGACCAACTGGGACTCCCAAGGTGAGGTCCCCGGACCAGAAGCATCAGCTTTACCTGGAAATTTAGGAATGCAAATCCGTGTGTCCCAGCCCAGACCTAATGAGTCATAAACTCTGTGGCTGGAGCCTGAAGTATGTGTTTGAATCAGTTCTCCAGGTGATTTTGATGCATGCAGTATGCTAATGTTTGAGAAATGCTGGGCTATGTTTCACGTATGCTAAACTAAGACATTTTACAGAGGAAAACAGAAAAAAAAAAGCAATAAGCCTGTTTCAGTTTCTTTAAGACACATGCGTCAGTACTTTTATAGCTGGTAGTCTGCCCTATAACTAAAATGACTCAAGATTTTATCATTTCATCATTGAGCTCTGATAGTGAGTAATGAGGCACAAGAACAAAGACAAGATACGACAAACAACACAATAGGTTAGCTCAGGAAGGAAGTTGCCTCTGTGAAAGTTTTGAGGGAAGGAGAATAGAGTCCTGTAAACCAAAATGCCAGTGATGTTCTAATAGCTTTCCTACCTTTGTGAGATGTTGCATAGTCAGTGTCCCAACAGGGACTAGGGCAGGAAGTGTATGGGTAGGGTCAGATAATATTTCTGAAAGGAAACACCCAGGAGTATCCCAAGTTAATGACATTTTAGACTGTTCAACAACCATACAGTCAGTTCCTTGGGAAGACTCTGGTTACTTTTACAAAGCAAACCAGGAGAATTTTTATAATACCTGATAACTATGCAAGACTTTGAATGTTTGAATTTCTAGGACACAGTATTGTGCAACAATTCACTTTATCCCATAATATTTAAATCTACCTCCAGTAAGCCTCTCAGCACCTAACACAGGTTTCTTAGTGAAGAGCTACCTTTTTGTGGGTAATGGGAAAGGAAAGTAAACAACCAAATAATATCATAATCACAAGTGTCAATGATTAGTGGAAAAGGTGGGGGTGATCATTAAATTCTAGTTGTTTCCACTATTCCAGTGGGACTTGTGGGAATGTTAGCAAAAGACCAGGGTGTTATGATCTGATTGTGTTTCATCAATTGCCTTGGCTTTTGAATGAAATATGATGTAAGGACAAATCATTATTAAATTTGCCACAGATTCTAATTTTTTCCCTAACATGAGGCTAACCATGACATCCTTTCCCAGGAAGAACAGTCTCTCCATGATCAGGGAAACATCAGCAGGGGCTTCCTCAATTGGTGCTTTTCTCCTTCATCCCCACCACAGAGTCATAGAGGTCAAGTCCTTTTCTTGTTAAACCTAAAAAACGCAAATGTCAAAGTTGCTGCTATGGTGTACTAACTTTTGTCACAGTGACATGCCCTGTCACAGGGCATATGTATTCTGTTATACGATTGAAATATTGGATATACTATTGTTTTTGTACTATTGAAATCTCGAATAAACTGAATTCTAAAATAAGTATGTCCTCAACAATCTCACACCTACTTATATCTTACAGGTCTTTCTGTCTAATGCTGGCGACCTAAGCCATGTTCCAGGCAAGCAACATTCAATAGCATTTTACTGCTCCAACAAGTTGGTTCGATTAGTAATGTCAAAGGGAGTCACTAAATAGATGGTGCATAACTATCATATAATCTCATATGATTTTCCACCAGTTACCATGGAAAAATTGATGAAGTTTCTTTACAATGGAGTAAGTTCAATCACACTTAAAAAACTAAATACTGAAGATATCCACAGCTGGCTGCTCTCTAAAAAATCAGAAATGGCATCTTTACTTTGTTTCAAATCCCCAATCCTGGTGGTGGTCCAAAGTTACGGCAGTTAGAACTCCTTATGTCGATACAAGGAGGTTGGGAGCATATTAAGTCAGCATCCTTTAAAACTAAGAGTATGACTACAGTGAGGTGGAATTTGGGACCTCACACCCACTCCCTGTTTCTGTTCTATTTTACCTTTTCTGACTTCTAAGCCAACAGGAGAGGGGGAAGGGCCACACTTTTGTGACCCTTCCTAAAAAATTGTGTTGAATTTTGGAAACAAAGAGGGACTTCTGAGGGGGTGGTTGAGGATGGGCTGAAGGCACAGAAGAAACCAACTTGTGTGCCCCCCTCCCCACTAGCAGACCCTTCTTCCTCATTGGTTCAGGTCACACAATCCCCAAGAATTCAAGGAAACACCTAGAGTTATTCCCTGTTATTTCCCATTTCTCTTTTCTTTGATCTGGGGTCAATGAAGTAAGAAATCTAAAGGTGAAGGAAAGGCAGAGATCAACACTGAGCAAGTCTGTGTTGGAGAGGGTAATATCACCAATGACTATACCCAAAAGAAGGGAGCAAAACGCCCTGGGTGATGCTCTGCATCACCTAGGACTGCCACTGTCCCCTGTCATCATTAGCATTGCTGAGCTCAAGCTTTGAGCCAGGAATTAAACCAAAATCTCCATGGATCTGTCTAACTTAGTCTTAGTCTTTGCCTCCATTACAGCTTGTTACACCCTGAGATAGATCCTTTGTAAACCCTGTGTTCAAAGGGCGCTGTTAAAGCACATCTTCTGTCTTGAACCAGAAAATTGCTTAAGCCCAGAGCCTAAAGGCAGAGCTGCCATGATCTGTTCATGGGGATTGACTACTTATTGATGCCAAAGTCACACACCTGTTTGTCATTTTCACTTCCAAATGAAGAGTCATGCTGCACATCAGTGAGAAATGTTCAGCTGTCATCTGTCAGCTGTTTGTTTGTTTGTTTCTGCTCTCCTTCTACATGAGAACACATTTAATCATGGACCAATTGGGCAAGCAACATTGTGTGGCCTCTGAAGGCTGAGATTTTAGTTCTCTCATCAGAACAAATGTAAAAGGATAGAATAATGAAATTTGAAAGATTGAGTCGCTTCAAATCTAAAAATATTTATCCCTTTCTCACCTTCTCTAAATAGTATTGTACACTGAATTGAAGCCAAAATAATAACTGCAGATTCTAAAATGTCTAACATTGTTTACATATTCAAATTTTTATTTTGAAGTTCCTTGAAAGGGGCTAATTACTACAACCAAATCATACAATTAAAAAGTTTGCATGCTGTTGAAATAATTACATCAGATGTATTGCTTCCAATAGGAAAGATTTAAGCTATAAAGACCCAATCTACAGAAGATAGCAACTCAGTGAGACTTAATTATACAAGTGTAGTTTTGTTGCCAGCACCTATGAGATATCATAAAAATCAAGTTAAATATTTGTAATAAAGGATTACAGACTAGGAAAGATATTTCTTTTATAAAAATAGCTCATGAAAGTTGGATTGTGACTAAGAGGAAGAGAAAAGAAGGAAAGAAACTAACAATTGTTAAATACTTATTGGGTGCAGAGATTTATATACTTTACCTCATTTAACTGTTCAAACAGTCTTGTGAAGTGGGTACTATGACTACCACTTTGAAGATGAGGGAATTGAAGCTCAGAGAATTTGAGTAACTGAACCAAAGTCGTATAGCTAGTAAGTAAAGAACTAGGATTCAAATCTAGATCTGTATGCTTCCAAAATTCATTCTCATTCTTTTTGAGTATACGAGAGGCCAATTAAAAAACCCCTACATCCCTCTGAATTTGAACTCAGTTGAGAAATAAGACAGAAAGATGCAGATCAAAGCACTTGTTTTCTTACTGATAAAAATGACTGACTGGCAAATGTGACTTTTGATGTGTGACCAATTTGCTTGCGATAGTTCGTGGGGAATTGGAAATCCTTGCCCTTGTGGTTTCTGGCTCAGCAGGACCCCTGTGGGGCTTCTCCCTCTCCAGGGAGAGTGCTCTGGAAGGTTTACCACACCGGTGAGAAGATGAGCATGTGGGGGATTGGTTGGCCAAGGGAGAAATCAAGGCTGAAGCCAAGTGTGCTGAGCTCTCACATGAGGTCCTTTGCTCCTGTTTCCTGGAATCATAATTGGGTGGGGTAGAGAGAAGCAGGGATGTTCCTTCTGTCCTTTCTCGCTTAGGGAGTGGGAGTGGAAATTTTTCCACATCTAAGGAAATTTGAAAAGACAAAATATGGTTGCTTCTTCAAGCAGACCACCTAACCACACTATCCAGGGTCTAAAACCCACTTGCTGCTGTTAAATTATGCCAAGAGAGAACATTCTGATCATTCTCCTCAATTCTAGGCATGGCATTGTGGCTCGGTGCTTAAAGGCTGGAGTTTTGAGTTGCAGATCTAGGTTTGAGTGCTGAATCTACTAGCTTCAGGGTGTTAAACAAGTTTCTTAATCTCTCTAAACCTTATTTTTCTCAAAGATAAAAATTGGGTGTAGTTGTGAAGATAGTGAATGGCACATAATATGTGCATTTGACACATTAATTTGCTATTATCTGGACATAACTTCTCCTAAGTAAAAGGATGAACTAATTGCAGGGCCTAGCCTAAGCTCTGAGAAGTCATTTTTTACAGGGTTTCAGTCCACAGTAAGCAAGAAGAAATGAGATAAAGAGTTTAAACCAGGGAAGGCATAGCTGTGGTCACCAAACAACCTATTAGTGACTGAATTGTGTTCCTCAAATTCATATGTTGAAGTCCTAACCCCAAGTACCAAATGTTACTGTATTTGGGGAAAGGGTCCTGAAGAAGTCATTCAGTTGGAATGAGTCATATTGCATTAGGTGTTGGGAATTGGCTGGCCAAGGGAGGGAAAATCAAGGCTGGAACCAAGTGCTGAACTCTCACATCAGGTCGTTTGCTCCTGTTCCCGGTACTCTTTACGGGGGTCCAATATGACTGGCATCTTTATAAGAAGAGAAAGAAGCACCAGGGAGGTACATGTACAGAGAAAAGGTCATTTGAGAACACAGTAAGATGGAGGGAATCTGTAAGCCGAGGAGAGAGACCTCAGAAACCAGTCTTACCTGTATCTTGATCTTGGATGTCCAGTCTCCAGAACAGTGAAAAAAACAAATTGGTGTTGTTTAAGCCACCTGCTCTGTGGTATTTTGTTGTGGTGGCCCTAGCAGACAAATATACAACCCAAAAGATTCTTTCCACATTCGCCATTTTCTATTTTATAGTTTTTTCTCCTTTTGTTTCCTTCTCTTCTCTTCCCTCTTTCCTTTAGTTTTTAATTTTAATTTTAATTTTAATTTTTGGCCTTCCTATTCCTCCATCTGCCTTTCCAAGAAGCTGAATTCCAGACAATTAACCATTCATCTCAACAGTTTAGCAAATCAAATGCCCTCAATGGTTTCTTTTGTGATTCAATTAATATAGAATCAGAACGTAATGTACTCCTCTGGGAAAAATGAAACAAAAAATTCAGAAATAAGGTTTTGGGTCAGCTTCACTGGTTTTAAGAGAGGGAAGGGAGAAGACTCTTGCAGGTTTGATGCTGGGCAGCACTATGTGGTTGGGCCTGGCAGGCACTCGAGGCTTTAGGTCTTGGTTTGAATCCAGATTAGAAAATCATTACTTTCTAAAAGCCTTGAGGGTCTAGAAGAGTTTATGTGAAGGGATAATGTTTGGAAAAAGTTTTGCAGAACTAGAGAAAAGTTTCCAGTTACCTTTTCTGTCCTAATGTAGAGTATCTTTGCTAACTAGGTCTTGAATCAATCCATGTTGTCTATAAGAGTAACCATTTTTAATTTCTCACTGGCCAGCACTAACACCCTTTAGAAAACGAGTTCAAAGCAGCCCTAGTAACCAGAGTCATGCGGCCATGGTGGGAATAGAGCTCCTCACCAAGGTCAGCTCCTCAATGAAATCCGTGCCTTCTGGACGACTGCTTGTAAATAAATATTAAGCATGACCATTAAAAAATAATTTGGCTCTGACCAGCAAATAGGGAAAGAGTGTATCAATTTCATTATTATATAAGCATACATGACCAAATACAGCTAGAGTGGAGTCCTGGCTCACGTACTGAGCTTGGATTTCCCCAAGGAACACTTTCACATAATTAATAATGAAAAGCTTTCCATTTACTGTGGTTCAACTATTTGCAGAATTTTCAGGCTGCGCTCAGTGGCCCTAATTTTAGAGGTATAATGAGAAGATCACCACGTTACGGAGGCTCTTCCCTCCCAGTTTACTCCTGGAGCCTATTTAATTTGTAGCTCTAACTCTGTGTTCCCAGATTTGGTCTTTCCTCACATCTCAGCAGCTGCACTTTGCTTGAAATGAGATACTCCCATCTCCGGTCACTGTGCTCTGGCCCCCTGGACATTCTTCTTGCCCGCTCTCCACAGTGTAGCTGCTGAGAGTCCTTTGCCCAGGAGTCCAGAGTAAGAGGACAATCTTGACTGTGCCTGCCCCCCTTTAGTGACAAATTCCTCAGTTCACTCATTTCCTAGGGCTGCTGAAACAAGTTACCCCAAACTTTGCAGCTTAAAACAATACAAATATTATTCTCTCAAAGTTTGAGAGACAAGAAGTTGAAACTCATGGTGTTGCCAGGGCCATGCTCACCCTGAAGGAAGGAGAAGAGTCCTTCCTTGCCTCTGCCTAGATCCTCGTGGCTCCTGGCATTGTGGCTGCATCACTCCAGTCCCAGCCTCTACTGTCACGTGGCCATCTTCCCTGTATCTGTGTGTCTCCATCTTTCTTCTTATAAGAACACCCGTCATTGGGTTTAGGGTCCACCCTAATCCAGTATGCCCTCATCCTAACCTAACTAATTATATCTACAAAGACCCTATTTTCAAATAAGGTAGCAATCTGAGGTTCCAGGTGGACATGAGTTGAGTGAGGAGGGGAGGGCACTATTTAACTCAATATACTCAGGGACCTTGCTGACCTTGCCTCTCTGCCCACACCCACCATACAGGGTCACCTGGTGGTTACTGCTAAAAGTAACAAGCTACCATTTGTCCTGGATTCCGAACCGATTCAGAAGAACCCTGGGAGCCACATGAATAGGAAGAACAATTTCTCTCCATGGATATTACAGTAGAACATTCACTGGGATCATTGCTTATTATGAAACAGGTACTAGACTTAACTAGCTTTGAAGGGTAGAACATGTTTTAGAGTATCTGTTATATGGTTCATTTGACTTTATATTGATTGATTGATTGATTGAGACAGAGTCTCACTTTGTCACTGAAGTTAGAGTGCAGTGGTGCGATATCGGCTTATTGCAACTGCTGCTTCCTGGGTTCAAGTGATTCTCCTGCCTCAGCCTCTTGAGTAGCTGGGACTACAGGTGTCCACCACCACAGCTGGCTAATTATTGTATTTTTTAGTAGACACAGGGTTTTTGCCATATTAGCCAGGCTGATCTTGAACTCCTGACCTCAGGTGATCCAGCTGCCTTGGCCTCCCAAAGTGCCTCCAAAGTATTACACGTGTGAGCCACTGTGCCTGGCCTCATTAGACTTCAAAGCAATAATTTTTTAAAAATACCCTAAAGATGTTGAAAATAAGGCATAAAGTTGATGTGGCAGTCACAGAAGAAGATATCAGCTTAAAAAGTGACAGAAATAGCTTTTTGAAAATTGTCTTTACAGGCCGGGTGAGGTGGCTCATGCCTATAATCCCAGCACTTTGGTAGGCCAAGGAGGGCAGATCACCTGAGGTCAGGAGTTTGAGACCAGCCTGGCCAACATAGCGAAACCTCGCCTTTACTAAAAAATACAAAAATTAGCTGGGCATTGTGGCGGCACCTGTAATCCCAGCTACTCAGGAAGCTGAGGCAGCAGAATCACTTGAACCAGGAGGTGGAGGTTGCAGTGAGCCGAGATCATGCCACTGCATTCTAGGACAGAGCCAGACTCTGTCTCAAAAAAGAAAAAAAAAAAATTGCCTTTACAGAAAAAAATAGTGGATTATAAATTGTGCTTGCCAAAATATAGCTCTAAAAGTCCACTACATACCCATATATTTTCCAAGTTGATTATTTTCAGATTGGAAAACAATCGGGGTTAAAGTCACTTGAAAGAAAAAATTTTTTGAAAAAAACTCAGTGACACCCAAATAGTAGCAACTCCTCCTACCCTCATACACAATGCCAACTGAAATTCTGACAAGCTGCTCAATATAAATCTAAAGTCAGAATCGAGATTTTGTACTATGATATAGAGCTGAGTTATAGTGAAGAGAGAGCAGAGAGACTTTGCTCATTATCCTGCATTAGTCAGACTAGATTTACAGCTCAAAACAGCAGTCACAGTAACTGAAGTGCAGACCAGGAACTTGAATTGATGAAATTCACTTCTATCTAAATGAACCTAAGAAGCTTGCTGCATGTAATTGTTATAATAACCTTAAAAAGATCACTTTGCCAAATGTTTCCATCCAAAAAGAAGTAAGCCAGACTGGAAAAAATCTGGAAAACTCTACTTTTTCCATATTTCTTTTTCCCATGAGGATGGGAGAACTCAGGATATGGAAAGGAGCTGACAGAACCCATCCATCTCTGAATCTAGAGATTGGCAAAGAGGTAGAAGAGCAGGTATTGCTAAACAGGCAAAGGGCATGAAAAATTTGAAGGCAATTTTAAAATTGTATGGGCACTTGGATTATTTGAGCTTGCCTTGCAGGTTATGTTAATGCCTTAAACAATGTTTGTCAGGAAGCACCGTAGCAGATTAGTTACCAGCATGGACCTGAGAACTAGACAGACTTGTGAATGAGCCTCTCTTGTGGCTCCATGAGTAAAGAAGTTAATTTCCCCACATTTCATCATGTCTAACTCAGTACTTAATAAGAGTATCTATTACATAGACTTGTTAAAAGGCTTCGATCAGATAACACAGCAAAATGAATGGCAAATACTAAGTGCTTAATAAAACTTTGCAATTAACTAGAAATCTTTTGCTGATTTGTTTGATTTTTGCCTTTGGAACATACAAAGACTAATTTCTAAGGACTTAGCTAACTCAAAGACAATATAAAAATCTACCTCTGCAGAGATGCACTGTAAGAAGTACTTGACCTGTTGTTCCTGGCATTGAAGATGGAGGGAGAGGCCAGGAACCAGGGAATGTGGATGGCTTCTGGAAGGTGGAAAATTCTCCCCAGAGCTCCCAGAAAGGAACTCAGCCCTGCTGACATATTTTTCTTATTTCTTTCTAGCATAGATGAGATTTCCCTATGTTGTGCAGGCTAGTCTCAAATTCCTGGGCTCAAGTGATCCTCCCACTTCGGCCTCCCTCCCAAACTGGGATTACTAGTGTGAGCCACCATACCTGGCCTCCTACTGACATCTTAATTTTAGTCCAGTGAGATTCATATTTGAATTTCTGACCTACAGAAGCATAAGACAATAACTTTGTGTTGTTTTAAGATACTAGATTTTTAGTTATTTGTTATGGCAGCACAAGAAAATGAATACAGCATTATATTATGTCAAAAAAATAAAATCTACCTTTTCAGTGGAATTTGCACTGTACAATGTTTAGGAACAATGCTCAGGGGTTTGTGTCCCTGGCTTTGAGGATGGAGACAGATTGTGAAGTGTAGGGGAAAAGGAAAGAGAGTGAAAAAGGAAAAGAGCCAAGTGGTCATAAGGGAGAGAAGTGAGAAAGACAAATGAGAACAAGAGAGGGAGAAGGAGGAAGGAGAGTGAAGAGAAAGAATAAAAAATAAGGCAGTGTGAGAATCCTTTCTCTGGTTGGTTGTGTAAGTGATGGGCAAAGCTGCATCCCTGTGGCCTGAGTTAGGGCCCAGTGTGTGGCTGACAGTGGCTGACTGACTTGTGTGAGCAGCCCTATGAAGTCAGCATTGCTGTGTCCATCCTTTCCAGAAATTAGAATTTGAAGATACTAAGTTTTTCTTAAGGGGTCAGTGTAGAATCAGACAAAAAAACCAAACTGTTTGAAGTCTTCTTAGAAAAGGGACTAGAAAACAGACGGGAGGAAATTACCATGTAAATAACGCAGGAAATTTTCCCTGAAGTGAAGGACATGAGAATTCCGATAAAAGGGCCCTTCAGGTGCACAGCAGCACAATGAAATGAAAAGACAACAAAGCTGCCAACGTCCCGAAATTTTATCACATTCATGAATAATAAAACATTACACATTTCCAGAAAGGAAAAAGCAGTTCACACACTATAGTTTAAGAATTAGAATGGCATCAGGCTTCTCAGGAGTAACATTGAAAGCTTGCAGACAATAAAACAATGTGTTTGAACAGAGAAAAACATACCTCACTTCGTATTATTTCCACAAGAAAATAATTTCCGACCTTTATTTTTATACCCAACTCAAGTCTCAATTAAAAATGAGACACTTTTAGATGCAGTCAGTCTCAAAAATTTACCTTTCACACATAATTTCTTAGGAAGCAACAAGATAGTGTACTCTACCTAAATTAAGAAAAAGCAAACAAGAAAGAAATTTAGGAAGCAGGGGCTCTAATCACAGGAGAAAAATGAAATCACCAGGTTGTTGTGGAGGATATATCCTTAGGAGTCCATAGAAACAGTAAAGATTCCAGCTCAGGTAACATGGCAAAACCCTGTTTCTATAAAAAATCCAAATATTTGCCAGGTATGGTGGCATGCAGCTGTAGTCCCATTTACTCAGGAGGCTAGGGTGGGAGGATTGCTTGAGCCTGGAAAGTTGACCTGCAGTGAACCATGATCATGCCACTGCACTCCAGCCTGGGTGATAGAACAACACCCTGTCTCAAAAAAAAAAAGAAAAGAAAAGAGGGAAGAAAGGAAGGGAGGAAGGAAGGAAGGAAGGTGGGAGGAAGGAAGGAAGGAAGGGAGGAAGGAAGGAAAAAGGAAAGGCAAAGAGGGAAGGGAGAAAGAGAGGAAGAAATAAAAGAAAAGAAAGGAAGGGAGGGAGGAAGGGAGGGAGAGAGAGAAAGAGGAAGGGAAAGGAAGGGAGAAAGAGAGGAAGAAAGAACAAAAAGAAAAGAAAGAAGGGAGGGAGAAAGGAAGGAAGGGAGGGAGGAAGAAAGGCCCATAATTATAGCAGAAAGACAAAGGACTGCAAGAAGGTTATAGGAAAAAGAAATTGAACCTGATACATTCCATCATGTTGAGAGGTTATTTGTAGTTCAGAGGGAGATTTAGAAGAGGAATTAATGAAAAGTAAACTAGAAAAGGCATATGTATAAACACAAATAATATGAGATGAAGTTGTCTAAGAAAGAAATGACATCATAGTAGATTACATGGCTCAGCTGTAAACATTTTTATTGCCATAATGATGAATACTTATTTAAACACAAATTGTGATAATGGTTTGGTAAGGATGGGTGAGAAGAAAGTGTGTGTGTGTTGAGGGTGGTGTAGAAGAAGCAATTTCATCCAATTTACAAATTCAATATACAATATCTAAGTGTGAGGAAACATCCAGAAATTGATATCAGCATATTATAAAAATGGAGATAAAGGCAAAATAAACAAAAGAATTGAAAGTCATTGTCCCTGGAAAGCAGGATTGGAAAGGAAACTGCTTTTTTTAAAAAAATTGTTGTTGTTTGGGGTCTTGCGGTAATATTCATGTTCTTAAATTGTACTCATTGATACTACAAAGAATTTAAAAAGTAAACGTAAAAAACATTTGTAATGTTGAGAAAAACATACTTCCCTACAATGGCTGCTGTGACAACTCGGAAAAATCCCTAACAGATAAGCATTTTACCTCCACTTTATATGTGAGGAGATTAAAGCCCACAGAGACTATGCAGGTTGACACAGCTATTCAGTGATAGGGCCAGGCATCAAACCCAGTCTTTCTGCTTTCCTGTTTCAGGGATCCTCGTAATACCTCCTGACTTCTCATTATCTAGCTTGAATTTGTTATGTTGCTTTAAATAACATCATCCACACAGGAGCAACTTAAAAAAAAAAACTGAAAGTAGAAAATGGCATCCTTCATTAGGCATGACCGAGCTAGATGAACAGATTCTTAACGATATCTTAGATCTCTGTTGCACCCCTGTTTTGAGGACACTGAAGAACGGAGATGAACATGCAGGTAAGTAGCACATATAGCTTTGAAATCTAAAGCCTTTCCTAATGGATAAATGCTTCTCATTAGATCATCCTAAGACAAAGAACTGATCTCATCACTTAACAAATGTTCTCAATTTGATTCAGTGCACCTGGGAAATAACATTTCTATTTGCTGCCAAAATATGATTGCATTAAACCTTAATAATGTACCTGTCATGGGGGTTAGACAAGAATATTTTAATTGAGTGTCAGCTACACCACTGGAATACTCCTACAGATTTACTTAGTTGTCTGCTATTAGTTTTGTACAGCTACTGATTAATATTGCCTTCCTTCCACAAGTACAAGGCATCACTAGAGCTCTCCTTGGTAACCAGATATTTTTTGTGTCCTTTGGCACTAGTTCCTGGAAGTGTCATTATGATGTGTGCAATTTGCAGAATTCAATGGCAGCTCCAATTAAATAAACAAAATCTAATTATGTCAAAATTGGGCTTTGCTGGAATTAGGATGGTTGATTTTCTTTCTGGGTAATCTGTGAACACCTGCAAAAATGGTAAATGTCAAGGCGTTTCTTAGAAAACTTTAAAAAATTTAAAAGAATTGGTGAGGGAAATGTAGATTGAGTTGCTATACCCTCTATAAGTTTGATCTTTTTAATCTAGGTTCTTGGGTTTTGGATTTATGAACCCCTGAAATTTTATGCAAAATGATACATGAATGTGCATTTTTCAAAAAGATAGTCTTTAACTTTCATGAAATTTTAAAAGACATTTATAACCCCAAAACACAAAGAACCATTGCTTTACATAAAGAAATGGAGTCCATGTAGAATCATTTAATTATATTCTTCTTAGTGGAAATAAAAAGATTTTTGTAATAGATACTACTAAATATCTGAGAGAAAGTATTAAATTTGCCTTCCACTATTACTATTCAATTCCTTTTCTATTTCTGGAACCATGAATATTAAAGCTTATCTAAGACCAATTTCATCTGCCTTCCCACTCCACCCTCAATTTTTTATTCTAGCTTTTGAGGATTCATATGAGATTATCAACAGACAATACTTTTTGTCATGGCTTCCTAATTGAACTTTTCACTTCTCTTTTTGGATTACATGCTGAAAATATTTAATAGAATAGTGAAAATCTCAAGCATTTATAATTACTTAGTGATGCCAGTGCAATGATCCATTCACCTTTGTCTTGGTTTCCTTCACTGATCAGAAGCAACCTTTGTGCCATCTTTGCTGGAGCTCTCACAAGACAATTCCATGAAGCAGTTATAGAGCAAGTAGAGCCTCAACTCAATGACAGGTATATGGCCTGGCTTTATGGACTTTTTTTAAAAAATTATATTTACTTAGATTTATAGCCAAGAGATTTTATCCCTGTTAAATTTAATCTCTAGCAGCCTAGACATATCACATAAAACTTCTAGGAGGAAAATTCAATGGATTGTTACAGTTAATTAACACTTTTCTTTAATATTTTAAAGTTCAACTATACTATATTTTATATTAATAAGAAACACAACACATACTCTCAGAAGCTTAATAATCTACTGAGAAAAATCTACAGTTTAAAAAGAAATAATACATAGGGTCAAGTCAGGTTTTCAAATTCAGTGAAGGCAGATGAGCCACCACACTGTGAAACTTTTTCACTTTTCCACATCAAGAAATTAAATTTTGAAGTGCATTTAGCCTTATTTGTTTCTTAGATATCAACTCACGCTAATCAAATTAATGAAACACGAAGGTATAGATCAGACACAAATGTATGTTTCTAGGAAGGTGAATATATTAATGTTGTTTGTATTTGTGTCTTCTACTTTTTTTTTGTTGAGACGGAGTTTCGCTCTTGGTGCTCATGCTGGAGTGCAATGGCGCCATCTCAGCTCACCTCAACCTCCGCCTCCTGGGTTCACTTGATTCTCCTGCCTCAGCCTCCCGAGTAGGTGGGATTATAGGTACACGCTACCATGCCCAGCTAATTTTGTATTTTTAGTAGAGATGGGGTTTCTCCAAGATGGTCAGCCTGGTTTCGAACTCCCAACCTCAGGTGATCTGCCCACCTTGGCCTCCCAAAGTGCTGGGATTACAGGTGTGAGCCACCGTGCCCAGCTGTGTCTTCTACTTTTAATACTTCCTGGAATCTAGATACTTGGGAAACAAAAATCATTAACAGTTAGTTGATAGCTGACATAGAGTTGTAACAGAAAACTTGCTATGGGGAAATTCCTAATGAATAACCTCAACTTTACCTTAGTACAGCTCTCCAGAGAGGAAGATTTTATGACTGCATGGTGAGTTGGTCCAGACTTCCTACGTGTGTGAATTGGCTCTGCCACTTTCTAGCAGTGAAACTTTGGATAATATTTAGCTTTTTCAAGTCTTTTTTTGCCTCGACTAACAGTAGAGGAAATAATAGTATCTCCCTCACAGGTTTTTGATGTGTTTGAAATAAGAGAATGAATGTAACATACTTTGTGTTGTGTGGTATGTAGTTGAATTGTTTCCATTGACCACTCCACTTTCCCTTCTCTTACATTTATTCTTTTTCTTTGCCCTTCTCTTCATTCTTAGTCAAGTACATCCATTTGTTCCTTGAAAAACGAGAAATAATCATGTATCTTGAGAAATACTTAGCCTTGTTTTATGTGTATGGCTTGAAAGTTTTACATAAATGACATCGTGTTCTAGATCTCATTCTGTTTCATGCATTTTTCATGCTACTATATGAGATTTTAATTCCTTACCTCCAAATGTTACATAGTATTCTGCCATGTGTATAAGCCATAATTTATGCATCTCTTCACTTGGTGATGGACACATGTGGCTTCCATCTTATTATAGTTCTGCAAACAATTCTGTGAAAAAGAAACACAAGCACAGTTTCTTGTGAATCTGTACTAGCTTTTCTCTGGGGTCTGCTTCCAGGGGCAAAATTGCTGGCTCATGATGCACTCATTTACATATGGTGGACTTGGAAGGATGGGACACACTTTCACATACTTTTCCAGTAGAAGAGGGAAAGGAATAGGATGAGAAATGGCAGATGAATTGAAAAGTATTAAAACAAATCAAGGACCTTTCTCAGATTGATGCTAATAGCATGACTTTGACTAATGAGTATGATCAGCCTGTGTTGTGTTCCTAAAGTCCCTAAAAATTAAGTTAAAAAGAGTGTGGCTTAATGTATTACTAACATAAATACCACACGCACTACAATGTATTAGTAGCCCATTGCATACTGTGCTTCATAGTCAGTACGCAAGCCTCCTACTATCCTACCAAGATGCTGCAGAAAATCATTAGGTGGCATTTGTGAGGCCCTTAAAACTCCTGAGACTCAGGCATACACAATGAAAAGCTATTATTCTGCTTCGATAGTCTATGAAATTTTAACTATAGATCTCTTTGTTAATCAGCCCTGGAAATTGCTGTAACTTCAATGGTCTCCAGGCCTGACCATTGCTGACTCCCAATTAGCCTATATAGATACCTTATAAGGGGACTGTTTTGACATCTTTGACCATTTCATCCAATCAAAAAATAAAAGGTCTCACACTGAGGAAGTGTAATGTCACTATGTTAATATACTATGTGGTCACATATATTAGCAAGAGGTATGGAATCAGAAATGTCAAACCAGGAGTCAGTATTAGTTTAAATTTCCTCTCATAAATAGATATGACTTTTCTTTTTTAAAGAAAGAAAAGAAATCATTCAAGTAACTGTTTGGACTATGCCAAAGTATTGAAATAAATAACAAAACCTTTCATTTTCAACAATGCTTTTTGGTTTTTCGTAGGCCCAATGCTAAATGGCAAGGTAATGATTTCTTCAGGAACTGAAGAGAGATAGACCTGAAAAAGTTGTAACATTTTTCTTCACAGCTATTAAGAAGAGAAATAATATGAAAGAGGAATCTTCTCTTAGACATGTGCATAGGCAGGTTGGATCTTTCATTCAGAACAGGATGATTTTAATTTTTAATGGTTTAAGATATAATAAATTCATTCCTTAAATTAGTTCATCTTGCTCAAGCCATTCTAATATTAATTCACTGTTATTTTTGGTAATACAGATCATTGTTAATTATTTCTATTTAGAACCCAGAAGTATACAAGGGAAGGGCACATTCAGAGGTAACTAACACCACTACAATTTTAGAACCTTTCCATTTTATCAAATTGGGTTCTATTTTAAATTTTGTATCTCTTTTTTGGTCATTATTGTGTCTAGTATGTTTTCATTCCTTAAGTCTGCTCTGTATATGTTCTGTTCACAAAATTTAAACATACAAATTTTATCTTAAATTTTATACCAAACAAATTATCTTAATGAATTGTAGAGGAAATTTCAAACATAGGTTGCAAAGCATTATTTTTATGTGTAAATACCATTCCTATTCAACTATCTTTATACAAGAAAAACAGTTCTTCATTTTTAAATGCTTTATGAGAGTTAACTGTAAACATATCAGAGCTGAAGGAGGGGGTTTAGGACAATAATCTAAATTAAATTAAATTCCATCTTTTAATCCAGCTGTGGGGAGTTGCCAGTAAAACTGCCCCCTTTCACTCTAAAATATCATATGTATACTCACTGATTTACATAGCTGGAAGATTCTCCTCCTGAAATAGGGGACTTCTTAAATTGCAGTCATTCTAAAGGGAAGTTTAACACATCATGTAGCTGCAACCCTTTTAGCTAGAGGTAACTGCTGATATAAAACTATCAGTTAAAACTCATATTCACCTCGGTTCTGTAGGCGTTGACATACTGGAGAGTGTATATCTACCTCATTTTCCAAATCTGATCTAGCCTAAACCCTTTGGTGGGACAAGGAAAGCAAGTTGTAAAATAATCTCTTTGTTCTAACCCTCAAGTCATACTTTCTGGACTTGAAGGTACACTGGAGGTCCTATGTGTTGGTGCCTTATGCTGCTCAGCAGGAATCTGAACTGTTCTCACCTTTCTGGTCCTTCTGTCTCACCAGGAAATACACCCAAGAACATTCTTCACATTGTCTTAATCCACCCGCCTTCTGCCTTGGGTCACTCAGCCCAAATAGAAGAGATTGCACTGTTCATATTAGGGATGCTTTAAATATAGTTCAAAGATTGAAATTTGACACAAAAGTCTACTTTTTCTAGCTCTAACATTTCTGGTGAATATTAAGAGGAGGGAGTCTTCTGTTAAAAAATAGCCTGTTAGCTGGGCATGGTGGCTCGTGCCTGTAATCCCAGCTACTTAGAAGGCTGAGGTAGGAGAATTGCTTGAACCGGACCCAGGAGGCAGAGGTTGTAGTGAGCTGAGATTGCGCCACTGCACTCCAGCCTGGGCTACAGAATGAGACTCCATCTCAAAAAAAAAATGCCTGTAATTCAGTAGCATCCTCTTTATAAGCAGAGGATGAATAATCACCCACTTGCTGGCCACTGCTCTGCTTTGGGTCATCTGAAATCCATCACCACATCCTTGGAAGATGATGTGAAATGCCAGTGAAATCGTGAACTAATTCAATGACATACCCATTGTTCTACCCTTTAGGGAAATGCTTTTTCTGAGCAGGAAAGCTTTTCACGTATTCCTTACAGTACTAAATTAACTCAGAAAACTTAAGAATTATACCTCACTGCTGCTTGTCTCTAGTTCTCAGCTCTCATCCTGGCGGGCAAGACCCCCAGAATCTTCTTAATCATGAAGTACTTGTGAGCATTCAGAAAGGCCTAAGTTAACTATCGTCGGGTCATGTGGGTTTGGAAGCTTGAGCACATTCTACAGCATTCTTGGTATGGCCTGTGTAGATTGATATATTTAATCATAGATAGCAGATGGAGCTGTGGGTCAATGACCTTCCAGAATCCCTTCCCCAGCTAAACTTAATACTATCACACTTCAAAAGCAATCACTGTCCATCTGCTCCAGGTCCACATGCAGTGCTGGTGAGGTTCCTGGGCTACCAGAAAGACACTAACTAGAGTTGAATGCTTAATCTCCCTGCTCCCAAGTACAGATAAGAGGAGAGAGAGGCTCACGGCCTTCTAGAGCTTTATGTGCTTAAGCACTGATGGGGCTACCATTTGCTGCGTTTGGCCACTCTGGAATATAAGACACCTGAGACAGCAGCTGATGTGGCTAAGGAAGAGTCAAGACAGATTTGGCGATACTTATATAGCAGAACACAGAATCCAAGAACCCTCATCAATGCCAGTCAAAAACATGACCCAGGCAAAAGGAACAGACACAGCAAGAATTCTCTGGCCTCAGCGAACACTAGGTACCTCTGGACCACACATCCCTTTGGCAAAATACTTTTCTTATCTATAGATCACTGTGTGGCTGTGTTTACCTGAGGCCTCTTACGGTTTCTCCACCTAATAACCCACATTTATGATTTTTTTTCTAGAAGAGTAGCATAGATGGAGGTGGAATGTAACACCTGAAATAATAGGATTTTACAGGAAATAATGTAAATCAAGCCTTTTGCCCTTAATGACCCATAATAAAATGCTCTTGTTACCAAGCTCTGCAGGCAACCCAGTGCAGGTTGCTATGGAAACACCCAGCTGCTCCTCTGCACAGTTGCTTAATGATCAGTGTGATGTCAGGCTCTTGAGAAAAGCACAAGCTCAGACAACTCTTTACAGCCACAGGGATAGTCCATTCGGGACTGCAGTTACGTCTGAGTGGGGGCCCTGTGTCCAGGTATAATTAAAATGCACTCAGACCTATGACTGGAAATGCCTTCAGCAGAGAATTAGGCCACCTTTTAAATTTCTCTATTCATTTTCATTTCTCCACATGACTGCCCAGTCAGAAACAAGCCAGAAACAGGGCGGCCATGGCATGTTGCTGCATATGGCACTTTGCCAGCTGGGTCACAGGCTGGCGAAGTGCCATATGCAGCAACATGCCATGGCTGCCCTGTTTGGGTGGGATATGCGACTGCTCTGCCTTGGCCCATGCCATAAAAGGTCACTTTTTTGTCCCCTCTTCCCATGTTCCCTGCATCTACCTTTCACAGTGACTGGACCTGAAATTCTCACTATTACTCATTGCTTGATTTAGATAACAAAGGCCAAAGCTTTTGCTCGAAATATTATTTGCAAATGTATTTATTATCTGGAAAGAAAAGAAAGCCCTGGGAAATCTCTTCCTCTTCTTTCCTCCTTTTATTCTTTTCTCCCTTCCTCTCTTTTATTCTCTCTCAAAAGGATTCATTAGGTGCCTATTATCTGCAGGTAATTACCAGAAATGCAAGGATGAATGAGCCTTGATCTCTGTCCTCTAAGAGCTGACAGGTTATTAGATAGGGACAGGCATATAAACAAATGCATGAGCTAAAGAGACAGAGGTGTGTACAGGGTACACATGGATAAATCCTACCTGAGGGAGGGCTGGAAAGGCTTCCCTGGGGGTGGGGTTGGGGGGAGATGCTTCTTGGGCAAACTCTTGGGTAGAAATTAATGGGATTGTGGGATTAGTGGGAGGAAAGGAAGAGGAACACTGTGAGTAAAGACTGAAGGCACAAAATAATCTTGTATGTTTGAGAAATTGCAAGCAGTTGAGAATGGCTGGAGCTTTGGCCAGGAAAGCAGTCTAGGGAGAAATACATCAGAGGTAGGCAGGAGTGAGAATCTAATGAAGTTTGTCTTTATTTTACAGGCCAGTAGGAGCCACTTCAGGGTTTTCAGGAGGGAAGACAGAGAATTAGAATTGCCATTTAGGAAGTTTTTTTTTTTTTTTTTTTTTTTTTTTTTTTTTTTTTTTTTTTTTTTTGGGCAACGAAGAGCATATACTGAAGAAGTAGGAGGCACAAGGCAATTAGGAAGTTAGTGGGAGAGCGTGGCTGTACGGCACAGCTATTGTTTTTTGTCTAGGATCTGTTTTTGGAAGAGAATCACCTGTCTCTCATTACCTGGCCCACTCACACAGGGGTGGACAAATGACCCAAACTCGACCCATTACAGTGCCCATCCCTGGTTCAGGTGGGCACATAATCCAAGTAGTATTGATCAAGCTTCTCCAGTGAAATTTCACACATGGACACCTGGACGTAGGATTCTTTTTTCTTCTTCTAGATAAAAGGATGTAGCTTTGAGGCTTCCAGAAGCTATCTTTCCTTCTACATGGAGAAAACTTGATCATTAAGCCAATACTTAGAGGAAAATGAACAAAAGGAAAGGGAAACAGAGCTATATTAATATTGTTTGAGTCTCTAACAGTCTAGAGTCTAGATCCCTCTGTGTCTAAAACCAGTTTACCAGCGGACTTTACAGTTACACACACACATATATTTCTTTTTGCTTGAGCAAGCTTGAGTTAGTATTTAGTCACTTGGGACTGAATGATTCCTGATTATGAAACCAAGTAAAGATGATGACAGCCTGAGCCAAGGCTGTAGGGTGTGGAGAGGATGGTTTAGGCAAAGATAAGGAAACCGCTCAGGAATTGGAGAGAGAGAGAGAGAGAGAGGCAATGGAGTAGAAGGGGGAAAAAAATCAACCAGAATCTTGCCCAGATCTCTAGTTTCAGTGAATAACAATGCCACCTTATAAGATGTTGAATATAAGAAGAGAAACAATTATTTTGGGAAAGAGGTACACTTTTTAATTTATTAGGTTTTAGATATTTGAGGGATATCCAGTTGAAATTTTCGAGTAAGCAATTAAGATTTTTTATAATCCACTCCCTGAAATACATGCAACTTACAGAACAACATGATGGTAAGCATCTTAAAAGTCTTCTGATCATGCTACTCATTTTATACTTTAATTCCTTCTGTTGAACATTTATTTTGTTTCTTTTTTATTTTTTGAGGTGGAGTCTGGCTCTTGTTGCCCAGGCTGGGGTGCAATGGTGCAATCTTGACTCACTGCAACCTCTGCATCCCGGGTTCAAGCAATTCTCCTGCCTCAGCCTCACGAGTAGTTGGGACTACAGGTATGCACCACCACGCCAAGCTAATTTTGTATTTTTAGTAGAGACGGGGTTTCTTCATGTTGGTCAAGCTGCTCTCGAACTCCCGACCTCAGGTGGTCCGCCTGCCTCTGCTTCCTAAAGTGCTGGGATCACAGGCATGAACCACTGTGCCCAGCCTTGAACATTTATTAAGTGCCTGCTGGTATCATGTACTGTGCTAGGAGGAAAGTCACAATATGTATTCACAGCCAGCATTCTTCTGAGGTTCACCATCTGGCTGAGGAGACAGACATGACATCTCCATGGGCTGAGTGAGAAGAGCCACTAGCGGCACCTACAAAGTACTGGGGGACACAGAGGTTGTCCAGCTGTGGGCATACAACTCCTGACCAAAAGGGTTGTGCAGTTTCTGGTTTGATGAGTAGATTGAAGAAGAACATATCTTCTTCTAAAGTAGCCTTGATTTCCTTTGGGATAACTAGATTCATAAAGTTTTATTTTATGTTGAGTCAGTTCTGTCTCTCACTGGCCATGGTTCTACTCATCAGGCCCTTACACAATATATTCGGTCTCTCTCCTAGATGAAATAATCTTCTTATATTTCAATAAGACATTTGTGGGTTCCTTTTATCTTTCCCCTTCCTAAACATCACATCTCTAGTCCTTTTCAATGTGCTTCATGTGACATGGATTTTGGTGTTTTTAAAAGTAGCTTTGATCAGTATATAAAGTTATCATGTCAACTATGTATTTATCTTTTGTTTAGTCATTAAACAGTCATCCTTATGTGAACAGGGACCTTGTCTGTTGTAGCCATCATTTATCCCCAGCACCAAAATGAGTGACTGAAACAAAGTAGGCACTCAATAAACATTTGCTGGTCAATAGTTTCTAGTGTCTAGCCCATTATCATCTCAGCAGATCTTTTGTGAAGCGGATCTTTTGTGAAGTTTGTCTATGACCCGACTAATGTGCAGTGTCCACTGGAGGATACAACACTCTGAGATCAGTAGAAACATCACAAAATATAAAGGGGTGGTTGCCAATTTGCCCTGGCTCCATATGTCTGTATTACGCACCCCGAGAGTGCACTGGTCTTTTGGGGAACTACAGCACCATGTCACCCTATATCGGCCATCTCAAACCATTAAGTTTTTTTCATGAAGCAGTTACTAAAGCCATAGCTTCTTCATCTGGAAGAGAATTCTTCATCTGTTGCTGGATTCTTCTATTTTTTGATCTTGAGTTTAGAATACCCCATACATCTCTGAGAAATGTAGCCTAAAAAATGTTTGCCTGGCTTTTGCTTGCAATTCTCTTGTCTAATCTCTAGTTTTTCCTGCTATCTCACATCAGCATAATTACAGAGCCTGTAACCTCCCAAAGGTCAGGCTGTCTGCATTGCCTGTGCTGCCACCCTCATCTCTCAGCACATGACTTGTCATCAAGAGCATCCTCAATTGAATGTTTATTGGACAAATTTCTAAAGACATGCCTTTTATAATTTTTTTCAAGTTATTAATTAAAAATTTAAAAAAAGAACAGAATGGTTCGGCTTTCTGCTGGAAACTTCCCTCTTTTGTTATCTATCTAAACCAAATCCAGTACATTTGGATTCAATTCATTTTTTTCTCCTTCAACTTTCGGGAAATGTTGCTGTCATCTAGATACACTGCACTTGTACTACAGTACCAATTTCAATGAAAAAAATGGGTTTGGCCTGACATACCTAATATTAAGAAACGCATACTGGCTCCAGGTGATCACCAGTTACTTGTCCATGGGTTCCAAACCCATCACTTGTGGGGAGATGTTACATGATCTCCCTCGTGGACACTCTGGTGGGGAAATAATTTGTAGGAATCAATTGTGAAATTGCATTGATCTTTCTTTCACATTGCCACAGCAGTCAAGGATGTGTGTGGGGAAGTTGAAATAAAGAAGCAGCTACAGAAAAAATAAGAAAACAAAAACCCTACAGGATGCATTTTTAAAGGATGTAATTTATGTAGCCTATTTTGGGGCTACATAAATTCTCATTTTGTTTAGAAAAGCATCACATGTCCAGTACACATCCAAAATATACACATTGATTATTATAATGAGCAATGTTCAAGATGGAGCCTTCCTTTCCTCTTTAAGCCAAAGGGTTATTTGGGCCAAGAGGGTGCTGAGTGGTGGAAGCAGGAAGTAAGGTGGGAGTTCTCTGTGCTCCATAGCCCCTTTGAGAGCCCCAACGAGTTAAGAGTGCATTGGTCACAACAGCACTGCTTTTTTCTCTCTTTATGTTATGGGTAGTGATTCTGGAAACTGTGAAGGGCCTTCCTTAGATTTCAATGGCCATTTAAAAGCAAAGAACATGTGGCAATGGACCAAGCCGATAGCCATTTTCAATACAAAACAGCATGGTCCTTTGGTCTTGAGTGCCTTCAGCCAGAATCTATCAGCATAAAGAGCCACATTTCATGAAATGTACAGGATGTTTAATAACAATCAGTAGATTTCCTACATGATTTATGGCTGCCTCTTTTCTGTGGATTTTGGCAAGAAGATAGGAATTCAGATGTGGCTATGCATAGGGCAATTCAAAAGGCCTGGAACATCATTTTGTTCAAGATAATTTGAGGAGGCTGTCACTTTCCTTAAATCTGTGGCAGTCAGGATGTTTGTTATTACCTCTCTGCTCTCCATACCCTGTAAACTATAATAAATTTGATTGAAACGCAGATACCTCATGGAGATGTTATTTTGATCCTTTTAGACACTCTTAAACGGTTTTAACTATGATCCTAAAATGTCATTTGGGATTTGTAAGACATTAGAGAGTTGCATCCATCTCTTTCTTTCTCCCCCCCTTTCTTTCTCTTTAGAGCTGCTTAGAAAAGCATGAGTGTCATGAGGTCAGAATATCATTATAAAGCAAATTACTGCTAAAGTGAGCGAAATGCTAAACTCGTAGTCTTAAGGAGTCCTTGCCGTGCACTGTGTGTTGAACTGATTGCTTGAAAATAACTAGATCGTCAGGGAACTTTCAATTATGTAATATTTCACAGTTCTTCTGGGGACAGAGGCTGAATGTAGCTACTTTGCGGAGCACGATATTTAAATGATGCCACGTGTACTGTTTGATAAATAATAATAATTAATAATAATCCCGCACAAGCATTTGCTGACTGATACACTTACGGACTCTAAGGCAACTCCTGGTGCATCATTTAACTACTTCCTCATTTGTCCACCAGATGGCAGAAGATGGGCCAGGATATTGACCCTGAAAATTTTTTTTATTCTTAGATATTAAATATGAGATGATATCAAAGATTGGAAGTAAACATTTAAATATATTCCCATAAATTTATCTTTATTATAAAATCATAAAGCCATTTATGATTTATCATTTGTTATTTCATTATAAAATATGTTTCCTACATAGAAATATTTTGAAATAAATAAAGGGTATGGAAAACTTAGGTACTGTGTTAAAGGTTAAAAGTTAAGCCAGGCATTATAGACCAGGGGATGTATTAATATGCTCTCTGGTATCCTTATGAAATGGGCAGTGGGACAGGGAAGCACTTAGTGAAGTTTTTTTTACCCATCCTCCTTTTGCACTTGGAGATGTAATATGCTGCTTTATCCAACGCTACAATGGCTGTGGACCTCATAAGAATTGCAGTCTCAGCTGGGCATGGTGGCTCACGCCTGTAATCCCAGCACTTTGCAGAGCCGAGGTGGGTGGATCACGAGGTCAGGAGTTTGAGACCAGCCTGGGCAACATGGTGAAACCCCGTCTCTACTAAAATACAAAAATTAGTTGGGCGTGGTGGTGGGCTCGTATAATCCCAGCTACTCGGGAGGCTGAAGCATGAGAACTTCTTGAACCCAGGAGGCTGAGGTTGNCAAAAATTAGTTGGGCGTGGTGGTGGGCTCGTATAATCCCAGCTACTCGGGAGGCTGAAGCATGAGAACTTCTTGAACCCGGGAGGCGGAGGCTGCAGTGAGCCAAGATCACACCACTGCACTCCAGCCTGGGTGAGACAGAGCAAGACTCTGTCTAAAAAAAAAAAAAAAAAAAAAGCATTCTCTACTCGTATCCAGTGTTATTTTGGGGATAAACCCTTAAAATTTATCTCACAGGGTAAAGTGTATAAGAAAATTAAACGGGGAAGTCAGGGACCTGAGGGCAATCAGCCATCAAAAAGAAGAGTCTGAGTTCTTAGAGCTGGTGAATGTTTAACATCTTGGTGTTGTTAAGCATTGCCCAAGTTTATTTGGTAAGTTCTTAAACAAATGGAGAAGAATTTTTTATTACTCTTATATAAATGGACTTAAAAGAGATCTAAAAAAGACAGTTTGTTTCAGCCAGAAAACAACTTCATTCATATTCTCATTGGCATGTCTCTCATCCATGTCTAAAAACCAAAGCACTTCTCATGGATTTACATAATCTGTCTTTTGAGATAAATGGTCATTATATGACAATTTAGAGAGAAAAGGAGGTAAAAGATATTGTTTTGCGAATATCTTTTTTAGGCAATAACCTGCATACTAGAAATGAAAAATTAATTTTAAGACAGTGGCTTTAAGATTTCTTAATCCATATTTGAGAAACATATTTTAGGAAGGATATACACACTTATGATATTTTACTGCACAGCCTCTGGGTTTTCTGAGGCCCTGGCTTAACCCTTTTCTAGTTGCCATGGCAACAAGAACACAAATACAACATCCATACCATGAGCTGGATCTATGAGGAAGAATTTCCAACTGTATACACAGTGTGTTTATTTGACCCAAGCTTTGCAGAAAGAATTTAGCACACTTTTAAATGTAGCAAATTGTCTATGTGAGTCATACAATGGAAATAGCATATGCACCTAGGAAAATGTAGTCTCACAAATGAACCACGGGAAATAATGTTGGAACCCCGTTCTCTCTAAAACCTCCATCTTGCCTTCCCTCATCTCTCTTCCTGGTGTAAAAAATGTCATAGAAAACTTGAAGAAAATCATTCTAAGCTTTTATTTTTCTTCTTTTTAAAGTCCAAGCCTAAAATAAATGATTTATTTTCAGGCAAATCATAAACCTGTAATCTGAGACATTGGTCTTACAAAAACACTTCAACGTTTCCAATTACTGGCTGCAAACAGCTTTTCTAAAAACCCTCCTAAATGTTCACTCTGCATTCTGAAAGAAAACAGACTGAAATTTCATCACCATTTCATAACTAAGGTTCTCCTCACACAGAATCTTAGGGAAGCAGAGACGGATGCATAGATTCTGCAATGGAGTAGGAACCGGTCCATTCCCAAAGTTCCATCATGGACATTGAATAGCATCTTGGAGGAACCAAAACGGGATCCTACTCTGGGTAAGACATGATAACACCAGCGGTGAGATTCCTGTGGATAGGGGAGTTTTCTTGGGCAGGGATGAGGAGCCACAGAAGAAAAGCAGGGAAGTGTGAATGCTAGGGACATAAAGAGAAGCCCCAGCAGGGAGCCTCACACAGATGCTTAATAAATGCTTTTTGATTTGACTGAATGATCAAAGCGTGGTGTTAACGTCAAGCAGTCTTAGCACCATTGCCTATGAATGCCTTTGGCAATCCACATGTTGGTTTATCTGGGGGTGGGGGTCAGGCTGTCGGAAGGGTTGCCTTGCCCTTGCTTGATGTGAGTGGGCAGCCAGGACCAGGCGTGGGAAGGGACTGAATCGTAGCGTCCTGTTCTTATGACAGCCACGTTCCTCATCGGAAGCTTGTCCTGAGCGTTTGTCCTGTGAGGAAGAGCACAGCCTGGGTGCATTTTTGAGATTCTGTGGGAGTTGCTATGTTTCAGCTCTTTGGTTTTCTGATGTCTAAAAAGAGGACGATAGTAACAGTATTTGTTTATGTACATAACTCATAAAATTGTGTGATGCTAAAAAAAACTTTAAGCAGCAGATGTAAAAAGATAAGGTCCTTTTCATCAGAGTGTCCTGCTAGCATCCTTTCAGGAGGCAGGAGGTGGCATCACTGAGTGGAAAGAATGTTAGCCTGACAGGCCAGAGAAACAAATTCATTTCCCAGTTAAGCATAAACACTTGTGAGACCTTGAGCCTCTGAACCTCTCTGGGGCCAGTTTTCTCATCTGCAAAATTAAGGTGCTGGTCTAGAAGATTTCCACTTAATATTTTACTAATCTACGGAGAATTAAGAAAGGAATTGAGAGCCTACTTTCCCTGGGGAGGTCAGTTTTACTTTCTAGGCCCTCAGATAGCTCTCTAGGCATCTTGCTAAAGGACAGAAGCATTCATATTCACATTTTCCAGTTGTGTTTGGGAAATCGGCCTAAGGACCAATACATTTCACATGCCCAGAAACAAGACCCCAAGTTAGGAAGGAGAGGAAGATACTGCCTTACAGCAAATGTTCACCTTATCTTGACCCCTAATCTGTCCTGGCCACATACCCCTGTCTAGATGAGCCACTCGGGATGGCCGGTGACCAAATAGCATGTGCAAAAGGAGTGAGGACTGGTGGGTACCAGGGAGGGGAAAGAGAGAAAAGACTTTTCTAAACCCATGGTAAATATGATTTCCTTGGTCTTGAATGGAAAATAATAAGCATTGCTTTTGATTACTCAAGTGCAACTTTCAAGAGTTTCAACAATTTCAGTGGAAAAAAGTATGCATATGTGTATATGTATATAATGTATGTATATATGTAAGTATATGCATATACATACACATGCACATGCACAGACATGTGCACACAACACGAGTACATATGTGTGCAAAGCATATATGTACACACACATACTCACTTATATATTTGTAAATTTATATTAAGAATCTTAGGAAAGCCCTCATCTTCTCACCAGTGGTCTCTTCTCTCTGTTTCTATATCTTAGTCTCTCCCTATAAGGCATATACCCAGTGAAATTCAGACTGAAATGTATGGAACTCCCTTCTAGATATTCTTCTTGGTGCAAACACTCCTTCCCTCCATACCACTGCCCTTGTCCCCCACCATCATAAAAAACAGGGAGAGAACTTGAGAATTCTAACAGTTTGGGAAACTGTAAATGCCCACACTTTTTACATTTGCTACTGTTTCCATGACAATTTTTTTTTTTCCAGGAGAAAAGAACATTTCTAAAAGATCAAAATTAAATCACTTTGAAGACTCAAAAAAAGATAGTGGTTCTGGGAAAGTATTAACATGAAATAATACTGTTTATATCTAAAATCACTTATGACATTTATAAAATTCTCCAGCACTTCAAATTTGTTAAGTTTAAAGCTCAGTCTTCTTCTTGTGTGCTTCTTTCTATTGGCACAGAATACAAAAGGTGGAATAGCTTTTGAACTCTTGGTGTTGCAACAAAATCTGATTTTGTTGATGAGGATCATTGTTGAGTGAGGTATTTTGTGCTGAAAAAGTAATTGCTAGTTTGGCATAGAGTAGAGAAGCCATATCTATATCTACACAAATACGTATATAGAAAGAGTAATACATAGATGTGCATATTTATGTATATCTGTAGATAGATTCATAGATGAATAGACTAATACCCATTCAGACAAAAGTCCTCTTTGCCTTCCCTATATTATTCTTCAGTACACAAGAATTTTACTATCATCAGTCTACTTGCCAATTATTTCTATGTTTTGTCATCAGTTTTGGTTTTCCTCCTAAAAACTGTTGAGAAATGATATGTGATGGATGCTATATAAGCAGATATTGCTTATTAGCCTAGACAGACAGGATTGAATATTTTTAGATCTAATTAAGAAAATATAGGCCACCACCATCTCTCTCTCCCTCTCACACAGACACACACACACACACACACATGCACACACACACACACACACACACACACAATGTACCACTTTAAGAGCAACAACAAAAATAACTTCCCTCTCCCAAGTCCTCCTCTCGTATTTCTCTTCCTGACCCTCCACCAAAACAATAAGATAGCATTCTTATGTACTGAGATTCCCACTCATAGAAATACTTTTATAGAGGGCATCAGCAACTGCGAATGAGTTCATCACAGTTCCTGGGCTCTGACAGAGAGGGACCAATAACTTGCTACTGTAAACCAAAAAGTATCTGGGACAGGTCTAAATCAATTCAGAAGTTTACATTGCCAACGTTGAGGACAGGACCAGAAGAAAACACAGACCCACAGAAATAGTCTATTATCTGTGCCTTTTTCCAGAGATGATTTTGAGGGCTTCAGTATTTAAAGGAGGAAAGTGGGCAGGAAGGGAAAGAGGAAGGGGATGGATGGTCACATTGCTGAATCTACATGTTGCAAGAGATAAAGAGCAGGTAGTGGAATAGTCAATTATATATTTGTCTATATATCGACAATATATATTGTCAATTATATATTTGTCATATTCACTAAATTGAGATAAGGTGAACATAGAGTAGCTACCTGTGGAGATATTTAACCTTTTATCTGTAGCTGTCTGCTTAGGAACAAAAGGAGACAGTTTCTTCCATGACTCAGCTTTCAGCTTTTTTTCTTTTTGTCATAGTCAAAGTGTTTACTTTCCTTTCACACTATGAACCACTAAGTATCTCAAAGGAAAGGGGTGGGGATCCCAGCTACCTGGGAGGCTGAGGCACGAGAATCACTTGAACTTGGGAGGCAGAGGTTGCAGTGAGCTGAGATCGTGCCACTGCACTCCAGCCTGGGTGACAGAATAAGACTCCATTTCAAAAAAAGAGAAAGGGGTGGGGATAGATGAGGAGAAAAAAATGCTTGTTCTGGGGACAGCAATATAGTAAGAAAACGGAAGTAAAGAAAAACTTTGTATTATCTGATGGAGTCTAACAGAACTGAATTCAAACTTTAGCTGTTTCCTTTAGTGTTTGTTTTGTATATTTGAACCAGTTACCTAATCTCTATAATCCTTAAGTTATTTATCCTTAAAAATAAAAATAAATTACAGGCTCACACCTGTAAGCCCAGCACTTTGGGATGCCAAGGTGGGCAGATCACCTGAGGTCAGGAGTTCAAGACCAGCCTGGCCAACATAGTGAAACCCTGTCTCTACTAAAAATACAAAAATTAGCTGGGTGTAATGGTGCACACCTGTGATCCCAGCTATGCAGGAGGCTGAGGCAGGAGAATCGCTTGAACCTGGGAGGTGGAGGTTGCAGTGAACCAAGATTGCACCACTGCACTCAAACCTGGGTGACAGTGAAACTCCATCTCAAAAAATAAAAATAATAAAAAATAAAAATACCTATATTACTAGATTGTTTTGAGGATTATGTTAAACTGTGTTATAAATATAAAACATATAGTATAATTCTTTTCAAAATAATTATAATTTTCACCAATTTATAGTTTTCTAAGAATAATCACTATGCCCGTATAATTATAAAAAATTTTTTGAAACATTTCTGGTTTGAGGGATGATAATTAAATGAATTTCTTATTCTAAGAAAATAATTAAACATCTGAAGGGAAAACTGTCTGCAAAACAATGCTTAACGTAAATAACCAACAATGAAGAAACAAAAAAATAAATTATAGCAGATTTGTTTTACAATGGACACACTTTGGAGAGATACACTATGCAACAGTAACTAAAAGAGAGCTGAAATTGCTGCCTTAATATCAGACAAAATAGATGTTCAGATAAAAATATTACTAGAGACAAAAAGACACTTTTAATAACAATAAAGGGATCAATACATCAAGAAGATGAAACAATTATAAATGTATAATTTATAGTACTTAATTTATATAAAGCCCCAAAATGCATAAAACAAGAACTGACAGAATTGGTAGTAGAAACAGTTGGAGTTATAGTTGGCATTATAGTTGGAGATTTACATCCTCCTCTCTCATTAACTGATAAAACAGCTAGAAAGATTTAAACAACAGTATCAATCAACTTGATCTAATTGACATGTATGAGGGGCTGCCCCACCAACAGCAGAATGCATATTATTTTCAAGTACACATGGAAAAATTTCTAATATAGATTTTTATGCGAGGCCATAAAACAAGTAATAATAAATTTAAGAGATCATTAAAATTTAAAAATTAAAACATAATTAACTATGATTAAGTGGGATTCATTCCAGATATGCAAGAATGGTTTAATATATAAGAATCAATAAATGCAATACATCACACTAACAGAAAGAAAGACAAAATTCATATAATCATGTTAATGAAAACAGGAAAAGCATTTGACAGAATTAACATTCCTTCATGATAAAAACTCTCAACAAATTAAATATAGAAAGTACATACCTCAACACCATAATGGCCTATTCAGGATAAGCCTGGAGTATCTTACAGTGCAAGAAAGTAAGGAAGTGTCCAAAATACAAAAGCAAAAATAAAACAAATAAAATCCCACAATGAGGAAGGTATTAAAAAGGAATACAGGAGCTTACTGAAGGCTCCCAATGGCCAATGCTGGAACAATTTGAGCAACAAATTAAATAAAGTAGTATGGGATTATATATAATTCAATGTATCAAATAAATGTCCATGAGCTCATAATGATATAAATAAAGAAATAAATGGGGTAAAAATAAAGAAATAAATGGGGTAAAAAAGAAAATAAAAAATAAATGCAGAACGATTCCAAATAATTCATGTGGATATTCTACCTTCAAAGAGATGAGATGGTGTGGCCTGCACACAGTGATTTCAGAAGAGCATAGTGTGAAAACGAAATAAAAGAATATCTTTCCTTTGGAGAAACCTTCTGAACACCACCTCAGCTGGGTGACCAAAGTCAATGACAGTGGTAAGTCATGTTCATTGCATGAATCCTTGACATGAGGAAAATGTCACTTTACTTCTGTGTTCTTCCTCTTTCAAACCTATAACTTCAGATTAATCATGAGGAAAACAGCAGACAATTTCCAATGACGGGACGTTCAAAAAGATGCCTCCAAATTGTCAAGGTCATCAAAAATGAAAAAAGTGAGAAACTGTCCCAGCCTAAGAAGACATAACTACTAAATAGCATGCGGCATCCTGGATGAGATCCCGGAATAGAAAAAGAATGTTAGGTGAAATCTGAGGAAATCTGAATAACGTATGAACTGAAATTAATAATAATGTGTCGATATTGGTGAATTAATCGCAGGAAATGTGCCATACTAAGGTAAGATGCTAACAACAAAGGAGACAGAGCGTGGGGCATAAGAACTGTCCTTGCACATTTTCTGTAAATCTAAGACTATTCTAGAAAATCAAGTTTATTTTTTGAAAAGTACTTCTCTTTTCCGTGATAATATAAGACAGATTAGGGGAGAAATAGAAAACAAAATCTAGGATCCATTGAAGTGGCATCATAAAGTTAAATTTCAGAAAAATGTGTACCATCTGGCTTTGAGGAACTCAAATGTGCTGGCTTAGTGCTAAAGTGGCAGCCAGGAAGGGTTTAAATGGTGTTATCATTAATACATATTTGGCAGCAGGAATTTCCATTATTAGCAGCTGAAAAAACATGCCATGGAACACTTGAACAGCACTGTACAGGAAAATACAAACTCTCCCGACTTTGCTCTCTTTATGCAGCTGACATCTCCTGAGAAAAAAAGAGTTGAGTTCTTCTTTTCAGAGCCTGCAAGATTTATTTCTTTTTTTAAAAATCGATCTTTAATTACTGTATAATCCTCCCTAATGCTCAAAGACCCTTGAGCTCATTTGATGCCTAAAAGGACTAAGAACTGGGCTTTGTTGTTATTATTTAGAAAAGAAACAGGTTCAGAGAGGGTCAGTGATTTGCTCTGAATCCACATCTGATAAGTTGTGGAACTGGAACTTGAACCTAGGTCTTTCAAAGAAAAACTGAATGTCCTTTACACAACTAAAAATGATTTGAGGCATCTTTTGTCCTGTTTGGCATATGTTAGCGGACATCAGACATCCAGAACAAAAATGTCACCTCCTGATGGGTGAAGGCAGCAAGGTGGGCTTTGGCCTTCCCAATGGGTACAGATACTAACCAACCAGGAAATTCTGAGCCACACTGAATCTCAGTTCTATCACTTATTTTATTCTTTCAATTTGTCCCTCGATTGCTTTCTCTGCCTCTGCTTCTTGTATGAATCTGATCATTTTTGTCTTCGATTCCTGCACAGCTGAAGTCACTCTTCACCTTCCTTGATTTTCCTTGCACACTGCATTTCAGCTTTAATCTCCTCTCTCATCTGCCTGACGCTGAGACTCTAGTCCCTGTTCCTGCTTGCCTTAGTCTTGACCACATGACGAAGAGTATTAGACTATTAGAGAAGACCCAAATGCTATTTTGAATAGAAAAGCTGCACTATATTCAAAGGTTCACTGGGAAACTGAAGTGCTTGAGAATTCAGAGTTATTATGAATATCTAATTCTACCTCATGTCTCTTCTATGGGAGATAAGGTTTAATATGTATCACGTCTAATGGAAGGAGATGAGGAATTAGGTCACTCTTTTCAATTTCACAGTGATATTTCACTGACCTCTAAAAATACCTCCTATTAAAATGTATAGAAACCAGTTCTTGAGAAGAACTCAGACTTGAATAGAAGCAGAGAATAATACTGCGTATTAGAAGAAGAAATGTCTCTTCCAAATAGGACCTTAGGTTTTAACAATTCAACCAACTCAGAAACAACAGGACACTTTGAGATGTACTTAGATCTCCGTCAGTGAGTTTTCCAAAGAAAGTCAGGGCCACTCTTATTGAGAATGTTGTCAGAGATTTATATTTAACATGTTGAGGTAAAGGGCCTGGGGAAATGTTGTTGATCACTTTGAAATTAGTTTTTTAAACCTACATATAAAATGAGATTTTACACTTCAGCCTATTAAAACTCATTGCAATTTTTGAGTGAGTTAGAAAATAGTGCTGACTATATAGACCAGAGTGCTGACTATTTTCCTTGTGCAGTGCTTTGCAAATTCTCATTGTCCTCTGCTAATAATTCCGAATTTATCTATATCCTCTTAGAAGGAGTGAGATTTTTGCACTTCTAAAGGTTGCAGAGCCAGTAGCTTTGTCTACATGTGACTGTGCACTAAAGGGAAATGTTCTCATGCTTCACGGGGCAGCCAGATAGCCTAGGGAAGAGCAATGGGATGGAGCATGCTGGGAGAGCCAAGTCCTGAAATGAGGGAGTAGGGAGAAATGTTGGCTACAGGTCCGGAGAAATATAGTCCAGCAGATAGAACACTGTATCCAAGGGTAGGGAAATAGACCCCAGATATGGGGAAAGGGGGTTGAAGGTGGAAAGAATGTATTGGAAGCACAGATGTCAAAGCAACATAGTAGGAAAATTATGAAAGACAAGCAGAAAAAAGCAATGAAGATTGAAGGATAAATTAATACTCAGGTATTTTGTGAAAGGGCTGTATATGTAAAGCAACCCCCATCTCTACTAAAAATACAAAAATTAGCTGGATGTGGTCGCATATGCCTATAATCTCAGCTACTCAGGAGCTGAGGCAGGAGACTTGCTTGAACCTGGGAGACGTAGGTTCCAGTGAGCCAAGATTGTGCCACTGCACTCCAGCCTGGGTGACAGAGTGAGACTCTGTGTCAAAAAAAAAAAAAAAAAAAAATGAGAGAGAGACAATGCCAATGGCCAGAGAGCAGAACAGTGGTTACCAGGGACTGGGGGTAAGGTATGATAAATGAGTTGTTTAATGGGCTCAGAGCTCAAGTATGGGATGATGAATAGGTTCTAGCAATGGATGGGAGTGATGATTGCACAACAATGTAAATGTACTTAGTGCCACTCTACTGTACACTTAAAAATGGTCAAAATGGTAAATTTTAGGTTATGTATATTTTAGTACAAAAAAATTTTAATGAATTTTTTAAAAAGAGAGACAGTGGCAGCATCAGATTTCCATCGCAGAAATTCAGGTTCTAGGGACAAGGGAGAAGCCTGATTCTCAGAACTGGCATGTGAGGTGGAAACTAAATCGTGGGTGATGGAAGGGCCTGTGTGCAATGCTGAGCTCACGGTCAGAAGTGACCAGAGGTACATCTGTGTCAGAGATTTGGAGTGTATGCTGGAACACTTGACTGCTGCTTAACCCTGGGAAATGGCCGAGTCTGAAAGTGGGCTTAAGTAGCCTCAGCTATGGAGGCCAAGGAAGCCTGGAAAGGCTGGGTATTGGGCAAGACTAATATATGTTGGTTCTCTGTGATCTCATTTTCCTCACCCAGGACTCATGTTGAGGAGGACAACAACAACAAAAAATCAGCCCTGAGAAAAACCAGCTCCCACTGAAGGAAATAATTTGACCATGAACAGAGTGGAAACAGGATACAGAGCTCCCAATATTTTAGATCAGCTCACTAACTAGTAGACAATTCTGCCTTTTAAAGAATTCTATACCTTTTCACTAATGAATTCATGTCCCTGTGGAGCCACAAAGGATGAGAATTGAGCCCAAATGTATACTTAAATTAGATCGCCTTGTAAGAATGCTTTAAAAAATAAAATGCAGCCATCTGTGACATATTAAGACTGTTAATGTACTCATTGACATAAATACCTGAAGGGTTTTTATAACAGCTGGAACATGGCTCAAAGATCTTTTGTATTTGATTTTTAATGTACTTCCAAAGTGACTTCATAAAATTGCAACCACTACACCAGTGGGACTGAGGTTTTGTTTAAATCCTTGGGTCCTCATCTCCTCATCTCCACTGCTATTGATGCCAGTGATTACCATTACTACTCACTCTAAACATCTTGAAGATAAAAATCAAACCCCAAATACATTATCAATTGAGAGACAAGACTTAAAAGACAGGCAATCAAGACCTGCATGTCCCTGGCCAAAACATCTCTCACAAAATGACACTTTCTTGGCTCAATCTTCACTCCCTCTGTAGAATCCCTAGTCCCTTCAAATTCTTCCCATATGGGTCTTAGCAAGGCCTAAATTCCTCCCATATGGCACCAATCAAGAGTTCAGACAATAAACCTCCTCAGCTGTGACTGAACCCCAGACTGTCCAGCCTACTGCGGGGCTACATCCATCTCATCTCTGCTAGAGGTGACAGCTTGGCCTCTACTGCCCACTAGACAAGCTGTGAGTTGTTGATATCCATGCCGAAGCTGATGGTGACTGAAGCAGAAGGAACTGATGTCTGAGCCACTGTAGCCAGTTATGACAAACCCTGTGTCACCCTTAGGGTCACCCTTCCATTTCATCTCCACCCCATCGTCCTTGAGTTTGATTCAATCATTTGTCTGTTCTTTTCAGTCAACAAATGTTTACTAAACATTTATTATGTGCTGAGCACTAAAGTGGCTGATGATGTAGAGGTTATGTGCAAAAAAAGCATGATGGAGCTTATACCTCAGTGCACAGATCAACAGTAACAGGTGAACAAATTAATAAATGCATAACTACTTATGTGAAGTGCTAAGAAAGAAATAGTCAAGGTGCTGTGATCAGGAATAAGAGCAGATAGAGTGGTCAGGAGCAGGCCTCCTTCAGGAAATGACTTTTAAATTGAGACTCAAAGGCTGAGAAGGAAACAACCATTTAAAGAGCTGGGGAAAGAGTTTTGCAGGCAAAGGGAGTAGCCTTAAGGAGGAAAAACACAGGGGACATTCAAAGACCTAAAATAAAGCTTCAGTGAGTGTAGCTAGAGCCAAGTAAGAGAGAGGCAGAATGGGAGGAGGCTGAGTTGAGCAGTAAGGGGGGCAGGTTATGTTTGAGTTCTGTACGTTGAACCTGAGAAGCCATTAAATAGAAGGGGAATGGATAGTTTTCTTTACATTTTGTAAAAAAAAAAAAAAAAAAAAAAATTTAAGGCTCATCTTGACTGCTATGCTGAGAGTAGATTGGATGAAATTAGGAAGGGAAATAGGAAAGTTATTTGTAATCATTCAGGTGAGAAATGATGGCTTAAAGTAGGACAGCAGCAGTCGAGATGAACATGAGTAAATAGGAGATGCATTTTGAAATAGGAAGGATTTGCTGATAGATTCAATGGAGAGATGTAGTAAGGGAGAAGAAGAATCAAGATAGACTACCAAGTTTCTGGCTTCAGCAACTGGATGGATGATGATGCATTTACTAAGATCAGGAAGATAAAAAACAGACTGCAGAGAGGAAATCAAAAGTCTGCAACATACTAAGTTTGACATGCTTATGAGACACTGCAGTGAAGCACTGAGTAGTCATTTGCATATATTCATTTGTTAACATATATTTTTGAGTCTCTGCTATGTGTAGGAACTGAGATCAATTCTAGGGTTATAGCTGTAAACATAACAAAGATGCTCTTTGACCTTAGGTTTACAAACAAGCAGGTAGGACAAACACTGGGCAAGTAACTAAGCATGATATAGGTACCAGTGCAGAAATTGGAGCTGTGGGGGTGGGTGAGGGATGAAGAACAAGGAGGGCTGACAGTCTGGGTGGCTAGCAAAGGCCTCCTAAGGAAGTTTCCTAAGATTCTTAGCTCTGAAATAGGAATGAAATTAAATCAGTAAAGAGGTGGAGGCAGAGTTTCAGGCAGAACATGTGCAGAGCATGTGTAGAGGCCTGGAGGCAGGAGAGATTAGGTTTTTCCAGGAACGAGTCTTATAGAACTAATTCTTTCCCAGAATGTTCTCAGTCCTCACGAAATTCTCCTATTAGCAGGCTAGTTCCACTCATCCTCCAGACAAGCTGGAGTGGCCAGAGAGTCCACGCAGCTTGCATTCCAGCCAGGACTCCTACTATACTGGGTCTAAAAGATCTAAGTTCAATCTTTCAATTAATAATTCCTTGAGCACCTGACTGTGAATCATGGAGGTCTAGATCAGCAATTCCCAACCTTTTTGACAGCAGGGACCTGTTGCATGGAAGATAATTTTTCCAAGGATTGGGGTGGGAGGGAGAGATGGTTTGGGGGTGAAACTGTCCCACCTCAGATCATCAGTCATTCGATTCTCATAATGAGCAGGCAACCTAGATCCTTCCGATGCATAGTTCACAGTAGGGTTTGTGCTTCTATGAGAATCTAAGGCTGCTGCTGGTCTGACAGGAGGCAGAGCTCAGGCAGTGATTCTTGCTTGCCCACTGCTCACCTCCTGCTGTGCAACCTGGTTCCTAACAGGCCACAGACTGGTACCAGGCTGCAGGCCTGGGAGTTGGGGACCCCTGCTCTAGATGAACTTCTTGCCTTTCAGAAAGAAAAAGAACTTGTCGCTCAGTGGAGAATGAAGAGTGTTATACTAAAACTGTGTCTGAAGAACCATGGAGAGATTGAACAAGGAGTAACTGGTCCTCCCTGGAGCCACAGAGGAGACATCACAGAAAAGGAGGGAGAGAGAAAGAAATGGCAACACTGACATTGGGTGAGTACTTGAGATAGACATGTGCGTTTGAAAAATGGCAAGCAA
Organism: Cebus imitator; assembly: GCF_001604975.1. Lineage (NCBI taxonomy): Eukaryota > Metazoa > Chordata > Mammalia > Primates > Cebidae > Cebus > Cebus imitator. The sequence goes on along the minus strand of NW_016107411.1, from coordinate 53,351 downwards.
TTTGGGAGAACAAACCATTCTTAGAACTCGGTTCACCCAATGACTATAATTTCCTCTCTTGGATACATGATCTTCTCCCTTAGCACTGAGAAGATTTCTCTGTATTTGATAATAGCTATAATTTTGCAACTGGCAGTTTTTTTCAAGGAGAGACCCTAGTATGGAAGGCTTATGAAACAATCTAATGCTTATGGTCATATGAGTAAAGGAGGGAGAACCCCCCAGGAGTCAAGCTGAAGGCCACAAAGCTTTATTCTTACTTGCCAAGTTTCCATCACCTTTGCAGGGAGTCCTGAGATAAGTAGGATAGAAACCCTCTCCTTACCAGAAAAGACAAGCCACCCACTTAGCGGCCCCTCTGTTCCATCCCCAGATAGCTCTCCATACTCCCTACTCCCTGACTCCCAACACCAATATTGGAACATATGCCATTTGGAAACTCTCAAGCACAGCCTTCCTTCAGGATTGGCTTGAAAAATCATTTTGCTTTTGGCACTTTTAATTAAAGTGGTATTGCATAGAAACAGATGAAAATATCTCAATAACTCAAACTTATTAGAAAATGGAGATGAGAAGAGAGAAAAAAAGTGAGAGTGGGAAGAATCCTAGAAAGGAAATGAATCTCTGTGAGAAATTGTTTCCCAGTAAACTCCCGTGTTAATCACAGCTTTCAGACGTCAATATCAGAGGCTGCAGCTGAGTGATAATTAGAAACCAAGCAATCTTTCTGAAAGAAGTACAAGATGGAACATTATTAGGTAAAGTGGTGTTTTTTTCTTTTTTTTTATTTAACTCAAGAAGTGTGCTGCTGTTCCTTAATAGCTTTGAAATGCAAGAACATTAAACACAAAGGCAGCGTGTCAGGAGTAGCAGAAAACTCAAGGATAGACTTTTTTCTTGTCTTTCCTGAGAAGAGTCAAGTTATTTAGTCACATAAAATTAAAACACCCCAGTGCTGCCAGGGGCCAGGGAGAGAGGGGAGAGGGATAAACAGGGAAAGCACAGGGACTATTTAGTGCAATGAAACTAGCACGTATGAAACTATAATGGTGGATACATGACATTGTGCATTAGTCAAAACCCACAGAATGTAAACTGTATGTGTGAACCCTAATATAAACTTTGGATTTTATTTAATAATAATGTTGTTCAATAATATTAGTTCATCAGTTGAAACAAATATACCAGACTACTGCAACATGTTAATAACAGGTGACTCCAGGGGAAGGAAAGGGAGTATATGGGAATTCTCTGTGCTTTCTATTCAATTTTTCTGCAAATCTAAACCTGCTCTAAGAAATCAAGTCTATTAACTAAGAACAATTTAAAACACTTCAAAGTTAATTGCTCAACTTGATCTCTTCCTTCATTTCATATTAGACTTGATGAAATATGTAGATATCATTTAAAGCCATCGTCTGAATGAGATCATCAAGGGAGTGAATCTGGAGAGAGAGGAGTTTGAGGACTTGCCCCAGTGCACTCCCATACTCAGAAATCAGAAAGAAAGAGAATCCTCAGAGGAGACTGAGTAGAAGCAGCCTGTGAAATCTGAGACAATGTGAGTAATTTTGTGTCCCTGCAGTCAATTAAAGGCTTGTCAGAGTGGGGAATCTGCATCAGATACTGCTCAATGAGATAAGGATGTAGAGTTGAGGGCTGGATTTGATAACTTTGATATGAACAATTTTAGAGAAGTGGTGGGCACAGTATCCTGACTAGGGAAGATTTAAGAAAAATGAGTAAAGACAGAGTAGGGAAAACAAGCCTAGAAATCTCAAGTTTCTTTATAAAGAGAAATGGAGGGATAGTGAAAAAGTTGGTGTTTTGCCAGCCTTCAAAATAGAAAGGAAAGGGCAAGGAAGTTAAGAGGAAACAGTGTGATGATAATTGCAGGCTGTGGATTCTAAACCAGTAAGAAGCTAAGTTGAGGACATGAAGAATAGGGTGAGGTAGGCTCAATAAAGTGAAGACTTATTTCTGAATAACCATTAAAGTTGTGGTACAAGAAATAGCATGCTGATCAGTGTCAAGGTCATTGTGCCACAAATTAATTTTTGTGTTTCTAAGTACTGATGACAATGAACCAAGCCTACACTGAAGTCTCATTGTATTCAAATGATAAATGGAGTACAAATCATAATTACAAAGACTAACCACAGTTTGATTTCCTTCTTTCTCAACCTCATAGTTTTTAATTGTTTCCTTTTCTCATGACAAATTTCTAATAGCTCTTCATATAATTATTAAGAGTTATTTTAATGAAATCATTATCTCACTCTTCTGGTTTCACACAACTTTTCTAACATAAAGATTGAAAGTTCATTCTGAAAAAATGAGGCAAATTGTCCTCCAAGTAAATTACTACATGCCAATAAATAGCCAAATTTATATTATTATTCTGGAAGTTTTGAGGAAGAAGTGACAGAAATACCAATTACTGATTAAAATTTATTTATGCCTATCATTTTGCTAGGAAACTGCTCATCTGTGCAACAGCATCACAAGGTAGGTATTATTATTTTATTATTATTCTCGTTTTACAAGTGAAGAAGGAAAGACTTAGGCTGTATGACAAAGAACACATAGCTAAGAAGTGACAAAACCTGGTAATTTGAACTCCAGACATGACGACACAAGATTCCTTCTCATTCCTTGACTTTCTCTTCCGTGCACTTTCTGGTATCACCTGCTTTGTGAACTGCAGCACCAGTCTCTGGTGGTTTAACATTTTTGTTGTGGGAACACAAGTTAATAGTTTGCTGTAAGTTGACAACCCAATTAAGACCCCAGAGGCTGTTTGTTAATTTCTTCTGTCATTCACTCATTTTACCTAACTACCCTTAGTATAGATTGGGCACATAATATACTTTTCTATGAATGCTACCCGTACTATACTGTCTTTCACTATGACTGATGCACTGCTGATTTTTCAATAGTCAAGGAAGAGGGGCTACTAATTTCTGCCACTTTATTTTCAAAATCTCAGGAGACACAGAATGATTATTATCACCTGATTCTTCATCAACATCTTATTTTACAAAGTTACACGGATCATAGTGCTACTTGAAAAACAGTCATATTTTTAGAATGAAAAAGATATTTCCTAAAAATGAATGAGCTGTTAATGGTTCCCTTTCTCCTACAGACACCCATGCCAATATTGAAGAGCTTTTTTTTTTTTCCAGTACCTTTCCCTTTGGTTTCAACTAACAACTTGCTGATAATATGATCTCTTAGTTTGTTTCCTTCCTTCCTCCTATCACTTGGTTTCTAGCGTGACTACATTGTAGTTATCTATTAAAAATGTGGTTGTCAAGTAATAGGCATCCTAACTTCAGGTTGTTATTTGAGATGGAAGAAATATAAGATCTTCTGATGTTTAAATAAAAGTTTAATCAAAATTATATTTAGAATTAAAAGAAATTTAAAAGCACAGTTTATCCACATTTTTAAGAATCAGAGAGTAGCTTATATCAAATCAACTCTTCCTGTGATAACATCAATGAAGTCTGGACAAAATAGTAAAATACAACAGTTTGAAGGCATTGGACAACAATCAAGGGAGAAAGAAGCTAGGGAATAAATATCCTGGAAATAAAGGAAATGCAAGAAACAAATTAACGTTATCTGTTGCTCCTTATCTTGAGACATTGTGCTATTGCTAAACTGTGTAGGGTAAAAGGATTAGAAGGCAAACAGAAAGATTAAAAAGCCTAGCAAATTTTTGTTGGTTTCATGGTGCTAGGAGATAAAAATTGGAGTTCAAAGCCCAACTGAAGAGAGGCAGTGGAAAACATTCTGCTATTGAGTTAAGACCCGTAAAGAACTGCACACTGAAAATAAAGGCAGAGTAGAAGTAGACAAGTCCTCACAAAACCAGAAACTCAGCCTTGATTTCTCCCAGTTCCCCTCTGAACCAAGATTATATACTTCTACTTTAATTACTTGCAAGAATAAAAATAAATCTTTTGTGCAAGAAGGTATATCATCAGAGCCACTACAGTATTTCATAGGTAATAGGAATTATTCAATTGAAAATGACTGAGAATGCCTGATCACAGGACCAAACAATTGAATATCAAGACATAAAGAGCAAATAGTAGAAATGGATCCACAGGTATCTCAGATATTGGAGTTATCGAAAAGAGACTTCAACTTTACTGTTATCAGTATTTTTTAGAAAATTGCTGACAAGAATGTAAGGGTATATAAAATATAATAAGAAAGAGCCAACATTTGTGATTGGCCTTATAGAAGTAAAGGAGCAAGAAAATGTGACAGGAGCAATATTTGAAGAGATAACAATTGAGAATTTCCAAAGTCCAATGAAGCATATCAGCCCACACATTCAAAAAGCTCTAAGAAACTCAACAAAGATTAAATACAAAGAAAACTACCCCAGGCACAAGGTATTCAAACTGCTGAAAGCTAAAAGTAAAGCAATTTAATTTTTTTTTTTTTTGAGACATAGTTTTGTTCTTGTCGCCCAGGCTGGAGTGCAATGGTGTGATCTCGGCTTACTGCAACCTTTACCTCCTGGGTTCAAGTGATTCTCCTGCCTCAGCCTCCTGAGTAGCTGGGACTACAGGTGCTGGCCACCATGCCCAGCTAATTTTTGTATTTTTAGTAGAGATGGGATTTCACCATGTTGCCCAGGCTGATCTCAAACTCCTGACATTAGGACATCCACCCATCTTGGCCTCCCAAAATGCTGGGACTACAGGTGTGAGCCACTGCACCCAGCCAAACGAAGCAATTTAAAAGCAGGTAAAAGAAAAAGACTATTACTTTAAAAGTAACAGTGATAAAGTGACTGATGCTCAACCTTAATGATGGCAGTCAAAAGACAATGGGGTAAGATCTGTAAACTGATGAAATGAAATAACTGCCAACATAGAATTCTATATTGTGTGAAAATATTCTTCAAAAATCAAGGGGGAGATAATGTTTGCCTATTAACACAAATACACAATAATGAATATTTAAAATAATTCTTCGGGAAGTTAAAAAATTATTTTAAATGAAATCACAGGGATGTACAATGGTGGAAACAGTACCAGAAAGGGTAAACATGTGAGTCAATATATTGACTGTTGTAAACAATGAAATAATAATATAAGTGTATTTATATTATTATAAATAAACATTATATTTATATGTTATGGGGTTTAAAATACATGCAAAATTAAAATATATGACAAAAACAGTACAAAAAGCAGTAAGGAAAAACTGGAGTTAAAATATCAAAACTCCTTGCATTGTCTGGGAGGTGTTAAAAATATTAGTTTATTTTGGGCAGTAATAAGTTTAGCGTGTATATTATAATCTATCAATCACTAAAAATTATAATTAATATGCTAGTAGAAGAAATAAAATAATAAAAAATACTTGATTCCTCCAAAAAAAGTGAGAAATGAGAAGTAAAGGAATGATGGTTAATAAAAATGATATGATGATAGAAGAAGCAGAATAAACATTTTAAGAACAACACAAAAAGGTGTATCATAATTAAATTTCAGAACATCAACAATAAAAGGAAAATCTTAGAAACAGCAAGAGGGAAAAGATAAATACACAGAATATCAAATATAAGAGTTACAAAAGACTTCTTTTCAGAAGCTATGCAAGCCACTAGACAATGGATTGAAACACCAAAAAAAAGAAAAAAAATCTAACTAGAATTCTGTATCCAGAAAAAATATATTTGAAAAACTAAGTAATAAATAAGGACTTTTTAACAAGAAAAAGGTTGACAGAATTCACTGCCAACAGAACTGCAATGCAAGAAATAAAATCAGAAAGAAATGGTATTATTTGAAAGTTTGAGTCTACACTAAAGAATAAAAAGCATCAGTAATGGTTGATAAGTGGGTAAATATAAAACTTTTTTCATGTGTAGTCTGCTTAAAAGATAATTAACTTTTTAAAGCAAAAATAATAGTAATGTATTGTAGCATTCATAACATGTAGAAGAAAAATCCATCACAGCAATAACATAAAAGACAGAATAGGGAAGTACACTGTCCTAAGGTTTTTATACTGTGTGTCAGGTAGTATTTGATTACTTAAAGGTAGAAAGTGATAATTTAGAAATGAGTATTACATGTTCTAGAAGAACTGCTAAAACAATTAAAAAGAGGTATAGGTAATAAGACCACAGTGCAGATGACATAGAATCATAAAAATTATTCACTCCAAAAGATGTTAGGAAAAGAATAAAAGAAAAAAAAAGTCTAAAAAATGGAACTTTTAGCTATCAAGATGGTAGATTTCAACCCAATTATATAAAAATTATATTAAAGTTGCTTAATAACTCCAATTAAAAGGTAGAAATTTTTAGATTGAACAAAAAGCAAAGTCCAATTATATTAACATCAGACAAAATACATTCCAAGAATATTACCATAATAATTAACAAATTGCTTGACAGGACATAATTATAAATGTTTATGCCTCTATAATAGAGCTTCAAGATAAAGATATAACTCAAATGAGAAATACACATATCCACAATTAGAGTTGTAGATTTCAACACATTTCTATCACTAATTGGTAGAAAAAAATAGAAAGTAGCAAGAGGAAAAAAAAAATTATATATAGTGATAGATAGATAGAGTAGCAAATATAAGAGTTACAGAAGACTTATTTTCAGAAGCTGTGTGAGACAGTAGACAGTGGATGGTTGGCAATCTTCCACTCAACAACAGCAGAATATACACTCTTTTCAAATGCACACAGGATAATCATTGAGACCACATTGAGTGCCATAAAACAAAACTCAATTTTGTAAAACTGTTGATATTATACAAAATTTTCTCTGCCCACAACAGAATTAAAGTAGAAATCAATAACAGAAAGGTATGTGGAAGTTCCCCTAAAAAATGGAAGATTGTACTAGTAATTGGTTGAAATCATGAATAAAGTCTTACAGTATTGGCCAGAGAATCTTTAATCTTTTCTTAAAAATAAATAAATAAAGTTAGAAAATATTGAAGCAAACCTGTGGACACATGTAAATTTCCAGTGTATACAATATGTGAAAAGAATTGTGACATTTGAGGTAGATGAGGAAAATATGAAAAGACAACTTTATTTAACGTGTTATCTCCCAAAGCTAAACACAGGTCTTCCACTGTTGGATAAAGAGCCTCTCTGAGCAAGAAGATGACAGTTCTGGAATATAAAGACGCTCTACTTTCAAGGTACACTCTGTCTTCTAATATTAACTATTAAGTATACATTGGTCTTCTTTTTAGGGCTAAACTTTAGCCACATTGGCTTGCCTGCGGTTATTCAAACAAGCTGCACATATTCTTTCCTAAGGCCTTTGCAATGGCTATTCTCTCTGTTGCCTTGTCTTCCCCCATAAATTACCTTGGTTTACTCCCTTGCTATCTATAGGTCTTTGCACAAACTTCACCTTCTCACTGAAGTCTTCCCTGACTATAAGCTATCATCTTCCTGGATTAATTTTTTTCTATAAACACCTCCCTGCTAAATTTTTCCACTTAGCTCTTATTATTTTTCCTCCCGCACTAAAATGCAAAGTTGACCAGGCGTGATAGCTCACACCTGGAATCTCAACACTTTGGGGGGTCAAAGTGGGAGGAGTTTGAGGCCACCCTGGGAAACACAGTGAGACCCTGTCTCTTCAAAAAAAACTAGCCAGGCATGGTGTTGAGTGCCTGTAGTGCTACTCAGAAGGCTGAGCCCAGGAGTTAGAAGCTCAGCAAACTGTGATTGTGCCACTGCATTTCAGCCTGGTTAACATAGGGAGAGACCTGGTCTAAAAAGGAGAAGGAGAAGAAGATGGAGGAGGAGGAAGAGAAAGAGAAGGAAGAGGAGGAGGAGGAGGAG
>NW_016107411.1:6263-45410 GCF_001604975.1 Cebus imitator | reverse complement strand
GGAGGAGGAGGAGGGGGGGAGGAGGAGGAGGAGGGGGGAGGAGGAGGAGCAAACTCTATGAGGGTAAAAATTTTTACTCATTTGTTCACCCAATATCCTCATTACCTGGAATGGTGCCTGGCATGTAGTAGTCCAGTCTACCATTGCATATAGCACTCCTGACACTGGAAGGGTCCTTCTCAGCATTCCAGTTTCAGGTTAAATGCCACTTCAGAGGCGACTTTCTTGGCCGCATTATTTAAAGTACTATCGTTTCATTCTAGTTATACTCTCTCCCAATACTCTTACATTTTCTTCACATGCTTAGACATATATGAAATTATTTTACTATTTGTTTACTTCTTTACTGTCAACTTCTTGCTGTTATAGAGGACAGAGTCCTTCTCTACCTTCTTCACAGCTGATCCCAGAGCCTAGAGCTGAACATTGACAGATACATAGTAGGTACTCAGTAAAATATCTAATGAATGAATGAATGGATCTGAGTCCTCTGTGCTTTTCATTACTTTGCTGTAATGCTCATACAAATCTACCTCTAAATCTTACTTTATGCCTTTTTGCTCTGAGTATTCTGACTGTGGTTTCTATGTAAAATATAACTTTAGTTATCTGGTGACCCACTGTCTTCCAATCTTGTAAATCGCTCCAGTCTTCACATAAACAACTATAATAACAAAAAAATCCTAAGTAGAGGAATTTACTATCTATGGGCTAATAAAGGTAAGTTCCTCCTATTCAGTCTTTTCTTGTTTCATCCACAGCCATTCTATTTCCATATCTTTTACTTTTCTGAGCTGAATTTACTGAGCAGCAAAAGTAAAATCCTTTAATCTTCCATTTTGGGGCCTATGTTTGAAAAGGATTAAAGAGTCAAACAAAATTAGTTTCCAAACCTTCAATTTTCCAGGCCCACAGGCATTCTCCCTCTCCTCAGAAAGGAAGGTGGCTTTGAGCCAGCTGTTACTTCCCATGAAACACTTCTGTCACCTGTCACAGCTGTTTGTTGTGCCTCTTTTCACATATAAGAAGAAAATGAAAGAAAGTTAGAAAACAGAGGACCAAAAAAAAAAGGGATATTCTGTCCACCCTCATGAACCGTTTGTTTACAGGTCCTCTAGTTTCCTTGGGAGAACCTGCCAAGAAGAAGTGTCATTTAGCTAACAACAACCATTTCTCATTAAACCCCAATTTAAACAAGACCCAGAATGGAAAATTGCAAAACAGGAAACTTGCAAATTGCATCAAAGCAACGTTATTAGACATGGCAGTAAAGGACCCTGTATGCAGGCTCTTGGGATGAATCCTTTAGGAGACATTTAGGGGTTTGTGCATAGGCTACTGTAGGAGCTGGCACCTTTTCATTGGGTTACATATATCCTGGAGATACATGTGACTACTGGCAGTAACCTAAGTTCTTCTGAGAGATGGAAAGACTGCCTAAAAGGTAGAGCCACCATATGTCCTGATTTGCTGGCAGGAACAGTCTCATATTACGCATGTTGTCCCAGCACCATTATTAATAGTGCCTTCTTTCTCTCTCAAAACTGTCCCAGTTGGACAAGAAATTCTACGGTCATCCTAACTAAAGATCAGCGTGGCTGATTAAGTAATAAAAAACATATGTTCTCATCTGGTGTAGACTATAGACCTATTTGGATGGCAAAGATAAATCTTGCCAAGTTTCACCCACTTATCCACTGATTGACTCTTGGCTGGCTAGAATCTTGGGGAACACAAATCAGACTGTTTTGCAACCAGACTTCTCAGCTTTGGTTTTGTAAAAACTGAAGGCAGCTAATCCCAGAGAAGCATTTACAACCTGCCCAATGATCCAAAAGAACTAAATTTGACTCTCTCTTGTGTAGTCACTTTCTCCTCTTGCCTTATTATCAAGTCCCGCACTGCTCAAATTCAGTGGCCACTAGCCATATGTGGCTACAGAGCACTTGACATGTAGCTAGTTTGAACTGAGATGTGCTCTAAGTACACTGGATTTTGAACACTTTGTACAAAAAAGTAACCTATCCCATTAATAATTTTTGTACTGATTACGTATTAAAGTGGTAATATTTTAAATGTACTGATTTAAATAAAATATATTAAAATTAATAATTAAAATTAATTTTATCTGTTTCATTTTTACTTTTTTAATGTAGCTATTAGAAATTAAGAATTATCTGTCTGCCTTGCATTATTTGCTATTAAACAGCAGTAATCTAACCCTCTTTTTTTTTGAGATGGAGTCTTGCTCTGTTATCCAGCCTGGAGTAGAGTCACACAATCTTGGCTCACTGTAACCTCTGCCTCCCAGGTTCAGGCAATTCTCCAGCCTCAGCCTCCCGAGTAGCTGAGATTACAGGCACCCACCACCACACCCAGCTAATTTTTGTACTTTTAGTAGAGACGGGTTTTCACCACGTTGGCCAGGCTGGTCTCGAACTCCTGGCCTCAGGCGATCCACTCGCCATGGCCGGTCTCCTGAGGTGTTGAGATTACTGGCGTGAGCCACTGCACCTGGCCTAATCCAACCCTCTTAAGTTTTATCCAGGGAGACCCACTGAACTAGAACTAACCAAAAGATTCCACTTTATTTCAGACTGCTCTTTGGAAATCTTTGTTTCTTTTCCTCACATCAGGTATCTACTAACACTTCCAGACTTAGGTCAGACAGCGAGTATGAACTAGCTACTACCATAGATTAGAACTCAATTAGTGTTGATGTAATTCTCCCCTAGAGCGAAGTTTTCATCTCTCTCAAAAAAATAGGATTTTTGACACTAAAGCATACTCCTCTTTATATAAATAAAAAAGGAAAAAGCGACAACATGAATTCGTCTTGTCAATCATTCATTCATATTCCCTTACCTCAGTGGATATTACTAGCAGCATTTTCAGAAGATTTGTTTTGGTGGCACTATATTTCTGTGGGTAGAATGTGAAATACACACAGGTTCTATTAGTAAAAGTTGCTGAAATGATCAAGTTGAGTAACTGGTGAGTGTGAAATATAATTTATAGCCAACAATTTTGGTGAAATATAGGGAACTGAAAAACACAAATAAGATTTAAATTGTTTTTCAGGAAGACAATGATAAATTTCAAGAGAAATGGAAAATATCTTTAAACGTGTACCTGATAAATGTAGGACATAGATAGTAGGTCAGATTAGGCAAATTATTTTCAACCAGTTAAGGATTTTTGGATTTCTGTTTGTAATAGAAAGCCAACTCATTAAGAAGGGTCCAATTTATTTAAGATCACTCCAGCTAATATTTAGATTGAAAAAAAATATGCAGTAGTCAAAGTGGGGAGATGTTAGGGTGCGGTTGCAATGGTCTAGGCATGAGATGTTGGCAGTTTGGAATATAAACTGTGTTAAAAAGAATTTAGGGTAAAAAATGTTGAAAAGAAAAAAATCCTTAATTGTAGCAGCCACGTACAGCTATAGATAACATCAAGTTATATTTTTTTCAAGTAATTTTTCTGCACAAGTTTTGACCTATTTGCATTTATATTGTATATGTAATTTAAAATAGGGCTTTTAAAACTTAGTATTACAGATTTTTTTATGTTATAAAATACTTTATAAATACAACCTTTAAGATCTGCATTACATTTTGTCAATAGGTGCCATTGGCTGCTTAATTATCTTCTGCTGGTCATTTTAGGTTACATAAAACAGTTTGCTATTTTAAATTACATTAAGTTTTTATTACTACATTCTCAGGGTTGAATGCTAGAAGTGTAATTACTGGGTTAGAGGTTATACACATCTTAGTTTATAGCCTCTAACATTTGAATGTTGCCAAATAGTGTTGGATTCAAGGGTTATTTTTAAAGACAAGCATTTTTATTACTTTCAGATTCAGGCAGTATAAGACTAGGTCAACAAACTGTTTCCAAGTAAAATGCTCTTTGGGGACCTTCCTTATTAAATAAATATTTTTAATGTATGAATTATTTCATTCACTCAACTATAACCTATTGAACATCCGTTCTATACCAGGAACACCCTAGATGTGAGAATACAGAGAAATACATGATCTCCTTGCCCCAGGTGGAAATTGAAATCAATAGTTTCAAAGGACTACAAGATTTTATAAAATGACATTTCCACAAATATTTTAACTATCTACTTGCTTTCCTACTTATATTTTAAATTAGTAAATTATTTCTATATAAATAGTTATTAGGTAAATTTTAGCCCCTGGTAGAATTATCAAATATTACAAATTAGTAAAGTTGAAGCTAACACACTTTATTTTTGCTTTAAGTAAAAGTGCATAAATTTGCAGTCAACTCTAAGAAGTTTAGTCGGCTATCTAGATGGAAAATTGAGCTTCTTTGGCCTTTGTGTATCTAAAACCTGAGTTAAGAGCCAGTAGGCAGCACTTGAGTGATGTTTTTAGACACTGTACTGGAGGCACTAGATTCAAACATGAAAAACTGAAATCTTAACACAAAGACAGAGAAGTTTTCTTTCCTTACCTTTTCTACCTTTTGCTTCTTTTCTTCACTTCGTTCACTCTGATTCTTCTAAAGAAAATAGACAGTTATAGTAGAAATTGCTAATAGAGTCTAAACAAATCACAAAACCAAAGTGTCTTTGCAGTTGTAATTTACACCTTGAATTCAGCCAAGATCTAATTTACAAAGGAAGTTTTCAAATATGTTGTTTGTTTGGGCAGGGGAAGGAGGGATGCAATGAGACTCCCCACTCCCCAAACCCTTCTAACTCCAAAAGAAATCCGGTGATGAGCCATTGTCATGTAAACTGGAGTAGAGAAACGATAAATGCTTTTCAATGTTCGCCTCTTTTATGCAAGAGATAAGATTAAAATTATGTTAGTAGGGAGAAAATGAATCTGAGGTACAGACCAGATAAGGGCTTTCAGGAGGAAATGAATCCTCTGAATGGACATTATGCTAGACACTATGCAACAAAGCCTTATCTAGCCTGAACTGTCAATAATGCCACGATCTTGGGATTGTAAGAGAGGTTGAGACCTTCTCCATTCTCTGTCCCATTTCTGACTGGACCAGAATTTAATCTTCACTCGCTCATTCCTTTAATAAGTATCTATCAAATGCCTACTATGTACCATGTACCATTCTAGACACTGGATACATTGGCAAACAAAACAAAGGCAAAAAATAGTAAATACGTAAGACATCTTATTACATAACAAGTAATATGCGTAGCCTAAAGAAAGAAAAGGAGAGAAGGTAAGGTGGTTGGGAAAGCTGTGGCAGAGAATGGGAAATGTGTTGTTAATCAGGATAAGCAGAACTGGTCTCACCGAGAAGCTAACATTTGAGCAGAGACTTGAGAGAGGTGAGGGAGGTGGCTGTTGGGATGGCTGTCTGAGGGAAGGGCAGTCCAGGAAGAGAGAAGAACCAGGGCACAGGATCTAAGCAGCACACAGGCTGCATCAAGGAACCACAGAAAGTTCTCTGTGGCTGAAGCAGAGTGAGCAAGGAGGGCACAGCTATAGCAGCTCAGGTATTGCAGAGGCGAACGTAAGGCCCAGATCATACAGGGCCTTACGGCCATTGTAAGAATGTTGGATTTGATTCTGAGTAAAAGGAGGAGGCTTTGCAGGCTTTTGAGCACAGGAGTGGCAGGATCTGATTCATGTTTAGAAGGGGTCAGCCCCAGCTCCTGGGCTGATGACAGATGGTGGGCAGCAAGGGTAGAAGCAGGGAGACTGATAGGTATTTAGGACAGTGATCCAGGCAAGAGATAAAGCTGGTGCTGACCTGCTCAGTAACAGTGGAGGGTGTGAGAAATGGTTGGATTCCTTCCTCTGCTCTCATCCCATCCTAGAGTTCATAAAAAACAGAAATGCACTCACTCTTCACACAGTAGAGCTAGCAGAACAGGAGAAGGGAGAAAAGTCTTGATATTCTTGTGCAAATGGAGGCTGTAAAATTGACAAGATAAGACTGGACTTTGGACTTGATGCTGAAACAAGTTGGTACATTGAGGGACTATTAGGAAGCAATGATTATATTTTGCAATGTGAGAAGAACATGAGATTTAGGGGGCCAGAGGTGAAATGATATGGTTTGGATGTTTCTTTCTCTCCAAATTTCATGTTGAAATGTGACCTCCAATGTTAGAAGTGGGGTCTAGTGGGAGCTATTGGATCCTGGAGGCAGATCCCTCATTAATAGCTTAGCACCATCCCCTTGATTAATAAGTGAGTTCTCAATCTGAGTTCATGAAAGATCTGGTTTAAAAGAGTCTCTCTTTCTCTTGCTCACCCTCTCACCATGTGATGTGTCTGCTCCTGCTTTACCTTCTACCATGAGTAGAAGCTCCCTGAGATCTTACCAGAAGTGCAGTAGATGCCAGTGCCATGCTTTCTGTACAACCTTTCTGTACGGAACTATATGCCAATTAAGCCTGTTTTTTTTGAAATAAATTACTCAATCTCTGCCATTCCTTCATGGCAACACAAAAACAGACGAATACAACTAGTATACTTCCAGGCACATTGTGTGAAATGAATAGTTACTGATGGAAATATAGAGATGTAAACACAGTGTGCAATAGACTATGTGGCTTGCACACTTTCATGAAGTCAAGCTCTTAGTTCTTCTAATCCAAATGTGTTACCTTGACCCTTTTGAGATAGTGTAACATTTGGGCCTTTACTCAAAGACATGAAATCACTTAATGTAGACGATTATATTGTCTGAGTATAGGTTGACCTATATCTGCTACAGGTATGTCTCTTCAAATAATTGTAATATTCTTGTATATTTTAATTTGAAATTTCTGTTAGGCGTATAAGTTTTATTACTCAATTCAATCAAATCAAGTACATGCAAGAAATTGTCAAGGAGTAGCAAGTATAGGCCTTATATGTTCAAACCCAGAAAACAGAACACAAATGTGTTTTAAAATAGAAAGTTTTTCAATTAAACCAATCCCCTCCTGCTCAATAAAATTCATCTAAATCAAATTTTATGACAGTACCTTCTAACTGTAATAAATGGCTGTAAATAAGCAATCCAATTTGCAATCCCTGCACCATGAAATATAATTAACCTAGCATAACCTTCATTATAATATTTGTCACACCTTGAATCAAGGTTATCAAAATGGCCATTATTTACAAGAGACAGAAGCCATTCATTCCTGAATTTGTTATGCCTGCATTCTGAGGCAATAGGTTATCTTCTATTTGGAAATTAAAATTTTAAAGTAATTAAATAAAATAATATATTACAATTATTTGTTGCTATAATACAGGATATGAAAAGTGTCATACACAGGGAAATCTAAATAGCATGGCAACCCAAGTTCCATTTGTGAAATTTGCTATCCATTTATTGTGAGATTGATAAATCTTTTATTACTACAATGTTTCTGTATATATTTTCTTCAGTAAAATAAGAATAGGAGAAGTAGATGCCCCCTCATCTAAATGAAGCACATTAGGATTAATAAGCATTTTTGCTTGAAAAGACTAGATCAATCTAGAACTGATGTTGGAAGATGATGCTTAAAGTTTATTCAGAGTCAGCACTGGCTTTACTTATGCAGAGATTGATTGTTTTTAATTCAATGTATTTCTGTATAGTGATGTTAATTGGATATAAAAATGAATATCATTTAAGTTAAGCACCTTGCCACTTTTGAAAGAATTGCAGTTACATCAAGGATTCATACTAATTCTCACATTAGGTTAGAATCAGTAACAGCTTTACAACTATAAAAACAATGACAGCTCAAGGATTTTTTTTAATGAAGAATTAAGTAGACATTTATAGATTTTACTCTTATTTGTTTGCTGAAGTTCTGTTTGGCATAAAATAATTACAGGCCACTCTGAATTATATTTACCTGTCCTATTATCTCATATTTAAGAAATGACTGAACCACTAAAAAGATTAGGAGGGAAGAGGGGCACTCCTAGGACCTGAAGACTGTAAGGAATTTTCTGTGTCTCCAGAGTCCCTTATCCCCAGCATGGGATGTTCCTCCAAATAGTTTGATTGTCCACTTCTTATAATTAAAAATTATATGTATACTAATTATTATTATATATTAAGAATGTATATAATGTGCATCCATTATGTTCCAATACAATAATTTTTACACTTGATCTTAGCCAAAAGGCTGAGAAGCGATCAAATACAATAATTTTTAAAAGATGAAATATAAATGAAATGAACCATACTTTCATAATAAGTGCATATTTTCTTAATGAAAAAGAACCCATGTGCTCTCACTATAAACATTATTATTGAATATACTTCTGTATCACTTAGCCTTTACTATATAACAAAACACCCAAAAATGTAGTGACTTAAAACAACTCAATATCAGGATAATTCTGAATGTCAGGAAAATGTAACTTTCACTTGTTTTACTTTAATTTTTCTGTGTCACCATGAATATATCCACCCACTTAGTCCCCTCGATGCTGAATGGAGCAGTGGGGCACAGGGAGAGGTTGTCAGGACAATCAAACATCTTCCATCTGGGTTGTACAAATAATTGTGGAGGAGAGTCATGGGCATCTCTTTTCTGAAACCATTCACCTGCCTTTCCCTGCAATTATAATAAATATACTACATGCTAAGAATGACAAAATCAATTCTTTAATCAAGGGTTCCGTTGATAGGTGTAAAGCAGGACTTCTCAGCCACAACACTGCTTGCATCTTGGGCCACATAATTCTTTGCCGTGAAGCTCTGTCCTGTGTGTTGTGGGATATTTAGTAGTATCCCTGGCCTCTACTACTTCTAGATGCCAGTAGCACTCCTTTCAGCAGTTACAATGACCAGATGTCTTCTGAGGAGCAGAGTCATCCATTAAGAACCATTGGTCAAAAGGTAAAAGGATCAAGGGAGGGGTTGGATGTCCTGCTACTTCTTTCATTTGCACTTCACAATGAAACCTGTTTCCCAAGTGAATTACCTTTCTTTCCCTTCCTAGATACCAATCCTCTCTTCTTGAAGTCTTACTTTCATTTCTTTCCTTTCTTGGTGCCTTTACTTTTCCTATTTCTGTGGACATACTACTTAACCCTATAAAAATTATCAACTCCCAAATACACTCTTGTCAATTTTACAGCCTCCATTTGCACAGGAATATCAAAGCTTTTCTCCTTTCTCCTGTTCTGCTAGCTCTGCTGAGTGGAGAAGTGAGTGCAGTTCTGTTTTTATGAACTCTAGGATGGGATGAGAGCAGAGGAAGGAATCCAACCATTTCTCACACCCTCCACTGTTACTGAGCAGGTCAGCACCAGCTTTATCTCTTGCCTTGATCACTGTCCTAAATACCTATCAGTCTCCCTGCTTCTACCCTTGCTGCCCACCATCTGTCATCAGCCCAGGAGCTGGGGCTGACCCCTTCTAAACATGAATCAGATCCTGCCACTCCTGTGCTCAAAAGCCTGCAAAGCCTCCTCCTTTTACTCAGAATCAAATCCAACATTCTTACAATGGCCGTAAGGCCCTGTATGATCTGGGCCTTACGTTCGCCTCTGCAATACCTGAGCTGCTATAGCTGTGCCCTCCTTGCTCACTCTGCTTCAGCCACAGAGAACTTTCTGTGGTTCCTTGACGCAGCCTGTGTGCTGCTTAGATCCTGTGCCCTGGTTCTTCTCTCCTCCTGGACTGCCCTTCCCTCAGACAGCCATCCCAACAGCCACCTCCCTCACCTCCCTTGGGTCTCTGCTCATGCGGGCAGATCCCTCATGAATGTCTTGGTGCTGACTTTGCATTAATGAGTGTGGCACCCCTTCCTCTCTTGCTTCCCTCTCTGGTCATGTGACATGCCTGCTTCCCCTTCACCTTCTTCGATGAGTAAAAACTTCACTCTCTGGAAGCTGAGCAGATGCTGGTCCCGTGCTTGCACAGCCTGCAGAACCATGAGCCAAATAAACATCTTTTCTTTATAAATTACCCAATTTCAGGTATTCCTTTAGAGCAATGCAAAATGGACTAACACCCTGGGTACTATGCAAAATGCACCAGAGAATGGAGGGGACAAATTTCGTCTGAGCATCAGTTTTAACTTATTAAGAAGGCTTATTTAAATGGCATCAGAGAAATCACAGACTCGGGTCTCATGGAAAATTAGTCACAAAGACTGTTCTACTTCATATTTCTTTTTCAAAGAGACACTTTTCTGTGGCATCAAAGGTCCTTTTAAACCTAGCTACTCTATTATTGCAGTCTCCTTTCTCATGACATTCTACCTCAAAACCTATGTTCCTGCTATAGGGCTTTCTCAGGTCATGCCAGAGGATAGAGACTGAATGTCATATGTTGAAATCTATTGATTGATGTGCTGGTATTTGGAGACATCCTAATGCGACGACTTTAGGAGGTTATTGGTCAGGAGGGCTCCTCACAGGATTAGTAGCCTTAAACAAGAGATTCCAGAGAGCTCCCTATTCCTTCTGCCATGTGAAAACACAGTGAAAAAAGGACCATCTATGAACCACAAGTGAACCCTTACCATACACTGAAACTGTTGATGGCCTGATCTGGGTCTTCCCAGTTTCTAGAACTATGAGAAATAAATTTCTGCTGTTTATAAGCCACCCAGTCTGTGATATTTTGTTATAGAAACACAAATGGACTAAGAAACCATACTTTATCTCACTTCTGAATCTCTACTCAAAACATCCTTTTGGACTGAAATTCCAATTGCCCTTTCCTCTCTAATTTTGCTTGGGGAATGCCTGCCAATTCTGGAACTCAACCTTCAGATCATCCATGAAGGCTTTCCTAAAACATTTTCATTCTTTTTTTTTTTTTTTTTTTTTGAGACGGAGTTTCACTCATGTTACCCAGGCTGGAGTGCAATGGCGCCATCTCGGCTCACTGCAACCTCCGCCTCCTGGGTTCAGGCAATTCTCCTGCCTCAGCCTCCTGAGTAGCTGGGATTACAGGCACGCACCACCATGCCCAGCTAGTTTTTTGTATTTTTAGTAGAGACAGGGTTTCACCATGTTGACCAGGATGGTCTCGATCTCTTGACCTCGTGATCCACCCGCCTCGGCCTCCCAAAGTGCTGGTATTACAGGCTTAAGCCACCGCGCCCGGCCAACATTTTCATTCTTTATGCCTCAAGGAGAATTTACCACTCTCTCTGTATTAACCTGCCAGGGCTGCCATAAGAAAATACCACAGACCTGGTGGCTTCTAAAACAGAAATGGATTGTCTCATAGTTCTGGAGGCTCGAGCTCTAAAATCAAGGTGTCAGCAGGTTCGGTTCTTTCTGAGGGCTGTAAAAGAACAATTTACAAAATTTACAATTTTACATGATCCAAGGTTCTGTCTTTGGTTTGTAAATGGCTTTCTTCCTATGTCTCTTCACATCACCTTCTCTCTCTCTGTGTTTATGTCCAAATTTCTCCTGGTTATGAGGGCACCAGTCATATTAGATTAGGGTTCTACCCCTATGACTTCATTTTAACTCTCTAAGATTATTTCTACAAAGATCCTATCTCCAAATAAGGTCACATTCTGTGGTACTGGGGGTTAGGACTTCAATTCGTGAATTTTGGGGGAAATAATTCCACCCATATCATCCTATTTTATTTATTTTCCTCTATGGTGTAATAAGTTTTTGAACTAGTGTATTTGTTTCTGTCTGACATCATCTACTAGCGAGAACTTCATTTGATTTTTCTTTATTCCTGACCCAGTATAGTTCCTAGCACAAAAGGCTGATTGCTAAACTGAATTGGTCAGTTTTCTTTGTTTTGCTTTTTATTTTTGAGGCAGAGTCTGACACCCTGTTGCCCAGGCTGGAGTGCAGTGGCACCAGCTCGACTCACTGCAACCTCTGTCTTCCCAGTTCAAGTGATTCCCATGCCTCAGCCTCCTGAGTAGCTGTGACTATAGGTGAAAGCCTTTATGTCCCCTAATTTTTGTATTTTTAGTAAAGAAAGGTTTTCTCCATATTGGCCAGGCTGATCTCGAACCCCTGACCTCAAGTAATCCAACCACCTCAGCCTCCCAAAGTGCTGGGATTACAGATGTGAGCCACTGCACCCAGCCTCATTTGGTTGGTTTTCTGATTGAATGATCAACCAACCAACAAAGATCCAAAATGATGGTAGTCAGCCTTCCCCATTTAATATTTAAAGACGATAGAAACGTGTGGAATTCTACATTTACCTTTTTCATAGGTCCATCTCTCCCATTAGACTATGATTTCTTTGAGGATAGAACCATGTTTTATTCTTGATTATAATAGAAATCATTAATTAGTAGCTTATCTGCTGTCTACCATATCTTCCTTTTTACAAACAAAAGCTACATTTTCTTGGAGAAGACAATATGTCTCAGATTCCTCTGCAGATAAGTGAGGCTATGGGATGACGTTTTGGCCAATAAGAAGTAAATGGAAATGAGGATAGGACTTCTAGAAAAAGAAGAGAGGGCCCAGTTGGCATAGTTTCTTGCCCTTTGTCATTTCCCATTTTTCTATTTGGAATGCAGAGGCAGTGCTCAGAAATTAAGAGACCAGTCTATAACAGGTAAAGAAAACATAGTAAAAACGGCTAAGCAGAAACATAGAAAATATCTTTACTTCAATCTCTTTCTTGAAAGATGGTTTCCTAGTATAAAATTCTAAGTTGACATTTATATCCTCTCAGCATGAAGAAATTATTGCTGTCATTATTGTTGTTGAGAAGTTAGCTACCACTCTAATTGCCTTTTCTTTGTAGGTAGCTGTGTCTTCTACTTGCTGTTTTTAAAAATTATTTCTTCCCTCTCCTTTAGTGTTTTGCTTCACTATAATATGTTTAGGTATAAATTTCTCTTGTTTATCATATTTGTGACTCATTGGCCTCCTTGAACATGAGGATTGAAGTCTTTTGACAACTAAAAGCAATTATCAGTCATTATCTCTTCAAATATTGCCTTTTTCTCATTATCTGAATTATATCTCTCTAAAACTTTCACTAACGTATGTCAAATATTCCTACTCTATCCTCCATCTCTCTTTAATCTCTCTTTCATACTTTCTTATCTTTTGATGTCTCTGGACTGTATTCTGCATAGTTTCTTTAGTTACATTTCCCAATTGACTAATTCTCTCTTTAGCTGCATCTGTCTTAATTACTGTTTACATTGCCTTACTAATTTCAAGTTGTATATTTATTACTTGTAGAAGTTTTAAAACTTCTCTAGTAACTTTTTTACAAATATATTTTGTTCTTCTTATAAAATTTCTTACTGTTCATATTCTTTCTTTATTTCTCAAAATGTTAAACAAATATTTTATCTTTAGTATCTGATAATTTCAGTATAGGAAGTCTTTGCAAGTTCTATTCTGTTTATTTTTTCGGCTGGTTTTTACTTATGGCTTCTTTGTTCTTAATGTGTTTTGTGAATTTTGACTGTAGACTTCTTATTTTTCATATAACATTATCAGTGGGAATTCTTTGAGGCCTGATTTGAAATTCCTCTAAGAGAATTTTGATTTGTTTGGCTTACATAGTATGATGAGAGACACCACTAATGTGGAGTCACTTTATATTCTTGATTTTTTTTGAAACACAAAGACATTGTGAGTTAGATAGCAAACCCACCATAAAGTCAGGTTTAATGTTTTGAATTCTCAGGGGAGATTCCCCTCATCCCCTAACCAGTTCCCAGGATGAGCCAGGTAAATTTCTTTGTTGTCTCTTCTGACGATGGTTTTACTTCTTGTTTACTATTACACTGGATGTGTGGCCCTTCGGCTACTAGCTTTATGTTGGATGTTCTCTATTGGCTTCGTTTCCTTATACGGACCTTAAGTTTCACTTCCTGACTCCTCTGATTTCACCAGACTAGCTCAAATTTTCCAGAGTTCAGCCAAAAATCTCAGAAAGAAAGATAACTTTCGCAATCTCTTGCTCCATGGGGTCTCTGCTTTCACTTTGTTTTTGACTTCTGTATATTCTTTCCTTATGCACCAGGTGTTAGATTCCTTTTTCTGCAGCATTATGGTTGTTTCAATTACAACATAATTCAAGGCTACCTATAAGCCCTACCACAAGAAACAGAAAATTGTTTGTTTGCATTGATGAAAAATTTGCAAATAATCTGAATATTTGCACATAAAAAATGTATGGTATGTATACATGTATGAGATGCATATATAAAATATCATGAAACCATGAAAAGGAATGTGGTCAATGTACATGTACTAACATAGAAATATGTTTAACATATACTTTTAAATGAAAAGAGCTAGTTGCACAACAATATACACAACATGATTGTGTCTGTGGTTTATGTGTTAAAAAATGAGAAATGTATGTTCTTTTGCAAAGACATATTTTTATTTAAATGCACAGAAAAAGATCCAGATGCTTACATACTAAATGTAAAGAAATTTTATTTATACCTTTTTTTTTTACTTTTTAAAATGAAAATGTATTCCTGTACTACTTGAGTTTATTTAAAAATAAACACAAGTTTAAGAGATTATAAGTCATATGAAGCAGTTAGTACAGTGCCTGGCACATCATAAGAATTTAAGAAATTTTTGCTTGTATTATTATTTTCATTTAAACGTAAGAGTTATTGATACATAGTGAACTATAGTAGACTATGATATGATAATGGATTGCACTGCTCTACTAATCAGTAGCAGACCTCAGGTTGGAAACTGTATCTTTTGGTTAAAAATACCGATATGTTTCCAAACTATACTTTATACTTGTTTCATTTGCTGCTTTCAGATGTAAATAGGTATTATTCAAAAAATTCAGGATCAAATGTATTTTTAAATACTGGGTTATACAAGTATAATTGTTTTTTGTTTGTTTTGTTTTTTAACAGAGGTATAAAATTCTAACATACATTATGAGTCTCAAAGAGGGAGATCTTGTATGAAACACTCCTTAAACTTACTGAAGCCTAGAATCCTTTCTCTGAAGCATCCTCAGGGATTTCTCTTTCATGAATACCCTTTGGAAATATTTTCTAGACCATAATACATATAACAGATACCACAATATCCATTTACTGACTCTGAACAAATTGTGAGTTTTTATAGCCAAGTTGTCATGATGCTTAATGGATAGTGCATTCTTTTTTCATTTAATTCATCTAGAACAGATTCCAAGTATAAACACTGACATGTTTTGTAACTGAAGGCAAGAGACCTTCCCTGCCCATGTCGTAGTATACAAAACACTTCTTTGGATTAGCATTGATTAATGGATGGAAAATATGATGCATCTAAAGCTGTTTCTCAGCATCAAATAACCTAAAGCCAAACAACAGGGCAGGCATGAAAAATAAGAGGAGACAAAAACAAGACCCCCTGATGTCCTTGTTCCTGCTGACTGTTACTACACAATTAAGGTCCTCGCTGATTGGGGAAAAAAAAATACACTATCACCTGTAATTGGATGAAAAAAATATTTTTTGCACATGTTTGAACTGTATAAAGGAAAACTCAATGAAAGGAGATATCAAAACAAAATATGCAATTTGTTAGCTGTAAGCTATATAGATAAACTATGTAAATAATGAATGAATGTATACATCATGCTAAGTATCTCCTTCCTCCACCTTTTACATCTGCTAATTGCAACACCTTTGCAGAGAGCTGTTATGGAAGCATTCTTCTTCCTTTTAAAAATACACCATTCAAACTTGTTAATTTGTTCTTACAGCATACAGCATCAGTTAACCAAAGGGCAGGCATGGAGAAGAAGAGGTTTTTACTGGTGGCAGGTATACAAGTTACTGGTGGCAAATCTGTATGGGTCTGCAGCAACCTCAATTCTTGCCTCCTCAGAAGAAAGAATTTGACTGAGGGGCATAAAGCAGAAAAAGAGACCAAGGCAAGTTTCAGAGCAGGAGTAAAAGTTTATTAATAAGGCTTTACGGCCGGACACAGTGGCTCACGCCTGTAATCCCAGCACTTTGGGAGGTCAGGAGTTCGAGACCAGGCTGGCCAACATGGTGAAACCTCTTCTCTACTAAACGTACAAAAATTAGCCGGGCATGGTGGCAAGCACCTGTAATCCCAGCCACTCGGGAGGCTGAGGCAGAGAATCGCTTGAAACCAGAAGGCAGAGGTTGCAGTGAGCCGAGTTTGTGCCACTACACTCCAGCCGGGGGAAAGAGCAAAACTGTCTTAAAAACAAACAAACAAAAACAAAACACCCAAGGTTTTAGAACAGGAAAGAAAGGAAAGAATACTTGGAAGAAATCCAAGCAGGTGATGTGAAGAACAAGTGCAGGGTTTAACCATGGTCCTAGGAATTTATAGACTGCCATCTTGCACCCCTTTCCTGTGATTCTTCTCTTGTGGCAAGCTTCCCGCATGTGTAGTACCCACCTTACCATTGGGAAGTGAGGACACACAGTATGTTTAGGAAGTTGTATGCATGTCCATCTGAGGCTTTCTTCCCTTTTCCAGTGGAGTGCCCCTGCTCCCATATTCTACCATTTGTCCCTTAATGCTATGCCCAAGAAGTTGCTTCTTCCTGGCATTGGCATTCAATTAACACTTTAATGTTAACAGCTGTAGATCAGCAGGAGACTGTTTCTCCCTGGCTCTGGCCACCGTATTATCATTTTTAGAGGGGCAGTATGATAATTGTTGAACCATCACCTGACATTCCTAGTGGGTTGGGGAGAAGAGCCCTCTGCTGCTCTGCTGATGCCTGTCTAACTACCTGTAACAAGAAGACAAAGCAAGACATCTGATGTCCTTGTTTCTGCTGACTGTTGTTAGCACCTTCAGACAAAACCATGCCTAGACATACACATTTTTACTATGAACTGTAGATTAGCAATAGAGAATACAAGCTGAAGATGTAGAATGGGGATTTGTGACTTCAATAGAAAAGAATTGCTTCCATTTTTAACATTGAGGGTTAGGATAGTTTTGCCTCTGTAATATGTGCAACTGGGCTTGACTTAGATTGTTACAGAATGTAGGGAAGAAAGAGGTCTTTACTTTCAAGAACCGTTTGAAAAGTGGAGAACCCTCCCTAGAACATGATTTTTTAAAAGTCTTCTAGAAGGAAAAGAGCTCTTTGATGACATCAAAGGTCTTCCTCATTCTAATCCATAAAGAAGTTGAATTGAAGTGAACAGAAGTTCCTCCATGGCCTGAAACTGTAACATTACTTTTTTTTTGCCTCAATTATGTAGAAAGCAAAAAGTGATTATTTGAATTATTTAATTTTTTTAAGCACAAAAGTACTAAGTACAGTGTTTCCTGACCTTTGCCTCTGAGTGGGTTAATGAGATGAGGGAACTGGTCAGAAGAAGGTATATAGATCACTGTTTGTGACTAGGAGTTCTCTATTCTGATAAGGCTGAACTTGATCATTCTATTAATAAGTGATAAAGTCTGGAATATGTCTTCTATTGTCCTATATTTGTTAAAATTATTCATCTGTGCTCTTTTGCTGCCCATGAAAATGACAGTGAAAAATAGCTGTCCATTAACACAAAAGCAAAATGCAGTGTAGCAATGATACTTGAAGCTTCCAGCAATGTTGGAGTTTCTAGAAATCATTAATAATAAATTACCAGCAATGCAGTAGGCAGCTGATAACTCCTTCTTTGGTAGGTAAAACTCTCCATTATAAAATAATAATACGCTAAGTCATATGCCATAGCCTTCAGCAATATTCTTAAAGTTGTTTTACTTTAAGACCAGTGTTGCCAGCATTGAATTCATTTTACAGATAAGAAAACTGAAGCTAAGAAAACTGAGGCTATTTTACTCAATGATAGTGTCAGAATGAGTCAAAATATTGTAATTAAAATTACTAGCTTAGTTCTGGATTTAATAAGGCCTCTTGCATATTTGTAAATGTGATAGGCACCAGTAGAGATTACTGGTTAATGAGTGGAGGTTGGAGTGGAGATGGGGTTCCATTAATCACAAACTCTAGGTCCTATTTCTCAAATGTGTACTTTGGGGCCATATGGGGAGTAAGCAAATGTACTCTTGGAGGAAAGGAAACAAATACAAAGCTTGGGAACAGGACAACAAAACATTCTCAAGTCAAAGACCCTTGTTTATCAGCTCAAGGGCTCAATACTCAGTTATCAGTGTGTAGCAGGGTCCAAGGCATCAGCAAGTCCAAACATGCTCTGAGATGCTTCCCTTCTCTCATTTCCCTTAGTTCTATTCAGCAATTATCCAAGAACCCGACAGCTTCCTCTTAATGACAGAGTCTGTAAGAATCCCACAGGGAAATAAAAATGGCCTAAGCATATCCAATTCCCAGAGCCCACAAACAGGGACTTCATGCAGGATAGTTCTGCCAGTTGCTATTATCACAGACTTTCTCTTTGTAATATGCAAAATCAGTCTGTTAGTTAAAGATCAGCTCACTCACTCAGTTCTTTTTTCTGAAGAAGCACTCATAGGAAGGTGAATTCTAAAATACAAATTGTGTGACTTTTGGCAGGACACTTCCCTCTGTGCCTTTGTTTCCTTATAGATAATAAGAGGTGGAAGGATTGAGGTAAGTCAGGATCCTAAATCACTGACCCACCAGAGAACGGTGGCTACAGCAGGATGACTTAAGTTCCTCCCTGCTTCAAAATTTGATGGTGCTTTTGTGTTGAGCAGCATTGATATTAAGCAGTCATGGTTCATGGATCTACCCAGTTCTTGGCTAGATACATATAGCTTGATACTTTATAAGCTCATAAGGGATGATTTCCAAACACATCAGAAATATAGAAAACCATAGAAATAACAAGTTCCTGAACATCTACCACTGCTTGTGAAATAGTTGTAAATCATATGCCTCCAACTATATTCTTTATATAGTTAGAAAATTCGGGACTCTATTCCAAGTGAGGAAGCAGATCTTCTCTTCAGTTTTGCAACAGTTGAAACTTTAGGTAGACTTAATAATAATGATAATGACTTAGGGCAAGACCTTAAAATGTAAGCTCTCTTAAGGAAGAACACATAATTTAAACCACATGAACAATCGTACAATCCTCATTCAAATTAGATACCCTAACACATTTCTTATCAGACCTTAATGAATAGAAATTCAATTTCTTGTAACTTAAATTCTGAAAGAATTAAAGGACATGGGGCAGAAGAAGGAAAAATGTATTGAACGAAAAGTGATACATCCTTATAAGTTTACTGGTCAATATTCCAAAATACAGAGAAATAATCATGAATATGTGTCTTCTTTTTCTGGATATTAATTGACTTCACTTTAGGCTGCCATCTTCACTGTGTTCTTCTTTTGGAAAGAATTTCAAAATGACCTGCCAACAAGGTCCCAACCAGCCTGGAACAAAGGAAATGGCATCACCCACGCTGATGTTCTAACAGGAAGTTGCTTTGGAAGAGTTAATTGGCCTCTTTTCGTATGACACTTGATTCATATCCTTGTCAGATTTGATTTTCAGTGAAGGGACAGCTCGTTAGTAATTCATTGAAATGGCCCTGGGCATTGAGAGCCAATTCTCCTAAACTTGACTTGAACATCTTTGTGTGACATCTTCCAGGAAAACAATCTTGCCTCCTTGAATGGCCTTTAACACCTAGAGCCAGGAAAGTTCCCTGACACATTTAGACTCTGACTGGGGTCGATGTTCAGCACCCCACAAGCACTCCTAGGGATAGTGACACATTTTCCATCTTCTTTCTTGTTTCCATTACTCCCTGGGAAGGTTCAAATTAGGCAAGCATCAATATTTTGATGCAGTGACATGACAAATATCCATGGTCAGGGCTTGCAATTGCATTTTTGGAATGTCAGAGAGAAGCGGGTAAAACAAGCAAATAAAACGAATCAAAACCACCACAAAGAGAAAATATATTAAGAGCCTTTAGAGATGTTCTATAGAAAAATCTCTCACAAGGGGAAAAAAAAACCCTCAATTTTAACATGTCTAAAACTGAATTTATTATTTTCCCTCCAAAACCTGGTCTGTGTTTCTTAGAGAATGGCATCACTGTCAAACCCACCTGTACAACCAAAGAACTAAAAAGACATCCTTGGTGACTCCCTTCCCCTCAGTCACCATGTAGAATTCTTCACCAACGCCTGTTGATTTTACCCCTTAAATATCTCTTGATTCTGACCCCTCGCCAACTCCACTGTCATCACCGTCACTCTTCATCTCTAGTTACTGGTTGTGTTAAGCCATTCTTGCACTGCTATAAATAAGTATCTGAGACTGGGTAATTCATTAGAAAAGATGTTTAATTGGCTCACAGTTATGCAGGCTCTGCAGGAAACATAGCAGCATCTGCTTCTGGGGAAACCTCAGGAAGTATCCAATCATGATGGAAGGCAAAGGGGGAGCAGGCACATTAAATGGTGAGAGCAGGAACAAGAGAGAGGTATAGGGGAGGCGCCATACACTTTTAAATGACCAGATCTCACAAAAACTCACTATTACAAAGACAGTACCAAGCCATGGGGTATCTGCCCCCATAATCTAAACACCTCCCACCAGACCCCCACCTCCAGCATTGGGCATTACAATTCAACATGAGGTTTGGGTGGGGAAAAAATGTCTAAACTATATCACTGGTAAAAACTGCTGGGCTGTCTAGCCTCCTCTGTTAACTCTGACCTTCTATAATTTATTCTTATACCACAGCTAGAACAATCTTTTTCAAACATAAATCCAATAATAATATTGCTTTCTGGATAAAGTCCAAGATCTGTAACATGGCTGACGAAATTCTGAATCTTCTGGCCTGAACCACCTCTTCAGCTTGACTTTGAGCTACTTCTCTTCATACACTGTGCTTTAGTCACTTGGACCTCCTTCCAGTTCTTCAACCTTGTATGTTTCTTTCCAAACACAGGATCTTTGAGGATGACATGATGCCCAATGTCTAATGCTCTTTGGTTCACACTTCTTCCTCCATTCACCTAATTAGACATTATTCATCCTTCTGAGCTGAGATAAAGTGTCACTCTCTCAGAAAGGTCTTTCTTGATTCCCTCAGTCCAGCCCATGTTCATTGTCATAAAACTGCCTTCCTTTCCTTCAGAGCACACAGCTAATGTGCAGTTTTACATTCATTCATCCTTTACTCATGTAAGTTCAAAACAGGTGGGAACAATGTCTGACTTTGTTTATCATTATTTGTTTGTTCTGCCAGTTTTGATGTTCTACCAGTTTAAAAGCTTCCATTGTGATTGTGAATTTGGCTATTCTGCTTTAATTTTATCATTTTTTATATATTCTGAAGCTACACTATAAACACACAAATTTAAGACAATGTTATCATATCATCCTAGTGGATTGACACTTTTACAGAGGGTCTCTTCTTGACTTGCAATTTATTTTGTGTAATATTAGCATGACTATGGCAGCTTTCTTTTAGTTAGGGTTTGTATGGTGTTTATCTCTCTCCATTATTTCACTTGCTTTTTTTTCTATATCTTTTATTAAAGATGCTTCTCTTGTAAGCATTGCATTATTGGCTCTGGTTATGTTTTAACATAGTGTGACAATATAAATGTTAAAATTATTTACTTTTAATATAATTGCTGAAACCCTTGGGGTTTTTATGTTATATTTTCCAATTTGTTTCATCTGTTCTACATTTTTTTCTTTACTTTCTTTTGAGTTAATCAAATTTGTTTGACTACATTTGTTTCACATCTTGGGAGTTATAAATAATCTTTTGACATTCTTTCAAAGGTTATGCTAGAGATTCAACATGCTTCCTGCATTGGTTAAAGTATAATACAAATTTGTACTTTTATCAATTTCTGTGCAATTAAAGCATAGTTGAACATTTTGACTTTATCTTCCATTTGCCTTTTTTGCTATCATTGTCATGCATTTTATTTCTACATATTAAAAATTTAAAACCTTATAAAAACATTATTAGTATTGGCTTATATAGTCAATTTTTATTTGGATTTACTTACACATTTTTCTCTCTTTTACTATTCATTCATTGCTACAATTTTTGGCTGTCATTTAGCATTACTTTTCTTCTGCCTGAAAAACTCCCTTGTGTATTTCCTTTAGAACAGGCATCAGTGACAAATTCTTCCAGAAAATACAGTGTTCAAGGCTGTGGGTCCAGCTAAAATTTTGCTGGAAACACAGAGAAGAGAGGACTTGATGAGCTATATTCTATGATTATAAGATTAATGAAATCTAGACTTAAGGAAATTCTGTAGGTCAAACAGCGCTAGATCTTCAACAGATAAAATCTGAGGACAAAAAGGAACAGAAGGAGGTGCAGTAGATTAAAAGAGGATTTACATATGAAACATTTTTTTAATGGGCAAGACCAGACTATAGTGTCTAGGGATGCATATGTGGGTAATAAAGCTATAAACACAAGAAAGAGATTACAATAAAAGCGTAATAAAAGTGTAAAGGTGGCCGAGGTGTGGTGGCTTATGCCTGTAATCCCAGCACTTTGGGAGGCCAAGGCAGGTGGATCACAGTTCAGGAATTCAGGACCAGGATGGTCAATATGGTGAAACCCCGTCTCTACTAAAAATACAAAAATTAGCCTGGTGTGGTGGCTCCTGCCTGTAGTCCCAGCTACTCGGGAGGCTGAGGAAGGAGAATCGCTTGAACCCAGAAGCCAGAGGTTGCAGTGAGCTGATCGTGCCACTGTACTCTGGCCTGGGCAACAGAGCAAGACTCTGTCTCAAAAAAAAAAAAAAAAAAGTTTAAAGGTTACTTCTAGAGAATGTGGTGCATTGTGATCAGGATAGCACACAAGGAAAGTTTCCAAGTGGCTAGAAAAGTTCTATTTCTTTATAGCAGTTGCAAGAGCGTCTGCCTTAAAATAATTTATTAAGCTATACATTTGTTTTGAGTGGTTTCTGTCTCTGCATTTTTTATTTTACAATAAAAACATATGAAGTAAAAATGAATTAGAAATGAGTAAAATTTCAACTTCAATATTTTTTATTATCTTACTTTGGCAGGGATATTTTATACTTTAGGATGGTATACCATTATCTTTTGCATAATATTGTTCTTAAAAATAATGTGTCCTTTTTCCTCTAGCTGTTATTAACATTTTATGTTTATCTTTGGTTTTCAACAATTTTATTACTGTGCACCTTGCTGAAGTTTACTTGTATTTGTCTATCATTGGATTCATAGGGTTTCTTGTAACTGTGGCTTCAAATACTGCATCTGCCCATCCTTTCTTTTTCCTCTTTCTGACATTATGATGTCCTAAATATCTCTTACCTTCTTTTGATCTTGTTTGAATCTCTTTTCCTCTCTGTGGTTCAGTCTAGATATTTTCTACTGACCTGTATTCTAGTTCTTTCTTCAGCTATGTTCAGTCTGCTTCTAATTAATTTCTTGAATTTAAATTTTATTTATTTTGTTTCCATTCTAGAAGTCCCTTCTTATTCTTTTTTATAGATGTTAGTTTTCTGCTGAAATTCTCTATCTTGTCAACAACTTTCATTCATATATTTAACAAAGTATTTAAAGCCTGTGTCTAATGACTCCAGGATTGATATAGTATCTAGATCCCCTATGGATCTCTTTCTATTGTCTCCAAATGATTTTTGGTCACGTGGCTTATCTCCAGGTATCATAGAATATTTTAACAAAGAATGCTGGACTTTATTATTTGAAAAATTATAGAGATTATTTGAAGTTCTGGAGGATATCTTTTTCTCTAGAGGATAATACCAGGCAGTTAAGTGAAGCAAGTCACCTTAGTCCAACCGGGCTTGAGCTGCTTTTACTTTTTGTGAGAGATGATCTATACCCAGTTTACCTTTATTCTTAGAGTGTTGTCCTCGAGGTGGGTCTCAGCTGAAGGGCCATGACCTCTAGTTTTGTTCATGAGATTGCTGAAAACTTTGTTCAGCCACTTACGAGCAGACTAATGCTTCAAGGACAAAGCAGAACTGCATTTTGATCTTACTTCTTTGTATTTATCTTCTCTCTGGAATTTTGTCTACTGATGCCCTTGCTGCCTTGATAGCTCTCGTAGTCCTTCAAGTAGTTTGAAAATCTGTTATCTATTTTTTTCCCAGTTGTTCTTTGTGAAGGGTTTGTCTGATAGAAATTAGTCTGTCATAGTTGCAAAAAAAAAAAAGTCTCTTTAATTAGCTACTATTTATTGATCATTTACTCAGAGGACCTTTATTTTCTCACAGCACTCTGAGTTTTTTCTTCATTGAACTCTCCACTGTTTATAATTATTTATATGTTCCTTTATTTGACATCTGTTTCCACCTTAGACTGTAAACTCAGTGAACCATCAGGAATCATGTGTTTTGCTCATCACTGAATCCTTGATATATAGTAGCCCAGAATAGGAACTCAGTAAATACTTTTTTAAAATAAATATAGGCTCTTGGTTTAAGCATTTTATATACTTTATCTCATTTAATCCTTTCAATAACCATATGAGGCAGGTACTGTTAGCTCCATTTTAGTGAAGAGATAACAGAAAATTAGATAGGTAACTTCCCAAGGTCAGTATATGTAAAATGTTCCCTAAAACTCCTCTTCCTGAGCACCTCATCATTATGCTTCTGCAACCTGTTACATGCAGCCAGATTTTTAATTTTTCAATATGCAGGCTATAAAGTGTGTTCTAGTTCCTTCTCTTCATTTTCTTCTTCCTCCTTTTGTTAATAGTTCGCGTCTTGTTTTTTTAGGCCTTCAGTGCTCATAAGCATTTCATTACCCAGTGAGTTGGAAAAATAAAAGATGATGAAGCTCACATAGCTGAGCAAGGAGCCTATGTCCAAACACCAAGAGGAGGGCATGCCCTACCCTCCCCTCAGGCCACAATCGGTAGCCTTGGTACCCTAGACTCATTCATTTAAAATTTTTAAATATTGAATTTAATTTTCTTTTAAAATGCACTTTATTTTTTAGAGCAGTTTTAGGTTCACAGCAAAAATGAGCAGAAAGTACAGAGAGTTCCCACATACCCCCTCACACACATGCAGAGTGGTGCATTTGTTACCATCGATGAACCCACATGGGCTCATTCATTTTTATGCTGTATAAAACCATCTGGGATCGTGTGTTTGCCCAGTTTCAGTTACCTTGTGTTAAGAGTCCTCTTTTGACCTGCAGTTAAAATTAAAAAGTCTCTGCTTTTTTGTCAGCATTCGTTCTGCTCTTAACATGCTGCAGTAAAGTTCACTTACCCCTGAACTTTGACCGTTCTAGCACGTTACAGCATTTGCATGCTCAAAACCAAGCAATTAACTTTAATGCTGCGTTTTTAAAGGAAATCAGGTACAATCTTTGGAAGCCGTAAAGGATCACATTGTCACATTGAGTCTGAAATCTTTGTGATGCTGCTCACACTCATGGTGCTCTCTCCTCCTGCCCACCAGACCAAGGCCTGGCTCAGGTCCCACTGCAGCTGTGAAGCCTGTTCTAACAAGCTTCATCCCACAACAATTTTTTTTCATCTTTGGCATCATATCTAGTATCAAATGCTTTCAGAGAAAGTCATTAACCCTCTCTCAGCTTCAGTTCTGTTATCTGAAAATGTGGATCAAAACACCTTCTGATGTGCTTGTAGATCAATTTACATGCACCCAAATGTGTCAGGAGAGCCACAGAGTAGACTGGCAGGAAACATTGTACTCCCTGTCTCCTTACCTACTCAGAGAAGTTTTCCTGGAGAATAGGTGCACAGTGTGGGAGACAAAACTGTAAAATTATATGCAAATATGCTTAGACATAGATTATAGCAAAAAAAGCAGTATCTCTGTGCTACCAAGTCCTTTCTGGGTTTGCAAAGAAAGGGGACTAAGAAGTCGCCAGAGCAGAGCAAAAGAAAGATAGTAGAGCTGCCAATGAAAGTTAAAGAAAAAGTGGAGAACAGGGAACCATGCGGCCCAGGAATATCTTATCAATCTCCATCCATTTGTGGGCAACGGGAAATGAAGCACAAAATGGTCACTTATCAAGACAGGCAGCCATGTGCATAACTACATGGAGACTGAGCTTCTAGCCACAGTAGACAAAAGACATGGGTGAGATTTGGACAGACAGCAAGGAAGAGGAAAATGGTTTCTGAAGGGTGAAGACAGAGAGATCCATACCTCTAGGGAACAAAATAAAGGTACTTAAGCACTCTCACAGCATACCAAGACAATAAGTAAACCCACTTGACAGGGGTCAAGTGCATGGAAAGTCAGAAGGAAGCTGATAGGAAAGGATTTTTGAATGTCTGGTTGAGGACAATGGGTTTTATCCTGCTGTCAGTGGGGAGTTATTGGGAAACTTTGACTGGCATGTCACATGATGACTGAGATACTTGAGCAGCACACACTGCAGTGGAAAAAGGCTGGAGAGCAAGTGCAAGGTTCTTACAACAGTTCTGGTAGGAGCTGAGAGGGCCTCACCTTAAATGCTTACAATGCAAATAGAGCAGAAGGAATTTGTGTTCAAGCTCTGCCTTCTAAAATATTCCTGTGGCCTCCATTTCTTCTGGATTCTTTCCCAAAACCACTGTATGGCAGACTCTAGGTGTTTAAATGTTTTTTGTGAAGTTGGTGAGCATTAAATATATGTGTGTGTGTGTGTGTGTATATACATATATATATATATATATATATATATATATATATATATATGTGAAGATCATACAATGGCCTTAATTCTGAGGATTTTTAAAAAAAAGAATTGTAAGAGAAAGAATTGGCAAACCTTCTGCAAAACCCACCATCAAAGAGAGATCCAGAATACAATATAATTAATTATAAAATAATATCAAAACTGGTGCTAGTCCACTCAGGAAATAAAGAGCATAACCATGACAACCATTGTGATTTCTCTTGCATAGTAGACAGGCTCAGCACAGGCAGAAGGAAACAACAGCTTCTTAGCATTCGTGAGTATGTTGTTCCAAAATGCAGAACCATTTTCTTCACCCTCACTCACAGAACCAAGCTCAAGGCTCCCTCCCCTGCTTGCAGTATAAACTGAACAGAGAAGTATCAGTGAGTATCCAACTGAAGGGACTAAGGAGGAATATTTTGGAATGTTCAAGATGCAGAAAAGGATCTAAACATCAGTTCTGAAATGAATGATGAAACACAGCTACCTTTGTTAAGACCCCTTCTGTGCTAAGCCCTAAGTGCCCTTCTGCTGCCATGTCACCTAATTCTCACTGTGGAAGTGGATTTGGGGATGGTTTTCATCCTATTTTATATATAAAACTATGAAGCTCAGAGACCTGCAGTGAGTAGTCCAAGATCCTAAGTGTAGAGTCAGGATTAAAATCCAGCTATCCCTCCCTGAAAGGACTTATTTGCTTGCCTTGTATGGCATTAAATATCCTGAGACATAAGGCTTACAAAGAGGGGAGAAGACACCTTTATGCGGTGCCTGTGCTTTGTTGGCCTCATTTGAGTCTTATTTTCTGGTCCAAAACATCACAGTCCTCCCACTGCACAGCTGCCTCTACCTGGCCAGTGCCTTCTTGGAAAAAGCTCTTTGGTATGGCTGGCAAGACTTCGGAACTGCATGTTTCTGTGGAAGAAAAAAAAAGTCTGAGTTAGGAATTTATTCTCACTCAGACTCAGCCCTTCGGCCTGAATGTAGACTAAGAAGCCCAAGTCCCTGAAGTCCAGAGAAGAAAGAGCTAAGCCAGGATTACCATTCAACAAAGAACACCCTTTATTGAGGTAATGAACAGAATCTTTGCTCCTTTGCTGAAGGCGACCCCTCTGTTTGAAAGACTGTTTTCCCCACTTTCCACCTGGCCAACTCCTGCATTCGTAAGTCCCAAGTCAGGAATTGCCCCTCTAGGATATCCACCCTCCTACCTCCTGTGTTCCCACCACAGCCGTGCTTTCCTCTGACGTCACGCTTGCCCTTTAGGTGACTTCTCTCCTACTAAACTGTGAGCTATTTAAGGTCAGTAACTGGTTTTACTTTACTAAGCATCCCCAATGCTATAAACTTCATAAATGTTGAGTAGATAAATGAACAAAAGTGTCCAATCCAAGCCTTTGTGGTGCGTATCAGAGTAGGGTTTAGATCTGGAGTACAGAGAGGGCCAGACATCTCTTACTTGACTCCAGAAACTTCCCCCTCCTTTGTCATCCCTCAGAATTTGATGCTTTCTCATTGGTAGCAATGATACCAGAAATACCTTAGGAGATTCACCTTTGTAAAGTGGGGAGTGTCAAAGAAGTTCAGCTCCTTGCTCTGGGTTCATGCTTCATTCTAGGAGGCTGAGAGCTGAGGCTCTGCCCTGGTGGGTTCCTAGGAGAAAAGAAGGAAGGTGCTTCTGAATCTCACCTGATTATATTTACTTCAGGCAGTTATGGCTAAGAGTGCTTTTGGTTGGGAAAACAAGAATCAGAGGATGCTTCTTTCCCATTCGACAGTATATATCTATCAATGTAACCTTCTTGAGTTAATCCGAACGTCTCTGAAGTATGATTTAGATGCAACCCAGAAAACCCTGTGCCAGCCCTGAGCTGACACAGTGTGGATGAGAAGGCAAACACTGGGGAAGGAAGTTTATCTCTCTACAGGATACTGTAGGTAACTGAGTGTGCATGCAGCTACCTGCTCCAGCCGGGCCATGCCCTGTTCAACTTTCCACCAAATGTCTCTTATCTGCGTCAGCTTCTGAGGGTTGGACAGAAGCCAGGTGCTGCTGCAACCATGAAGACCAGTTATTTGCCTGCTTGGGCCACCCTCCTTTTGGAATCCTCACCTGCAGTGACTCCTATGCTGCACAGCTGGCTCAGGGTAATGGTGAAGTCTCCTGTTCACAAAGCTCCTGGGTCCCTGTGGGGTGCTGCAGCCCTGGGCTCCTAGTCTGTGTGCTCTCTCTCCTTATTCTTTACCATACGTGAAGCAAATTGGCAGCAGGGATTGGTGGCCAGACAGACCCAAGGTTGAAGTCCCTGATCTTGTACTTGCACAAGTTGTTTGTTGTCCCTCTGGGCCCTAGTTTCTTTATCTATACAATGAAGCTAAAAATCCCTACGTTGCAGGTTGTTGTGATAATGAAAGCTGTGGTTCTCAATCTTGGATGCACATTAGAATTCCATGGGGAGCCTTAAAATGCCGATACCTTGGCTCTACCCAATCAGTCTTTGGAGAGTAGACCCAGGCATCAGTATTTTGAAGCTTCCTGAGTGATTCCTAATTGCACCCTAGGTTGTGACCACTGGATTACAGACAATATATATAACCTCAGTGACCTACTGCTTTCAGAATAGATTATACCATTAGTAAATGATGCCAATATTACTATGATATTATTGCTGCTCCTAATCTTCCTTCTGCCAAGAAAGGAAGTATGGTTATGGGGCTGAAATATCCAAACTAAATTACAGAGCATATGTAAGGGACATCACTAACATCCAGGCAGCTCAGTGAGATAACAAGAGTGACTTGAAACAGCCAGTCAGCTGTAAGGTCCCCAGTTCTTTTTTTTTATTTTACTTTTTTGAGATGCAGTTTTGTTCTTGTTGCCCATGCTGGAGTGCAGTGGCGTGATCTCTGTTCACCACAACCTCCGCCTCCAGGGTTCAAGCAATTCTCCTGCCTCAGCCTCCTGAGTAGCTAGGATTACAGGTATGTGCCACCATGCGCAGCTTATTTTGTATTTTTAGTAGAGATGGGTTTTTTTCCATGTTGGTCAGGCTGGTCTCAAGCTCCCGACCTCAGCTGATCTGCCTGCCTCGACCTCCCAAAGTGCTGGGATAACAGGTGTGAGCCACCGCACCCAGCCCCCAGTTCTTTAAAATATGTGCGTGCCATCTCTCATGTCCCTGCCTCATCCAGCCTGAATCTGTGCCAGCAGAAACATTTCCAGTTAAAGCCTAGTGCCCTCATTTCCAGTACTGATTGTCTCCTGGAAGGCAGCTGTCAACTGGTGCATCCCAAGTTACCTTTGCTCTGCAGTAAATGGATGAGTCACAGTTGGTCCCAGCAGGTCAAGGAACAAGCAGCCCTGGGCCATCCTGTCTGGTAGTTGAGGCTGCTGAGACAATGCCCTTGGTGCCTATGAAGGAGTCATAAAGTTGGGCTTGACACTCTTTAAAGTTATCTTAGTTTGCTGATTGTTTGGTTAGAGGGACTGGTGTTGAGCCCTTCCTGGCTATATCAGGGCTTTGCATGATAAGTGCAATTAGGGCGAGAGGAGGGTGAGCAGCCATCGGTGTCTGAGCCAGCAATGGGTCGGGCAGAGCAGTGCAGATCGTTGACCTCAGTAGAAAACCCTCAAGCTGCACTTTAGATACCAGGTCCTTCTTTTTCCAAACTAAAAATGTCCTGGGTGTTGATAGTAAAAGGGCTGACTATAGGTTAACGTTGCTACTTATCCTGATTTGCAGGGCAGGGAGGGCTAGCTTTAGTTTTAAGCCAAATATTTAAATATTTCTCAAATCTGTCTACCTCTTTACCTCCAAACCACCCAAGTCTTGGCCAGAATCATTAAAAGATGGTGCACTCGTGCCGACTCAATGGCCACAGCCTCCCACCGGGATCCCCACATTCTGTCCTGCCTCACAGAGCAGCCAAGATGATCCATCCTCACCTCAGTGGGACCATTTCACTCCTGACATGAAACCCTTCCATAATTCTCTGATACTCTTAGGGTCAAGCTTGACCCTTTGACATGCCTCCAAGCCTAGCAGCCAGACCATCATCCTCTTGCCACCTCACATTGCTGCAGATGGGTGGAAGGCCTCAGCTTCTCTCAACTCCAAGCTTCTTTTCCTTTTAGGTCTTAGAATCACATTCTTCCACCCACCTGGGGCACTTTCTCAAGCATAACTCTCACCCCTCTTCAGTTTTGAGCTGAAACTTTACTTCTTTTTTTCCACCCCCTAGAGTTCCTCACACATCAGCCCCTCGAACTCTGAGTTTGGGATCCTAACAATTCTTAGGCTTTACTATTACCCCTTGCCCAACCAGAATCTAAGTTCCATGAAGGAGGGACTCTATCCATACTCCGATGCCACTGAATACATTTTCAATAAACCCCAAAAGTATTTGCCAATGATGAGGTAAAAGCAGTGGGTTTCACAAAGGACAATACTGTTTGCAGAAGAAGCACCACACAGTAATGAAAACCCAAATGGTTACCCAGATTACATAGGGCCACAATCATGGACAAGGTCTCTATCATGTGTAAGGGACAATGTGAGTTATTTTACCTACATGAAATATGCATTTTGTTGGTAAGTGTCATTTTTTCAAAGAACTTTTTGCAAGGCTGTTGAAAAGGTGAACGACTCAGGAGAACGGGCATTGTAGCTGACGGTTCTTAAGCACCTACAGTGTGCCAGGTACAACAGCCTTATGAGGTAGGCGTTATTATTACTGCCATTTGGTGAATAAAGAAACTGAGAGGCATAGGAAATTAAGTAATTTTCCCAGTGCTATAGAGCCGATCTATTGAACTTGTAACTGAAACCAAGCACTGCTATTCCCAGGCAGGCACCCAATGCACTGCCTCCCTGTAGAACTGCCGACAACCTTCCACATTTGCAGGAAAACACCATGGGATGAAGATGTGCCATAGGCTTTACCTCCCCCTTTCAAGAGGTGGAGCTGGTTGGTGCCTCAGAACAGAAAATGGTGGGGTTTGATTTCTCATCTTCATGAATATTTCTGAAGAGTTTATTGTATAATCAGTGACTAAGTAATTGTGGCCATGAGGAGATACAAAGGTGGTTCATTACAGATGGTGTAATTTTTAACTTCACAGAAAGGACCTGGGGCTCTGTGGCTTCCCATCTGTCTTGTGACCTGGAATTATGCTGATTTGAAAGAGCTCTGTAACTCTAGGAAATTTGTTATCAAAGGACGTTAGTCACAAGTCCTGTTGGCAAATGGACCCCAGGTGGCCTGCAGTGCCAGGCTGTTTCCCTGCCAGCCTCCTGGTCTGGCCCTAACTCTCCAATGTAAAAGAAGAGCACAATTAGATGCAATTTTAGGCCTTCCCACTTTAACTGCATTTCCTACAAGGGCATCTGCAGGTTTTTCTTCATTTTGCAGGTGTTTCTCTTATGATTCGTGCAGATTCACTGAATAGGGTCATTAGCCTACTAATTGTTAAAGACATGTAGAAGCTCTCAACAATATCCCAATTATTACTATGCATTGGTTAGATGTCCTCTTCCCCATACTGTGTTATTGGGCTCATACTGGCTTCCAGTAGTAAAATCACTTGCTCTGTCTCTAAGCCTGGTGACAATTCTGTTGTGATTAACTCTTTCCCAACTTCTTGAAACTGAGAAATACATTGTTCTATTATAAGGAGCTCAAAAATGGTACATATATTTTTCTTCTTTATAACACACTTCTATGAAGTATCAGACATTTCATTTGCACTTTTTCATCTAACCTTCGAAATATCCTTGTGCATTCTTATTGTTATTGTGTCCATTTTATAGAGGGGAATACAGAACACACAGCGTTTGTTTGTTTTATTTTGTTTTTATGTGACTGATTTATCAAATGTCACACAACTAGTAATTAGCACACTTGGTTACAAACTCAGGCAACTGGCTTCAAGCTTAACTACTTCATGCCTAACTACTGTACTGTGATAGTCTGCTTTACTTCCTTGTATTGTTTTTAACTTGAGTGATTTTCTGTTATAATTGGATCCATGACTACTTGTTTGCTCATTAATTAAAAAAAATTATGGTCCTGAGTAGTTAGGATGGATTTCCCTGTATCATTCAATTTCCATGCCACATATTCTTCTAACCCCAACACACATACAACTGTGCACAACATACAGTTGGATTCAGACATATAAACATTGATGCATTTTTCTTTTCATGATATAAAATTGTTCTCTTTCTTATATACAGTCACCTTACCAATTTTTTCAAGATGATCTGGAACCTATCCCTTGTAAGCCTCTTTGGAAATTAGGGGGACCTTTCTGAGACAGAAATAGTGTCTCCGATAAATATGGAATTCCAGGGAAGGTACACATAGGGTCTCAACATTGGATGGACAGTACTTATCTCTTCAAATAGTTTGGAATAATCCTTAAAACGTTTTTGGAACTGATTTCACTTCACCTTAGAAATCAACCACATAACATGTTGGGTTGGTTGAATGCATCCTATGTATCTCTTGGAGCAGCAGTAGTGTAGAATTTTCCTTCTAAGATCAGCTGCAAGCTGGGACAATACCCAGACACTGGTATATAATATGACAAGCAACAAGCAGTGGAGGTAAGAGATCCAGGCTAAGCCCTGGCCTCACCCCCACTTACTAGTCTTATGATCCTAGGCACATCCCAGCTTCTTTGAGTCTTGCTTTTTATTTCTTCACAATGGGCCTGACAATACCTGCTCTCCCTCTAGACTCTTCAAAGGGTGAAATGAGATGACAGCAGAAGCTGTCAGGCATGGTGGTGAGCACACAGCAGGCCCTCATTAAATGTGAAGTCCAAACCCCACACCTCAACAAGGCTGGTTTAGGAACACTCCAGGACATGTCTCAACATTCTTACTGTAAGGTAATTTCTTAAAATGAGTACACTGCTAGATCTCAGATCCCCAAATGTCCAGAATATAACAGAAATGAAGTTTCAGTCACTTCACAATGAAACTGCGAAGAAACTAAATGGAAAGTAAGTGATTTGAAGACTGTCAGAGACAAAAGGAAGTAGTCTCTTAAGAATCATTTTCTTTCTTCTAGATTTGGATTTTGGAGTACATTACTTAGATTCTTTTTAAAAGTCATTTAGATAACTTTTGAAAAGCTGGACTATTTAAGGTTAAACAGAGTGAAGCTAGATAAAGGTTAACAATCATTTGATAACAGGACAAAAAAGTATAAATCATAGTAACTGTAACAGAATAAAATTTATTTTCCCCCCCTTAGAAACAGTAACTATTACATGGACAGAACCCAGAGAAAACACTTTAACTGTATTGTTTGTTGAAGAGAATTCCTGTAACTAAATCAAAAATATTGTTTTCGTGGGCCCTCTACCAAAGCATAGAAATAACTTTGTTATTACAGGCTCAACTTTCTAGAGATGATTTTGTGAGAGGATTTCACAAATGGTCATGTTTGTCTTTTAAAGATAAATGGTGATAAATACACTGAGAAACCAACTACAATCTTCAGGGTATGTGCTAGCCTCAGACTCAACACGTTCATGACCTGTTTCTTTTTCCTGTGAGAGTTAGGAATCATGCCTAAGTGTCTGTGCTATTGCTTGGAAATGAAAATTTACTTTGTGTCATGTTGGGTAGTGGAGCTGGAAGAGGTAGACCCCATCCCTCTTGGTCTTCCAGACATTTACCTTCTTCCTCTCTCTGCAGAAACACATCAGTAGACCACTGCTTTCAATATTTTGGGCTTCTCAAGAGACTATTTTTATTGTTTATGACTTACAATTCATTAGAAAAAGGTGAAAGATAATTCTGTGCCTCCACGGCTATTTAACTCCTTGAGAACTGTTTGCTTATGAAATCAAGCAAGACTGGAGAGGGTGCTCTGT
The DNA here is from genome assembly GCF_001604975.1 of Cebus imitator. Classification (NCBI taxonomy): domain Eukaryota; kingdom Metazoa; phylum Chordata; class Mammalia; order Primates; family Cebidae; genus Cebus; species Cebus imitator. The sequence goes on along the minus strand of NW_016107411.1, from coordinate 10,980 downwards.
GACAGTGAAAGAGGCCCAGGAAAGATGATTTTAACTGGCAGAAGCAGTGCTGACTGGGACCCCAGATGGCCACCTGAGACCACTAAAACTTTCCGCACTATTGTCTGTCTCTGTTCCGTTAGATGCTGGGTTGTGTGTTAGATGTCATTTGCCTTTAGAAAAAAAGAAAAGAAAAAAGCACTTGAAAATATCTCTGCTGGTATGCATTCATTCATTCATTCATTCATCCGTGAAATACTGATTGAGTGTATATTAACAGGCAAAGATCTGTGCTAGTAGCTGTGGTGATCAGAGCCAGGCCCATGGTAAGGCAAGTGGGACACTCATCCCAGGGGCATCATTTAAGGGGACACACACACAAAAAAAAACAGGAATCAATATAAATTTTAAAATATTCAATAATGTAATATTTTAAGAAATCAAAAGTAATGCAAAAAACATTTGTGATGAGCAAAATATCAAAATTTCTAATAAAGACAGCATCAGTAACAGTGCTATGCCAAGCTATACTAATGCCTGAAGCAAAAGAGAAAAGTGAAAGGAAAAGGGAAAGTAGAAGGAAAAATACTGATCCTGTCTTTATTTATAAGGTTGATATTTTGTTCAACACAGATTTTGCACTCATTTTTTACAGGGTCACATTAAAATGCTATTTATTTTGATTGGATATTTAGGGGCGCTTTTAAATTTTGTGTCTGAGGCAGACACCTCAGTGGGCTCACACTAGTCCCAGTCCTGATGGAGATGCAGAGCTGCTGCCCTTCAGAAGTTTATAGTAATAATGGGAGTGCTACATGCACTCAACAGATTACTGTATTCCAAGGTATAAAGTGATACACGCAAGGAGAGAGGTTATGGATAAATAGCATAGGCACTAACAGAAGGAGAGTCTATTTCTACATAGGGGTCAGTGAAGGTTTTGGAAGAGATTATGTTTAAATGGGATCTTACCATGTTCTGGCTGGAGATTAAGAGACAGAAGACTCCAGAAACCAAATCAAGTTTTTAAATGAAGAAAGAAACATCACCAGGTCAGAATACAGGAAGAGAGCTCACAGGCTATAAATGGAGAAGGTGTGCCAGGTGTAGATGAAAGGGTGGGTTTATAGGGTGCAGAGTATGTCTGGGAATCTTTCCTGTGGCAAAGAAGAAGGCCTTGTAGAGGTGGATTCATTTTACAATCACCCTATTTAAACAAGACACTTCTTTCCAGTTCTCTGGATGGAGACAGAAGCCAGTGTGTAGAAACGAGTGAATAAATCATGCTTGTGAATGATGAAGGAGGGGTCTTGTATCTAAAAGATATCTTCATTTGTCAAGTTAAATCTTGCCTCAAAGACTGATCTCTGACCCAGCAAGCAGCATTCTGCTATGGTCAAGGTGCATGCCAATGACAAAAACCTTAATGTAGAAAATCAAATTGTCTTAAGCTATGGTTACATAAAAGCAGAGGAGAAAGCAAAATCTTCTACAAATTAATATCCAAGATTGAATCAGGGCTAAACTAGCAGGTCTGATTCTGAATCTTGTAATTCATTCAGGGCCCACCCTCCTTTTATTTACTACGAACCACCTAGAAGTTCACAGAGATTCTGGGAAGTTGTTTTGACCCAGTTCTCTGTTTTGAATAAGAGGAATCATTTGTGAATCTCTACCAACGCAGCTGAGGAGGAGCAGAGAGAAGGTTCCTACTATGCAGAGTGAAAAGGAGTGTTAGCAAGAGTCAGTAGAGATCACCTGATCCACAAAAAGTCAAACCTAGACTGCTGGGCAAACAATGAATGGTCACCATTAGTAATTATTTGTTAGGTTAGGAAATGAACAGCACAAATCCTGCAGATTGTGTTTTTCTAAAATTAGCTCACAATCACATAATATTTAACAGAGGGGGAGAAACAAACCACTGAAGATAAAATTGACGGCATTCTATGTCCCACAAGACATTCACAGTCCTCCAGGAGGAGTGAAGTTATTCACCATCTCTACTTTCTCAAAAAACCAAATGATCAAGTTACCAGATTAGAAAAACAATAACAATCTGTTTTAAGAATGTAAAAGTTTTGGCCTAAACTGCATTGATGTACTTACTCTTAGCAGAGTGATAGGAAATAGTCTTTCATAGACTCAAAGGAGGTGAGTATTGAAAGCGGGCATGGACAACTCTAGCCCAGCAGTGGTATAGCTGTGGAATACCTTCTCCAGGGGAGGCCCATCAGTTCCCCCAGTATATAAAAGAAACTGAAGGGAGCTGCTCTGGCCAAAGTTAGGGAGGGCCTGGAAACCTCAAATCACAGCTTTTGCCTTACTCTAAATAAGCCAGTATAAAACAAAACAAAACAAAACAAAACAAAAAAGGAAAAGAAGAAGAAAAATCTCCAAGGAACCAGAAACACTGAAAGTTTGGATGATTTGCTCAAAGACACAAGATGTAAGGGATAGGTTTGGGATACAGCTCCTGACTCCAGGTTCTAGATTTTCCTGCTGTGCCCACAGATAGGATATCATTTGGATGATGCCATTTCCTTTTGCAGTGTGTGTGCTCACAGAACCCATATGGTGTATCTGTAAGGCACACTGGAGTAATGGGCAGAGGCCATTGGTCCTTGGGGACTGGGTGGTTCCAAGCCTGGCCTAGCCACCCTGAGGGGCAAGAGACGTTTTTCTCTCCATACACCTATAACGCATCCCTGTGGGGAACATGAGCTGGGAAGCTCTAAGCTATGTAATCTGGCTACCTACTCTTCCAGAGAAAAACGAGAAGAAAAGATTTTGGCCTGATCACGTTCTAACTGTGCCTTCAGTGCTCATCATGTACCGTTTTCTACACTTGCTTAGCAGCAAGATCTACTATGCACCTGGAACAGGGCTGTGTGCTAAACCACATCAGCAGAAGTTGGCTGCGGGCATTGGAAATGATGATGGATGCCAAATGTCTGGCATGGTGGTGACAACAAGAGGTACTCAGTGAAGAACATTCTCTCTCACCTCCCTGCCCACCCCTAGAACTGTGACCAACAGTAGCCTGTAAACCACAAGGGGAACATCAAAGCTGACTTCCAGTAAACCAGGCTTACCTAAACTGCTTAACAGAAAAAGAACGTTTGCCTTAAACGTGGCTTTAAGGAGAAAAGTTTTGTCTCTTTCAACTAATACAAATATATTTAATATTTGAGATATTGGCTAAATCCACCTTTAATATTATTTTTAAAAGTTCAAGTGGTAACAAACCACTAACTGAGAGATACTCAGGCTTCCTCAGATGTGTCAGCTTGGCTACGCTACTTACTTCGTGGACTTTCTGCTCAGAGATTAACTGTAACTGTTTCATTTCATTTCACACTTTCCCATTTAAAATGGTATGTTGCTGAGGTAATACACTTAGCATAGCTATTTCCTGTTTGGTTTTCCTTTTCTATTTAAATACTGTAAAAGGTATTACAGTATTCCCTTTGTGGGCTTGAATCAGTAATTCTAATTTTATTGTGTAAACTTACATAACCAGTGACCTACAAAGGCATCTGCTTCTAGCCAGTTGTGTGACCTTAGGAAAATTACTTATCTCTCTTGGTCTTAGGTCTTAGTTGAAAAAAAAAAAAAAGGGTTAATAGTGCCCTCACTGTTAAGGCAACTAATTTTTGGGAGGATTGAGATAATGTGCTTACATTTCTTGGCATATAGGCCCCCTTCCCAGATTCTTGTAGGAAGGTAAGAGAGAATAATTCAAATTGTGAATGTGTTTGGGATGAAAGAACAGTCTCCCCATCCTCTGTCCACCCAACCAGGGAGTCTCCCCAGGCTGCTTTTCTAGGGATACCAGTCACATAGTTTTTATTTTTGTGTCTGTGAAAGTGCCAAGAACCCCTCCCCCACATTTGTAGATCTGTGACCTTTTTTGTAAGCTGCTTGCGTCCTCTGTATTAACTGTTTTTTAGCACTTGTCTGTAAGTTATTAAAGACTGATAACTCTGTCCTAAAAAAAAAAAAAAAGGCGAGAGAGAGATCCAAGATGGCTGATCACTAGCAGCTCGGGATTGTAGCGCCCAGTGAAAGCGCAGAGAACGAGAGGACGTCACACTTTCAGATGAATTTTTGTTGCTCAAAGACCAGGAGATTCCCAGCGGAGGAGCCCCATGGGTCGCCAGTGCAATTCTTGTGGCCGGCGTGGCGGTTTTGCTGGCACCTTGGCGCAGCAGTTCTTGGTGCAGAGTCAGAAAAGCACCATCAGTCTTAATGCCGCTGTTTTGGCCGGCACAGTGGGTTGCTCAGATTCTGGTGCTGGGAATCAACAAGTTGGACGTCCACTCAGAAACCTAATTAGAAAGTCGGTAATTACAAAGATGACAGATGGGTAAATTTATAGCGAAGGAAAGAAACCAGCCTAAAAAGGCTGAGAATACCCCAAATCAGAACGCCTCTCCCTCTACAGGGGATCACAGTTCCTCAGCAATGGAACAAGGCCTGATGCAGAACGAGCGTGTTCCATTAACAGAAGTAGGCTTCAAAAGGTAGTTGATAAGAAACTTCTGTGAGTTAAAAGAAGTTGTTCTAACCCAATGCAAAGAAACTAAGAACTTTGAAAAAAGATTTGAAGAAATGCTAATGAGAATAGACAATTTAGAGAGGAATGTAAGTGAATTAATGGAGCTGAAGGACACAACACGAGAACTTCATGAAGTATGCACAAGTTTTAACAGCCAAATCGATCAAGCAGAAGAAA
>NW_016107411.1:4187-5618 GCF_001604975.1 Cebus imitator | reverse complement strand
AAGAGTGGGGGCCAATATTCAACAACCTTAAAGAAAAGAACTTTCAACCCAGAATTTCATATCCAGCCAAACTAAGCTTCACAAGTGAAGGAAAAATAAAATCTTTTGTGAACAAGCCAGTACTCAGAGATTTCATCACCACCAGGCCTGCTTTACAAGAGCTTCTGAAAGAAGCACTACACATAGAAAGGACCAATATCAACCTTTCCAAAAATATACCAAAAAGTAAAGAGCATCAACATAATGAAGAATTTACATCAACTAATGGGCTAACGTCAAATGGCAGTATTAAACTCACATATATTATTATTAATCCTAAATTTAAATCGACTAAATCCCCCAATCAAAAGACACAGCCAAAACCCATCGGTATGCTGCATCCAGACCCATCTCACATGCAAGAATACACAAAGACTCAAAACAAAGGGATGGAGAAAGATTTACCAACCAAATGGAGAGCAAAAATAAATAAATAAATAAATAAAAAGCAGGAGTTGCAATTCTTGCCTCTGATAAAATAGACTTTAAAGCAACAAAGATCAAAAGAGGCAAAGAAGAACATTACATAATGGTAAAAGGATCAATGCAACACGAAGAGCTAACGATCCTAAATATATACGCACCCAATACAGGAACACCCAGATACATAAGACTTATAAAGAGACTTAGACTCCTATACAATAACAGTGGGAGACTTACAGATCAATGAGACAGAAAATTAACAAGGATATCCAGGACTTGAACTCAGATCTGGAACAAGTAATAAACATTTATAGAACTCTCCACTTTAAATACACAAAACATATACTCTCATCAGTACCACATCACACCTACTCACAGGTTTAAATGAAATATTGGTTGGCTGCTTGTTTGTTATTTTCTTCCCTCATTTTTTCCTGTCTCCATAATTAAGCACAATTATTGGCATAAAAGAGGTTTTCAATACCCATTTTTAGACTTCATTCTAGCCTGGGCAATAAAGCAATACTCACGTTCTCTCTCCCTCTTCCTCTTCCTTGTTCTTCCTCTCCTTCATTCTTTTTTTTTTCTTTCTTTTTCTTTTTTTCCTTTAAAAAATAAAAAAATAAAAATTAAAAAAATATTAAAAAAACAAAATACCCCAGACTAGTGGGCTTAGCAAAAATTTGTTTTCTCACGGTTCTACAGGGTGGAAGTTCAAGAGCAAGGTCTCAAAAGAGGTGGTTTCTTCTCCGGCCTCTCTCCCTGTGGTGGCCATCTCCTTGCTGTGTGCTCACATAATCTTTCCTCCATGCAGGTGCATGCTCCTGGAGTTGCTCTGTGTCCAAACTTCCTCTTCCTATAAAGACACCAGTCAGATTCAATCAGGGCCTGCCCTAATGATCTCATTTCAACTTAATGACCTAAAAGCTCTGCCATCTTTATGGGCATTATCTGAAATTTTATCTCTGC
>NW_016107411.1:0-2084 GCF_001604975.1 Cebus imitator | reverse complement strand
GAAACACTTTGGCCCTCATTATACCTGAGGTGCTTTGAAGAGCACTAGCATGTCCTTGTCCTAATTCCTTATGACCTAGTGAGATCAGTGGGCAGCAACACTGGCTCAATTTCAAGATGGGATGTGACCTAGTGCGTTCTATGCAGCTCTCACAGGATACCTGGAACCGAGCAATTCCTAATAAACATGAGGTTGTTCTCTCACAGTTCGAGGCTGGGGAGTCCAAGATCAAGGTGTCAGCATCTGGCAAGGGCTTTCTTGCTGTGTCATCACAGGGCAGAAGGTGAAAGGGCCAGTCAGTGAACTCTCTTCTGTGAGCACTCACTTCTGTGAGCTCTTTCCATAACAACATTAATCCACTCCTGATAGCTCTGCCCTCATGACTTAACTGCCTCTTAAAGCCTCACTCCCAACACTATTGCTTTAGGGGTGAGGTTTCAACTTAGGAATTTTGGAGGGGTCACACATACATTCAAACCTTCAGGAATAAATAATAGGCTGATTTTCTCTCAAGCAATCATGAGGCCATAGTCTTCACTGCATTGATAAATCTTGCTTCCCAGTTCCTGCATCTTTACAGTTTTTTCCCTGATGAGGGGCCTGATGTCCTCCACTGCATTCCCTGGGTGCCGTCATTGTGAATTCCAGTGGCCTCAGGAAGGCGTACATCCCTAGAGCCTGGATATCTGGATATCTTATGGGGAGGACCTACTTGGCGCTGTGTGCCTGGAGTCAGGGATCCTGTCCTGACAGCTTTGGATTCACTCTCATGCCCATTCCCTAACGGGACAGAAGAAAAAGGTTTTCATGTCCTATTAGATATTAATAAGCTCCTACATTAATTTTACCACTAATATTTCTGACAGAGTAATAATTTAAAAATTAAACAGAAATCTAAATGGATGTATTGCTGACATCCCAGTTCTAAGTATATCCAATAGCACATCTCAGGAGAATTACCATATATCTAAATGCTAGTGGGGGGAAAACAAAACCGCTGAGTCTTCCAGACAAGAAATCACAAACCCTGGGGAAGGGAACTGAAGTGAACCGAGCCTTGTCCAGCGATTGCTGCCTCATCCTTATGCCATGCCTGAGTACAGGAGCCCTTCCCCCTGCCCCTCTCACCCACACCCCCTTTTCTACTTGCTGGCTTTTTTTTTTTTTTTTTTGAGACAGAGTCTCGTTCCATTGCCAGGCACCAGGCTGGAATGCAGCGGCATGGTCTTGGCTCACTGCAACGTCTGCCTCCCATGTTCAAGCAATTCTCCTGCCTCAGCCTCCTGAGTAGCTGGGAATACAGACGCACGCCACCAGCTAATTTTTTTGTATTTTTAGTAGAGACGGAGTTTCATCATGTTGGCCGGGATGGTCTCGATCTCTTGACCTTGTGATCCGCCCTCTTCGGCCTCCCAAAGTGCTGGGATGACAGATATGAGCCACTGCGCCCGGCTGCAAAACATTTTTAAACATGTACAAGGGTTGGTTTAGGAGCTGTGTGGCTCGCATCACAGGAAAAACGTAAGTTGGCTTTCAAAGACACCTGGACCACAGTGGGGCCAGTGGGGAGAAAACATTTTTGTAACTAAGTTTTTCCTGACAAATAAAACACAAATGCTCATCATGTTAGTAACCTTTTCCCCTCCTTGATTTTATAATGGACATAGCAGTTACTGAAAGCACTTCAGTTCCCCATGGGGCCAGGGCTGAGGTACTGTCATTTAGAGTGTGGTAGAGGCCAGCTGACCTGGTGCCTACACACTGGAGCCCTGGACAAGCATCTCTTGTTCCTCATGGAGCTCCTTCCACCTTGAGTCACTGCAGGCTCACACCTCTGCTCATGGTCCTTACCTGGGATGTGACAGAGGACACCCAGGGCAGGGAGAGCTGCAGGGCCCAGAAGGACTGGTTCTTGCTTCTGGGGACAGCAGTCAAAAGAGATGCACCTTCCTCTCCAGGATGGCTGCTGGCTTCTGGGTCCTGTGGGGCTACAAGAGGAGGGTGATTGCTGATATTTTACAATGTGTGTTTCCAGAAACACTTTGGCCCTCATTATACCTGAGGTGCTTTGAAGAGCACTAGCA
>NW_016107410.1:6746425-6747758 GCF_001604975.1 Cebus imitator | reverse complement strand
GCCAGGCTTGTCTGGAAATCCTGACCACAAGTGATCTGCCTGCCTTGGCCTCCCAAAGTGCTGCGATTACAGGCGTGAGCCACTACAGAGCTTGAGAAGGAAGGAACAATGGTCTTCCAGCTACCTCACTGGGCTGGCACAGGCGGTCACTGCCCTGTGTGGATCACCCAGCTGTGTTGGGCAACCTGAACCCCATCTGCAGGAATGTGAGGAGGAAAATACAAAAGCCTTTACATGAACCCTGAGAAGGCAGATGCAGCAGAAACCTCTAGGAGGTAATTACCCAGTCTTGTACTTAGGGTGGAGAGAGAGCATATTGGTGATCATGTGTACTTACACTCTAGGGTCACCAGGTGGCACTATGGCCTTGTCTGTGGCTCTGCAAAGGACGATTTGGAAGGAGTTCATCACAGCTAATGTTTAACAAGCCCCTGCTATTTGCCAAATCACTCACCCCTGGCAACAACCTAAGGATCTGAGGATTCTTATTATTTGTCTTTTATAGAGAAGGACACGGAGACATGAATTATCTTGCCCAGATCACTCAGCTAATAAGTGGTGGAGGCCAAGTAGGACCTAACAGTGTGGCAGCGGAGCCCACATGCATTGATTGAACAAGTGTGTATTGAGCACCTGCCATGTACAAGGCCTTGTGTGATTAAATACAGTTATGATTAATAACACAACAATGACACATCACTGACACTTGGAGACATAAGATTTTCTCTTTTATAGATTTCAGGCACAGAACTGTATATCCAATAATAGTGAAACTGGTCCCACTAGTTATGACAGAAATTATGATACATTTAAATGAGCTGAGTGTTTTAGAATCCTTGACAGAAACTGAATGAGGAATGAAGTTGTTTCCATTTCACACAAAAGAAAACTGAGGTGAAGAGGGGTAAATTAATTTTGCATGGCATGAAGTAGAAATTCAAAGTATAGGAATTTGAACTTGCTTCTGACCTTTTCTGAGGACCCCATGCTCTCGACCAATGTAAGGCCGGCTACCTCATAGAGGGTTAAACGGACACATCCATCTCTCTCTGCGTCTAATAACTAAGTCATCACCCAAGCTCGTTACCTGGCCTTGCAGCACGGCTTCCCTGCACCCGCCTCCGCATGCCAGACGCAAGCCCATATTCAGCACTAAATTATGCATTCAACCCCCAGCCCGCTGTTGATAAATCCTGCAGGAAATTTTTTTTAAAGAAGCCCCATCAGACCCTGCCTGGTAGCAGTCTGCTCTGTATGCCCCCAGAAGGCCCGCTTCCCCAAGGTCCCGCCTGCCTACCCATGACCACTAGCTCCAGGTATTTCCTGCTTCTTA
>NW_016107410.1:6743849-6745160 GCF_001604975.1 Cebus imitator | reverse complement strand
GGTGGATCACGAGTTCAAGAGATAGAGACCATCCTGGTCAACATGGTGAAACCCCGTCTCTACTAAAAATACAAAATATTTGCTGGGCATGGTGGCACGTGCTTGTAATCCCAGCTACTCAGGAGATTGAGGCAGGAGAATTGCCTGAACCCAGGAGGCAGAGGTTGCGGTGAGCCGAGATCGCGCCATTGCACTCCAACCTGGGTAAAGGGAGTGAAACTCCGTCTCAAAATATATATATATATATATTATATATATATATATATACACACACACACATATATATGCACACTTATATATATATAAACATACTTGCAAAATTTGAAATACAAATTAAAATCAGCAACTTCTATACTATTTTTAACATGATTCACAATTAGAAATATGTTTTATATTATATATATAGTTCTATATGTTTGAATAAAATAATAAAATCACATTTATTTTACACCTAATACTTTTTTATTCTCCTTCGTTTTGAATGCTCTGTGCAATCTACAAAAATCTAATACTAATAATTAAATTTTTCATTAAATTAATTATCTTGTCATTTAAAATGATTTCATAAATGATCATTTGTTTTTGAGATTATATGTGTGTGTATATATACGTACACCACCCTGGCTCACTGCGGCCCCCACCTCCCAGGTTCAAGCGTTTCTTTTGCCTCAGCCTCCCAAGTGGCTGGAACTACAGGTACGTGCCACCACACTTGTCTAATTTTTGTATTTTTAGTAGAGACAGGGGTTTCACCACATTGGCCAGACTAGTCTCAAACACCTGATTTTGTGATCCACCTGCCTTGGCCTCCCAATGTTCTGGGAGTACAGGTGTGAGCCATCGTGATGGGCCCGAGATTAAAAAAATTTAGCAATATCCTATTAAGAGAAAAACACTGGGTATGAAAGATATTCATAATTTTATCCTATCTGTTTAAATAAAGATTGAAAGAATACATATACAAATAAGTTTAAATTTTTTTGGTAACACTTTGCTGCAATGCCTGAATATTGACAATCAATATGCATTATGAAGTTCCATGGCTACTACAAAGTACTCACTCGGTGTGCCAGGCCCTGGGCTCAATGCTCTACATGCATTTTTTTTTTGTTTCATTCTCTTCACAACCTGAAGTAGTATAACCAACCCATTTTACAGAGTTGAAACTGAGGCTCAGAAACTGAAAGTTAAATGCCTGAGGTTGCAGTTAATAAGAGGCAGAGCTGGAACTGAAGCTTACATGTGTCCTACAACCAGTTTATGTTCTGATGGTAGGCTAGTCTGCTTCACACAGCATGGAACAGATGGTGC
>NW_016107410.1:6740819-6742298 GCF_001604975.1 Cebus imitator | reverse complement strand
TTTCCTGCAAATCTCCTATTTCTTTCAGATTGCACAGGTGAGAGTGTTCAGATTAGGGCTGGAGGTCATAAAATATTGGCTCCCACACCAAGAGCTCCCCTGTGTTGTGCATGCATTCTGTACATTTTTCTGTGCTGAACACTGTCCCAAAACATCGTGGGGCCTGATTCTTCCTCCTTGTTCCAGTGGCCCTGAGTGACCCAAGTTCCCATTCAATGACCAGGACACAGAGGTCCTAGAGTGATGCTCCATGAGGCCCCAGGTGCCAGCCACTGCCCTGTCAAAGTGTGAGGCAAGGGAGAGCGCATCGTCTGTGGGGGCAGTGGTCAGCCAGGCCTGGTGACTCTAGTTGGTGGACAGATGATCCTACACCTGCCATCTCCGATGGATCCACAGCCTCTGTGGCTGTTTGTCCTGCTGATGCTCCAGTGTCTGCCCCAGCATCCCAGCCTAGGCTCAGTGCCACTGAAGACAGGCTTGGTCCCTGGGGACCCAGGAGTCCTACAGGACTCACTCAGCTGCCCCCAGGAGTCCCCAGACCCTCATTCTTATCAAGAACCTAGGAGCCCTACCCCCTAGCCCTCCATCATCAGCCATAAATGATGATTTGCTGCTGTTATCATTATCGCTGCCTTTAGTGGCCAAGGACCTTCCAAGGTGACAGCTCTGGAAGAAAAAATGTTCTTGTGATGTGATGACACTAGGTACACAGGCGCTCAACAGGTTGCTTCTGCTATCCTCACACAGCCTTTGGCACAGCCATTAACACTTCCATTGTGTGTAAGGAAACCAGCCCAGGGCCACACAGCTGGTCTCAAATCTAACGTGCCTTGCTCTGCCTCCATGAGGGACCTGCCTCCAAGGGAGGTCGACTCTGGCTTTCGGGAGCATTTCCTGGGCTGCATGAATCACATCCCCTGTTTGAGGCCTCAAATTCTGCTCACATGTCCTTCCTTGCCCTGTCTCTGCTTGGGCTATAATCAAAGTGACCCCAGCAACCCTTCATAGACATCATGGTACTCTCTGCCATTCACTTTTGGGCTAATCTGACTTCAACACCTGCTTACTTGGCCTCTTGTTTTACAACCAAGACAACCCAAACCTGGGGCTCTTTATGCAGGTGACAGCATATGAATAGAATTGAATGCCATAGTTCTGTTAGCCCTGTTTTTGGTTTTCCTTGTGTCTCAGGGTTGTTTTTCTATTTATGGTAAAGGCACCGGCTTTCCATTTATAGCATGAATAGAGTATTTGCAGTTTACAATAACTTTATGTCATAGTAAATTGTAAGGAGATTTAAAGCAGTGGTTTACAGCTGCGAGAGGCCTGAGTACATTTGAGCACAGCCTGTGTGATTAGGCAGAGGCAGGCCTTTGGGAAATTTAGCTGATGATGGGTCCAGGAAAGATAATGGACAGTGGGGATCTGACCTGGTCACCAGACCCCTGGGTCCTGCTCACCAGCTTGGCACTCCCTAGC
>NW_016107410.1:6733707-6735397 GCF_001604975.1 Cebus imitator | reverse complement strand
TATATATACAATCAGAAAATCAAACCTTGAAAATAATCCTCGTGAAAATTATCGTGAGTTACACCTTGAGCTAGAGATTGCTCTATATGTGCTCTATAGAAATATGTGTTTACATAAGTACTACCTAAATAATCAGAGCCAGAGAGAAGGAGCTCTGCCTTAATCAATCCCCATTCCTAAATGGCAAATAATAAGGACCTATCATCAAAATAAAATGAACAGCTTAGCTCTGCTGAGTCTTTAAAGAGGGCTAGGCGGTATTTTAAGAACTTTATATGCATAATCTTATTTTATCATTATGTAAACTTCATGAAATAGCCACTGTCCATTCCCATTTAACAACCTAGAAAACTGAGGCATAAAAAGAATAATGAACATGTCCCATGTAAAACAGCTGATGAGATGATAACTTCTGACTTCAAAACATCCTTGATACAACACCCATTTTTTGTCAGTGCAACATATAACCTCCCTAATATAGAGGCTAGAAAGCCAGAAACCCTGAGCCAAGTTTTTAGACAAATTATGTACACCAGCTGATAGGAACAGAAACAACTTCTTTAGTATAATTATATGTCCCCAGTAGCACACCCCTAAAAGTGGCTTCAACAAACATTAGTTAATTTCAAATGAAAATAGTCCTTGGCTAATACGTTTAAAATTTAGTTCAACAATTATAAAGAAATACTACTTCTGGACCTAAAAAATACATTTTCGAATGCCTAAATAATGTACAAAGGAAATCACTGGATCACTTTATTTGATCGTTATTGGAGTTTTCAATAAACTGCTAAGCTTAAGAGAATTGTAGAAAGTGGACACAGACATCAATTAATATTTTTAAAGGACAAATACTATTCATCCTTTTAAAGGTCAAATAATATTAAAGGGTGTATTTAAAAGGTCCAACAATATTTAAAAGTTGCATTTTCTGTAACAGAGGACTAACTCTCCTGTTAAGGACAAATGGAAAAACTGGAAAATATGGAAGAGAGGCCACCAATAAAATCCTCTTCAGAAGAAAAAACACCATTCCAGACCTCAGATTATGTCCATAAACAATTTTCAAATATAATATTCAACAAACAAAAATGAGATAGCAAAGGAAAAGTAACACTAAATTTTATTAAAAATAATTTAAAATTAATAATAGCAGATTGAAAAGGAGATTGAATATATTGTAATTATTAGACTTAAACTTTTAAATAACTGCTTGTTTTATTTGAGTTTGAATAGATATTTCAGCAGAAAACAAAAGTATAAAATTATTTTGCAGCTTTAAAAAACCAAAAGTCTATAATTTACAAATACAAGAGCTAAAAGCTTAAAACGAGATGTGTTTAATAGTACATTAGACACAGCTGAAGAGATAATTAGAAAACTGTAAGTTACATGAGAAAATATTTATTGAGAATTAAGCATAGTGGAGAGACATAAAGAAGACTGGTTAAGACAGATATTGGACACAGTGCAAAGTTCCAACACAGAGGCCAACAAACATATGAAAAAATGCTCATCATCACTGGTCATCAGAGAAATGCAAATCAAAACTACATTGAGATACCATCTCATGCCAGTTAGAATGGCGATCATTAAAAAATCTGGAGACAACAGATGCTGGAGAGGATGTGGAGAAATAGGAACATTTTTACACTGTTGGTGGGAGTGTAAATTAGTTCAACCATTGTGG
>NW_016107410.1:6719377-6732307 GCF_001604975.1 Cebus imitator | reverse complement strand
AAAAAAAAAAAAAGATTACCTACACCTGTTCAATTACCTCCACCTGGTCCTACCCTTGACCTGTGGGCATACAGGGATTACAATTCAAGGTGAGATTTGGGTGCAGACACGGAGCCAAGCCACAACAAATGTGCAAAAAAATATATAGCTACTAACATTAAATTCCACACCCAGTGAAAATAAGAGTGAAAGTATAATGAGGAAATTTTTATACAACAGGCTTTAAGAAAAATAATCATATACAGATATATAGATACATATTCACATACACATAGACATCCATATAGATGGATGAAATAGAGATTCATACATAGATAGATTGATTTTAAAGTTTTCTAAGATCTTTGCATTGCCTGGGAGAAGGATAGAAGTCTGAAAGTACTAATTAATATTAGATTTAGTAAGTCGAATGTGTTTTTAATAGCCTCTAGCACACTAATAGCAAGTACAAAATTGTATGAATTCCAAATAATAGTAAACAAAATGAGATAACATAAACGAATCTACCAATGGAAAGCAAACAGACAGGCATCTTTTAAGGAAGCAGGTTTGGGAAATAGGTAACATAAAAATTGTAGAGTTAAACTCAAAAAGATTAATAATTATATTCAATGTAAATAAATTGGAAGCTTCAATGAAAAGACAAAGATTGTAAGATTATAATAAAAGACACGTTTGTATGTAAAACATACGGAGTGATTACTTCAAAGTAAAATTGTTTCTTAAACGGTACCCTGTAAAAAATAAAAACCAAAAAAAACTGAAATAAATACAATATTCCAAACTGAGTAAACTTAAGGACAACAGGCATTAAAAGGAATAAAGTGAGGCACATTTTAAGAATAAAATGTTCAGTTCACCAGTAAGATAAAATACTTCCAAATTTGTATGCAACTAATATAATCATTTGAAAATATTCTAAACAAAACTGACATAACTACAAGGAGAAATTCATAATTATTATAGAGGTTTTTAAATTAACTTTCTCAATAACAGAAAAGACAGGAAAAATATAATAAGGCACAGAAGATTTAAACCAAAGGATTAACAAATTTGACTCAATAAGACATATGGTTTGTTGCACCCCACAACCATAGAATGCAAATTTTTTCCAAGAATACTTAAAATATTTATAAAAACTGACCAAAGAAAACCCCAATACATTTTAATAATACTACAGAAAATGTCTGATCATAGTAGAATAAAGACAGAAATTAATAACAATAGTATCTTGCCATAAATTTTTGGAAATTAAGAGACATAATTATTTACAACCATAGGTCAATGAACAAATTACAAGAAAATAAGAAAATATTTTTAATTAAAAGATAGCTAAGATTCTATATATCAAGATTATGAAAAGCAAGTAAAGTTAGAAATTTACAGCTTCAATTTTATAGATGAGAAAAAGGATAGGACTAAAAAATTAATAAGTTCTGAATCTAGCTCAAGATGTTAGAAAAGAGTTAAACTAAATGTAGGTAAAAGGAAATAATAACAATAAAAACAAAAATCAATGAAATAGAAACCAATGTAAAAGAAAGAATTTTCAAAGCCAGAACCCCGTTCTCTGAAAAGATAATAAAATTAATAAACACATGAGTAGAATGATCTGGAAAATAAGAAATAAGACAAAGGTAAAAAATAATCAATTTTAAAGACAGAAAAGGTATTATAATCTAAGATCCTACAGACATTCAATATATATTAGGCAACATATAAAAAGCTACATGTTAAGGAAAACATACCAATAAATTTACCAAGATGTAAATAGCCTTATAACTGTATTAAAAAAAAAAACTGAATCCATATTTAAAATATTGCCAAAAGGAGAGCTGACTCCAGTAGCCTCAAAGGCTAACTCTATCAAACATTTAATGTTATTAGCTCAACTGGAATGTTAAGATACTCTAAGGATACTTTGAGAAAGAAAACTTACAGACCAATTCCGTTTGTAAACCAAGGCACAAAATATTAATCTTTGCACACTGATTTTGAAATATATAAAAAGGACAATGAAGTTTACTTCAGGAATAAGATATTAGATGAACTTTTTTTTTTAAGAAACAACTTCATCAAAAAGTGGGCAAAGAATATGAACAGACGCTTTTCAAAAGAAGACATTTATGCAGCCAACAAACATATGAAAAAAAGCTCATCATCACTGGTCATTAGAGAAATGCAAGTCAAAACCACATTGAGATACCATCTCTTGCCAGTTAGAATGGTGGTCATTAAAAAATCAGGTGACAACAGGTGCTGGAGAGGATATGGAGAAATAGGAATGCTTGGCCAGGCGCGGTGGCTCAAGCCTGTAATCCCAGCACTTTGGGAGGCCGAGGCGGGTGGATCACGAGGTCAAGAGATCGAGACTATCCTGGTCAACATGGTGAAACCCCGTCTCTACTAAAACTACAAAAAATTAGCTGGGCATGGTGGCACGTGCCTGTAATCCCAGCTACTCAGGAGGCTGAGGCAGGAGAATTGCCTGAACCCAGGAGGCGGAGGTTGCGGTGAGCCGAGATCGCGCCATTGCACTCCAGCCTGGGTAACGAGAGCGAAACTCCATCCCCCCCAAAAAAAAAAGAAATAGGAACACTTTTACACTGTTGGTGAGAGTGTAAATTAGTTCAACCATTATGGAAGACAGTATGGCAATTCCTCAAGGACCTAGAAATAGAAATTCCATTTGACCCAGCAATCCCGTTACTGGTTATATACTGAAAGGATTATAAATCATTCCATTATAAAGACACATGCACATGTATGTTCAGTGCAGCACTGTTTACAATAGCAAAGACCTGGAAGCAACCCAAATGCCCATCAACAACAGACAGGACAAAGAAAATGTGGCACATATACACCATGGAATACTATGCAGCCATAAAAAATGATTTGAGTTCACGTCCTTTATAGGGACATGGATGAACCTGGAAACCATCATTCTTAGCAAACTGACACAAGAACAGAAAACCAAACACCACATGTTCTCACTCATAGGCAGGTGTGGAAAAATGAGAACACATGGACACAGGGAGGGGAGCACTACACACTAGAGTCAGTTGGGTGGAAATAGGGGAGGGACGGTGGGAGGTGGGAAGTTGGGGAGAGATAGCAAGGGGAGAGATGCCAGATGTAGGTGATGGGGAGGAAGGCAGCAAATCACACTGCCATGTGTGTACCTATGCAACAATCTTGCATGTTCTTCACATGTACCCCCAAACCTGAAATGCAATAAAATAAATGGGAAAAAAAAGTAGAACATATGCCAGAAATATAGATGAACTGGGTTTTATGTGTCTCTATGATTGATTTTCTATAGCCTTTGATTTTGCCTTCACCCTTTAATGATTTCTTTCACAGATCACCAGATGTTGCTATTACAGCTTCTAGTGAGAAGACAAAGTATATCTCAGCAGTGGAAGCTGTGAAGTCAGACACATCTGGGTTTCAAACTCAGCTTCATCAAGCCCTGGTTTTCACCCTGAGTAAGTTATTAACTTAGCTAAATCTCAGTTTCCTAATCTGTAAAACAGCATTAAGCATCTTATAAATTGCTATTAGGATTAAGTAAAATATGGAAAGAACTTACCTTTGAACGTTGCAAGGAATAACCCTCAATAAAATTATAATATTTTGAAACTCTAAGGCAGTGACTTCTCTTGTTATAACAGCTAACATCAAAGAACATGTGGGTTTGTAATTACATCCATTCTCCTCTTTGGCCAATCAAAGGATTCAGTCATCAAAGCATTTATATTTCCATTAGGTGAAATCCACTGAGAAATGACTTTACAAGTCAGATTATCACCAAGTGTTGAAATTTGTAAGATAAGGAAAGTTGTCTTGCAGCTTCAAAGAACTTCTTTGACAAACAGCTAAACTTCATCCTTTTATTGAAAACAGGCTTAGCAAGCATTTTGGTGTT
This sequence comes from Cebus imitator, assembly GCF_001604975.1. Lineage (NCBI taxonomy): Eukaryota > Metazoa > Chordata > Mammalia > Primates > Cebidae > Cebus > Cebus imitator. The sequence goes on along the minus strand of NW_016107410.1, from coordinate 6,728,379 downwards.
AGAGGGCATTTTATGGTTTCAAAATGGGCATTATATTTGGGGGTTTTTCTAGGTCATTGAGTAGTTGTCCATAATTTTCTGAAGCCAGCAGTCAAAATTTGGCTCACACTGGGTGCTCTTTCCCAGACATCTTGGCAAACCTGAACTTTCTCTAGAGATCCTGGTTGGAGGGAAACATGAAAACAGCATCGCTTCCATTGTAAAGGGTAATTGCTCTCCAGGCTTTTTGTGTATGTGTAACGTAGACACAGTCAGTATGAATAAGGGAAAATTGGTAAGGCAAACTTGGTGGTTAATTGCCAGCAGTATTCTGGAATGACAGTCTTAGGTTTGAATTTGTTTGTGAAAGTACAGGAAGAGCATGTTGAAGAAAGGTGGAATATACTTGGTTCAGAAAGCAAAACCCCGGCCATAGGTGGCATGCGGGTGGCCTGGGCTAGAAATATGTGTAAACAAAGTCAAAGAGGTTCTGGGAAGCCTGTCCAGTGGCTGGCCCTGATCCACTCCCACTCGCCCTGCCTCTCTCAGGTCAGGTACCACTGCATTACTGTTTCACTTAATTGCATTTACTGTAGTAATATGTTGACCTGTTGGCCTCTCTGCCCAGATTGCAAGGCAATGAAGATAAGAACAAGTAATCGACATATTTTACATGGAACAAAGGTGAAAGCGAGCAAGCTGAGGACAAGGACAGGAGACAGGGAAGGAATGGAGGAAAATTAGGAAAAAGGGAGACCTCAGGGAAGTGATGACTGATGTCCATGAAAGGCCAAATCTTCTGGTTTCCATTATGTAAGGTCTCTATATGAGTGAGACAGAGAGAGATGTGGAAAAAAAAGTGTTACACTTTCAGGTCACCTCTAATTGATCAATTTCTTTCCCTCTAGTATCAAAACAATAATTGTTTTTCCAAATCAAGATAATTTTTTTCAGAGAAAGCATGTGTAATTTCACCTTTTAAAAATGTGTTGCTGTATCTATTCATTGCTAACATTTAGAGAGGTCTGTCTTCAAAGAATCTTCAGTTCTCCCCTGCCCCATTCAATGTGTAGCTATCCTGGTTTGTTTTTAATTTACTATGCTCATTTAAGGAGATTAAAATACTTCAGTATAAATAGCCACTGGCTGTAAATATTTTGAAGCTTCTGTACTTGACTCAGGGAACATCTGACATTTATTTGGAAATGAGAACTATGGAAGGTTATATCAAGGGAGGCAAGCTACCAGAAAGGCTGCCTTCCCTCTGAAACAAGAGCTGGAGGTCCAGTCACCAGGACAGAAGCCACTGCAATGTCTTGGGAGTAGGGTGGCACTTCTAGAAAATTTGGCAAGTGTTATCACATGGGACTACCTTGACATATGTCACTCACAGATGTCCCCTCCCCCACCACAGGAAACTGACCTGGCTTCATCTGCCTCCCGTCTTACGGGCCCCTATCTCACTACAGATCTCCATGCAAAAGGGAAGGATACATTCTACCCCTGCACTAGTCAAAGTTCTTGCCTGTTAGAGAGGCTGCACTTTCCATCTCACACTTCTAATGACTCCTGATATTCTGCGCTTCCTTCACGGTGCACATCAAATGCCCTTTCATGGAGTCTTCTCACTCCCCAGTCTGGAAATTGAACCCATTTTCAGCCGAATGGCTGTTGCTCCCATTGGCTGTGTTGGCTCACAGGCCAGGGTTCTCATGAGGGAGAGCAGGCATACCCCAAGGTGGGTTTATCCAATCTCTGCGCAGGTTTAGGTTGTTTGAAAAGTCCCACAACTTGTTTGTGCTTACTTATCACGCTTACCTGTCTTAAGTGAAAATAATGAATTCTCTTGTGTCCAATCAAACGTGTTTGTATCTTCAGGGAAAGCAGTAATTTTTTTCCATTTCTTGATATTCATTATAATGTTATTGACATAAAACTTAGAAAATAAGGTATAGAGAAATTCCCCACAATACCATCACCCAAACAGTCTTTGCTGTCTTTTCTTTTGCAGTCATTCTCCAAATATTCTTTTGCATGGTTAAGTACATAGCGCACACACTATGCTGGCTCCTGCATTTCTTTTAACACAGTGTAATGTGCAGTAGTTATCATTTTTGAAATGAAACATTTTAAAAATAAGACTTTTTATATGATATATTTTTACTAGTTCCTTAAAGTTGAGTGGAGAAATATAACAATAGGATGTCTCTCCCATTGTATCCTGGCCCATGGAAATGAATCTGGCACGTCAGGCCATCACAGAGTTGAGGAGGAGCAGGTGCAGGGTGTCGGCTGCTGGCTGCTGCTTGCCTGGCTGCCCTACTTCTGGTTTTGAAAAGGCCACTGCTGCTCTCTGGGTTCCTAATCGACTCCCAGGGGGTCTTTTCAATTTTTCTTTTTCAATACTAATATTACAAATATCGTATTGGGATTTTTTTCCTCCAACATCTTATTCTGAAACTTGTCACAAACAATTATTAATGTCAGAAGATTTTAAGTGAATGCCATCACCCGATTCCTCTACTAACATCTCACTTCACAGGCTTTATCATACCGCTCTGTGGTTTTGAGTCCTGTGATGGTATTTCTCACAAAGGGAATTCTCCCCAAGGCCTCCAACTTGGTTTTCTGCCTGGATCCTTCCAGTACCCATTCCAGCAGGACTTGGCCCCTCAGGCTGGGCTGAGAGGAGACTGTTGGAAGGTAAAACACTTCTACTTCCTTTAATACATGTTGCCAAATTAGTTCTTCCAAAAAAGTATGCATCATTTTAATGCCACCACCAGCATATGAATGCTATATTAATTTCACTGAGCATTATCTTTGAAGTTTGGAGGAGGAATTTGACAGCATTCTTAGAGCCCTTATTGACCTCTGACTTGTTTATAGCTCTTTGTGCATATCGCATTTTTTTAAGACCCTTGCACTCCTTGAGGCAGAAGCACATTAGCTGACAATCATTTTCTTCCATAGCCCCCAGCACAGAGCTTTGCACAAAAAAGGTGCTTCATAAATATTTGCTGCAAACAAAATAAGCTGTATGTGTAACTTTGGGTAGGTCAGTAAATTAGCAAGGGAACAACTACTTTTAAGATGTTTAGAAGTATTAAAGCAGGAGGGAAGGGACTTATGTTGCATAGTTAGCTAAATTATATTGCCTGTGGTTTTGATTTCTTCTGAATTCAAAGGCTGACTGTTCAGGCTTGCTTTGTGTGCATGACAAGACTAAATAGGGACATTAACAATATACTTCACAAGGAAGTCTGGGATTTTATATATTCATGTGTATTTGGATGTATCAAGAGGATTCTGAACCTATCACAATGACTAGAACATTTTTACAGACACACTGTCACCTTGACAAAGGTGTTCTTAACAAAACTCTGGAATGAACATTTAAAAATATAGTTGTCCAGGCTGGGCATGGTGGCTCATGCCTGTAATCCCAGCACTTTGGGGGGCTGAGGCAGACAAAGCACTTGAGATCAGGAGTTCGAGACCAGCCTGGCAAACATGGTGAAATCCCATCTCTACTGAAAATACAAAAAGTAGTCAGGCATGGTGGTGCACACCTATAATCCCAGCTACCTGGCAGGCTGAAGCAGAAGAATCGCTAAAACCTGGGAGATGGAGGTTGCGGTGAGCCGAAATTGCACCACTGCACACCACAGTGGGCAACAGAGCAAGACTCTCTCAAAATAAAAAGATACAATTGTCTGTACAAAATCTTTAGGCAACTTGATTCTGGTTTGCAAGAGCACCACACAAGTGCAGTCTAGAAAAGTTGTGTACGTTCTGTGTGGTAGTCTTTGCAGTGAGATTCTTGACCATTTTTCTGGTAATCAGTTCAATGTCTGGAAGACCTGTCCAAAGTCACTTCACATCTGCAGGTCAAGCACGTTGCTTTCTCATGCTGCACTCCACTGCATCCTTTGTCATGGTCACTGCCTGAATCTTCTTTCACCAGATTGCTCTGTCTCTTATTTTATGTTGTATACACCAGTCACTGAATAGGATTATCTACACTCTTCTAGATCCCTGGCTTTGTCCACGGTAGCAGATGCTAGGCTAGACTTTGGGGACACAGCAGCAGCATTTTGCCCTCACTACGCCTACCAGCCAGCAACAGTTTGCTGCCACACTGGGCTAATGGTGCCCCCTTGCGGCCAACATGGGCTAGGCCTTGTGCTTTCTCACACTGCTTAATTTTGCCTTCCACCTTTTACCTGCTTTTCTTCCCTTATCACCTCAATACATTCTTTCTTCCTGATTTCCTTTCCTCTCCTGTCCAGCTTCCTCCCAAACACTAAGCTGCTTGTATTGTCAATATCCTTACTTCCTGGTCTGTCCACCGCATCTTCCCTGAAACTTCCCAATCTTGGATTTACCTAATCATTGATTTTCTCCACCATTATCACCGTGGGCTTCTACATGCTGCTGCAGGAGCTGACCATGGCCATGATTTCAGGAACTCAGCAGCGCTCCTGGCTGAGTTCTGCATTCCTTGCACGAACTTCCCTGTGTCCCCAACCAGCCATGCTCTCTCCAACTGCTATTGTCTCACTGCCAGAAGATGACCTGGTCCTCACCCAGAAACATGAAGCCATTAGGCATGAACTCCCATTTCTCAATCTCCTGTCCTTCACATGGACAAAATCAGCTATATTCGCATCTGTCCTTTTTCTTGATTCAGATGTGACCCATCTACTGCTCCTCATCTTTATGAGGTCCCTTCCAGCATCTTTTATTTTCTGTGTCCTCCCTGTATACCCTATAAGGTAATTCTTTCTTTTATCATAGAGTTCCTTCCTTCAACTTGGACATCTCTCTGGCTACCTCTTACCTCTCATCTTTTTAAGTTTTTAATACTTTAAAAATTTTCCATAAAATACTTTGCACATACTGCAAGGTTTAAGAATAATGTAATGAGCAGCCATATTCTCAGAACTAGCCTAGAGGAACAGAAGAACACAGTGCACCTGAAGCTATGTGTTTTCCAGTGATATATTTTCTTGTCCCCATCTGAGAATCAACACCATCCTGAATTTTGTGCTTAAAATTTCCATTTAATAAAAGATCATATACATGGCCTAGGGTTCCATTTCGCTCTTGGTCTCTGTTCTATAGGCCAGTGAGTTTTGAGCCAAGTGGACACCCTAAAGATGATTATATTTATCCATTATGTCTTTGATTTATGCTTATTGGAATAGGGCAGTAGGAAGCAGCAAGGGTTATGGAGGCCTTAGACACATGTAAGAGATAAAGCCTCCAATGACTTAGGGCTGGCTGTGTTATAATCTTTTGGAGATTGGTTCATGTTTGCCAGAACACCTCCTCTCAAGTAAAAAGAAATGTTTCACACCTCAAGCTTCAAAGAAGAAAACACAACTCCTAATAGGCTCCATTGGTATACATGGCATACCTAAGACTATTTTTCTGGACCATGCATCAAGTGCTATGCAAAGCTGCCAGCTTTGCATACATGGGACCCACTGTAGGAGAACTCTCTGTAATACACCTAGGCTACACAAGACGCCCTGCTGCTTGGGCTGTAGGACATGGAAAACCAGAGATGCTAGAGACATATTATAGGAAAAGATACTTGTGAGATTTATGGCAGACCCTAAAAGGAAAATGACAACATGGACCTCCTTGGACTTGGTAACAAGGCTATGCCATCTGGATCTGCAATTCAACGTCTTTCAAAACACAACTACAGGCATGCCACTGGGCTCTGGCGGAGACAGAGCCTCTGATCATGGATTATCAAGTGACCATACAGCCAGAAATGTCTATCATGAGCTTGGTCTGACACTAGTTGGAAAGTCAGGTGAGCCACCTGCTATCCACCATATGGACAGAATGCACAAGACCCCAGTGCAGTGCCCTCCCAAAGAGATGAAAAGCTATTTAGTAGCAAATAGACTACAGTGAACCCCATTCACTCTTCTTAAAAGGTACTCAAATATGTCATTTTTAATAAGTTTCTCCATACGCGTATTTATCTGCTACTGGAAATTGAAACAGTACATCAAAAATTTTTTATTGCAATTCAAATTTTTGAAAACCATGAAAATTATCAAGTTATGCTTTAGCCAAATGACCCAATGTTTCCTTTATAATCTTTCCCCTACTTTATATTCTTTATACTGGATATATATAGGATCTTCTTTATATTGGATATAAAGAGCTCAGCATTCCTTGCACAATCTTCCTTGTGTCCCCACCAGCCACGTCCTCTACAATTACTACTGTCTCAATACTCTTTATATTCTTTATATTTTGTCTCACTGACTTCAAGTTTCTAAAACACATGGAAGTACTTAAGATCTATTGGTGTTTCTTTGGGTCAAATATAAAAGTAGAACCAAAGTATGTTAGAGTCATTCAAATACATTCAAACTACACAGATTCCTTAAAAATTACTGGTATCAAAGTAAGAAGCTTCCTTACTTACAAAGAAGGAAAGAAGGCAAGAAAAGAAAGCAGAACTCATAGGTTAGCAAAATTATTGGTCTAGTTTATTCTAGCATGGAGTAGCTTTCTCAGCCTGCTGCACAAAATTACCAGTAAGAAAGTACAAGAGTAAGGTGTATTGCCAAATCAGCTGTGTCATAATTCCCTGTTCTAGCATTCCTACAAGGATCTTGTCTTTGATAAACACAATAACTACAGCCACATGTGAATGGTTCATTTCTTGATTCATTCTGAACTCCATTGAGCCCAGTGTCTCTTAGCTTTCTTTCAAGCCAAGCAAATCTCTTGAGTAAAAGATCTCAGTTTTACCATCCTTTCTTTCCTCACAAGTAAAATATCCTTAACTCCTCCCTTCCTATAAGGGAAGCCATCTCTGATGTCCTGAAGATCTTTTCTCTTACTGTCCTGTTGTTGAGGTATACTTTCTGATAATGGGGGAAAGAATTTGGTACTGGGGTTGAGAATCAATTTACTAAGGCTCTTTATTAACGTTTCTGAGCAGATGAGATGAGAGGCCTCTGGATTTCCTGGCAATTTTCAGTGGGCATCAGAAAAACCTCCAGGATCAAGGTTAAGTTAAGCTTTTATGTATGGTCAGATTCTCATATCTTATTTAAATTAAAAAAAAAAAGTTGGGCCGGGGGCGGTGGCTCACCTCTGTAATCCCAGCACTTTGGGAGGCTGAGGCGGGTGGATCACGAGGTCAAGACCATCCTGGTCAACATGGTGAAACCCCGTCTCTACTAAAAATACAAAAAATTAGCTGGGCGTGGTGGCGCGTGCCTGTAATCCCAGCTACTCAGGAGGCTGAGGCAGGAGAATTGCCTGAACCCAGGAGGTGGAGGTTGCGGTGAGCCGAGATCGCGCCATTGCACTCCAGCCTAGGTAACAAAAGTGAAACTCCGTCTCAAAAAAAAAAAAAAAAAAAAAAAAAAAAAAAAAAAAAAAAAAAAAAAAAAAAAAGGTTAAGCTTTTATGATGGCTCCATTGGCCAAAGTTCTAAGTTCTTCCAGGATATGTGGGTCCTGGAAGTGTTGCTGGACTCTCAAACAAGGTAGCCTAAAAAACTCTCAATCCCAGAACAATCCAGAAAACCCAAACTCCAACAAACAGTGGTGAAAGAGCCAGCTCTACATCCATTCTTGAATGGGCAACAATTCATTTTTTACAGGAATGGGTACCCTATTTTGGGTACGGCTTTTCATTTCCTTTCCACAGAACCTCAGCCCACTCTGAGTGCCACATACTACAGCAGATGCTGGGATACTAACACTATCAGATAGGATAGAGTTCTTTCACCTGGATAGTTGTGGCCGACACTGGCTTGTGCTGCTTACTATGTCCATTTCCTTTTCCTAGGCAGAAAGGAAGACCCCCTTTCCAGCTTTTCATGATGTCTGGTTACCACCTGTTAAGAGATTTGATCAATGAAATCTGGACAGAAGGATGTCAAGGCTTGGCCATAGGCCCAGCTGTAAGGCTCTCACAGCCTCTCTTTCTTCTCTGTGGTAGTCTCGCTCTTTCACCCAAGCTAGAGGGTACTGGCGCAACCTCAGCTCACCACAACCTCCGCTTCCCAGGTTCAAGCAATTCTCCTACTTCAGCCTCCCAAGTAGCTGGGACTACAGGCACCCTCCACCATGCCCAGTTAATTTTTTTTTTTTTTTTGGCATTTTTAGTAGAGACAGGGTTTCACCATTTTTGGCCAGGATGGGCTCCATCTATTGATCTTGTGATCCACTCGCCTTGGCCTCCCAAAGTGTTGGGATTACAGGCATGAGCCACTGTGCCTGGCCAGAAACTTTTTAAATCACTGCTTGGACTCAAGCTGTCGTGGAGAGCCGCAGACCTTCACTGTGTTAAGCCATTAAAATTTGGAAATTACCTACTGCAGCCAGCACCAATTATGTGAAGAGTATGATGTTCAATCTGGTAAGGAAAAGCATAAATGCAGGGAACAGCGTACTGTCATGTAACAGGTGCTGTGACAGAAATACACACAGGAAGGGGGGACCAAAAGGTAGGAGGTGTGGTTTACTCTGGGAGTAGACAGAGAAACATAGGAATATTTTTCTCGAGGAGGCACTCTTGATTTGAGACTTAAAAGATGAGAAAGTGGGTGTTTTCCAAGTGGACAGCAGCAATGGGGGTGACATGCTGGCTGAGGAAAGGGTGCATGTTAAGTCTAGAGGCCTCATTGCTGGTGTGCAAATGAAACTGAGCAGTCTGGAGACTGGAGTTTAGTGATAAGTGAGATTGGGGTGGGAGATGACAGAGACAATGACCTGACATCAAGGTCATCTATGCCTAGAAATCTGGTAACAGTCAATGGTGAAACAGTGAAGAGTTTGAAGAGACGTATGATAACATTTGAATTTTAGAAAAATCACTCATTGATAAAGTGGAAGGTATAGTGAAATTACTTTGGTTGTAGGGAAACCAGTGTGAAAGAAAGTGGAATCGTCCAGGCAGCTGGTGTTCAGAGCTTGCGTGAAGCCAGCAGCAGTGGGGTGAAGAGAAGGCAGCAGCAGTGGGGTGAAGAGAAG
>NW_016107410.1:6708850-6718967 GCF_001604975.1 Cebus imitator | reverse complement strand
GGGTGAAGAGAAGGCAGCAGCAGTGGGGTGAAGAGAAGGCAGCAGCAGTGGGGTGAAGAGAGGGCAGCAGCAGTGGGGTGAAGAGAAGGCAGCAGAGTCTGCTGCACATTGGGACTGGGTAGATAAGAGTTTAGAATTACTCTTGGACCCTAAGGTAAGGTGAGTAGGTATGTGAAAATTCAAATTAGAGATGTATAATGAACAAAAAACAGCCCAATTCATAAACAGCGCCAAGGAATCGAAGCATACTTACAAATAAATAGGCAGAACTCAAAGAAAACAAGAGGCGAAAGAAGGCTCAAACAAATACAGATCATAATGCTGAGTGGAAACAAACTATCATAAGGATAGTAATCACCCTAAATCGATTCATAAAATTATTGCTGATCTAATAGAAACATGGCTGGACAAGAATTTTAAAGCTATTCTAAACTTAGTAACACAAATTAAGAAAATGTGAAAAACTACAGAAGACTTACACTGCTATATATTAAAAGCCACCAGAACATTTTAATTGAAATTCCATCGTGCTGGTAAAATGGCACCAAGATTAATGCAATAGGATAAAACACACCAAAATATACTCTAGCATTTAGAATAATTGAGTGCATAATTAAGATGGTGTTTCACACAAAATAGTTCTTAAATAGCTATTTGAAAACGAAATAATTCCTAATTTTAAATTTCAGGAGGAGTAAAATGGTTTAAAAATTAACATAGCCTTGAAGATACAGTTAAGAAAGTTCTTTTGATGAATAAGGAAAAATGCAAAGTTGTAAGTTATTTACTCAATTACTTTAAAACAAGTTAAAAGCCTATCAGTTAAATGTAAAGAAAACAAAAGGGGCATTTACAACACATATGTCAAGGAAATTTTAGTCTTACTATGTATAAAATCTCCCACCAATCAATAGAAGAAAATGAACACTACCAATAAGAACTATAAAAGAAAATTCACCAAAAAAGAAATTAAGCTATAAGCATGAAGAAAATTAATATCATTGGTAGAGAACACAAATCAAAAAATTAAATGGATTCAGGAAGTGGTGAACATGTGGGGAAGTAGTCACTCTCAGACTTTGGTAGGATGTAAACTTTCAATGGGACAATTCAGCAATATGTTGTTAAAACCTAACAAATGTTTTAAAAAACTGTGTGATCCAAGAGTTCAACTTCCATAAGCTTGTTCTGTTAAAAAATCTGAAATAGTCACAAAGGATTATTTATAAATCATTTTCATCAGAGTTATAATATTAGGAATTTTAAGTCATAAAGTCTAATATGGGATTTTAAGATACAAATCACAGTACAGATATATAAATACATTGAAGCCACTCATGCACATTTAAGAATTATAGTTTATGACTTCAAATAGTCACAAGAAAGCTTGGGCAGGGGAAGCTGGTTACAAACAGCATATAAAACATGATGCACAAATGTACTATATTTATGCCACCAGGGGCTTGCAAACTACAACCCAAAAATCAAATCTTAATTTTTTTGTAAATACAATTTGATTGAAGCACAGCCACACCCATTTGTCTGAGTATTGTCTGATTGTCTTTCAAACTACAATGGCAGAGTTGGTTAGCTGTGACACTTAAGAACTAAAATTGAAATCCTAAGCCCCCCAACTGACTGGATGGACTCCCTTTCTTGGCCAAGAGGACCCCAGAGAAACCTTAAAAACTGAGTTCCTAATTGTGACAAGATCGCAGGTAGAGGACGACTCTTTCTAACTTTTCCTTTTGGTGGTTTAGATACTACTGACTAGCATTCATGTTAAAATAGAGATCATAAGACTGATAGTACAAACTCGTTGTGGCAAAAGGACACCAAATTATACAGAAGACCTACGGCCATGCCAGGCCACGGTTAAGACAGGTTCCCCCACCACACTTAAAAGTAGCCGGCGCGGTGGCTGACGCCTATAATCTCAGCATTTTGGGAGGGTGAGGCGGGTGGATCACGAGGTCAAGAGATCGAGACCATCCTGGCCAACATGGTGAAACCCCGTCTCTACTAAAAATACAGAAATTAGGTGTGCGTGGTGGCGCGCGCCTGTAGTCCCAGCTACTCGGGAGACTGAGGCAGGAGAATCGCTTGACCACGGGAGGCTGAGGTTGCAGTGAGCTGAGATTGTGCCACTGCACTCCAGCCTGGTGCCTGGTTACAGAGCAAGACTCTCAAACAAACAAACAAACAAACAAACAACCTCCCCTCCCTCCCCCACGTTATCTGGGCATGGCGCATGCTCATAGTCCCAGCCGAAATCGCTTGAATCTGAGAGGTGGAAGCTGCAGTGAGTCGAGATTGCGCCACATCACCCCAGCCTAGGCCACATCACCCCAGCCTAGGCCACATCACCTACCACCAGAGCCGATCCCCCAGCCCCTGTTCCGCAGCTGTAACTGCAGCTTTGATTGGACAGGAGCCCGATTTCAGTACATTCTTCTAATTAGAGACCACCCACCGAAGATGGACTGGTTCTGGTCCATTTACGTTTACGTGAATGTCTTCAAGTCCCTGTGTCACGTGTAGCTATATAGGGCTTCGTTGTAATACCTTTAAATGTTAAGTCTCCACCCCAAAGTAAACATGGAATAAGATCTCCTTCGTGCATATTTATAGCTCCTAATGTAACCTGTTAAATAGGTATATCTGGTCAACCCCTTTAGCATAAATCCCCGTCTCATCTTTCCCTCCCTAGATGTGCCTGTTTTTCAGGCTCTGCCTTAGGTTGTGCTTCCCAGCCAGTGGGATTGCCACCTTGCAGGCTGTAACCCTTTATAATGAAGTCTCCTTTCTAAATTTATAGATCGCATGATTTTCCAGTTGACACAGAAAATCTGTCTGAAAGCCTGAAATATTTTAGTATCTAGCCCTTTATAGAAAAAAGTATGTCAATCCCTGCCCTATGCAGATAAAAATACAGAAAGCCTACAAATATCTAAAAGGAATTATTTCTGGTATAGAAAATTTTAAATGATTTTTGTTTTTCTTTGTTATGGTTCATATTCTCCAAGGGAATATTTTCAAATTAATGAATTTTTAGATTACCAAAAATTATATATTGTGTACAACAGTTAAAAAATATGTATGTAAATATGTGGACTAGCTGAATTGAGCTAATTGGCATTGCATGCATTACCTCATGTATTTTTTTTAACACCGTATCAGCTTAGCAATTTATTGTATGTTTGTAAAAAGGAAAGACATACTTCACAATATAAGTAATCTTTTCACTGGAGAGATAAAATTATGGTTAGTTTGCATGTCTTTTTTGACTTGTCTGCATAGTTTTTATGTCTTTAAATGAGGAATATATGTTACTTATGTAATCAGAAATATTTTAACATGCATTTTAATGAGTAAAAATTGTACTGAATTCTGACTCCCCAGAACTGGGGTGGACCTGGGGTGTACTCAGACATTACCATAGGACTCTGATGATTCTTTTTCCTTGTTATAGCAATTATTTTTTCCACCACCTATAATCTTCCTCAGACTCAATATTTTGGCCTGTTGCGGTAGTTCACGCCTATAATCCCAGGACTTTGGAAGCCAAGGCAGATAGATTACCAGAGGTCAGAAGCTTGAGAACCGCCTGACCAAAATGATGAGACCCTGTCTCTACTAAGAATACAAAAATTAGCCTGGCATGGTGGCACATGCCTGTAATCCCAGCTACTCGGGAGGCTGAGGTATAAGAATCACTTGAACCCAACAGGTGGAAGTTGCAGTGAGCCAAGATCGTGCCACTAAACTCCAGCCTGAGCCTCAGAGAGAGACTGTTTCAAAGAATCTATGTTCACTGAAATGAACCCCTGCACAAATAATTTTTAGTTTCTAAAATTTGATTGTCAACATTCAAAGGCACCTTCTTAAAATAAATTTTCCATAGATCCAAATAAAAATTAAGCAGCTACTTCTGGTCACTTTTATTTCATTGTTTATGAGCTTATAATGTTACAAAAAAATTTTAGAGATATGTCCTTTACAATCAGACCAAATGGAAATAAAAACTGTTAAACTCCTACAATTTTCTCTGGAATTCGTGAAGAACATAAAAGATATGATCAGTATCCAACGCCTCAGTCTACATAGCTTAGAAGTCTAGAAATGCTCCATTATGAGATGGCAACTTGAAAAAAAATTACCTCTGATGTCTCTTATCAAAGTGAAATCCTTTATAAGCTCAGTATAGGTTTTGAAAATTGATGTATTTTATCTGTTTTGAAATGCTTATTTTGCTGTTTAAAGCATGTAAGTTCTTTCAAAATAGAAATGAAATATAGGAAGTGTTTACTAAACCTTTCAATTAAATGCAAAGGAGCTCTCCTTTTGAAAACATTTGTCGAGCTATGTATTTTTGAAACTAATTCTTAGACTGATTTTTTAAAAAAATAGCTATGCCTCTTTTGATGAATTTAATACCATCATGGTGAACAGTCTATTTAAAAAAAAAAAAAATTCCAAGATGGTAAAATAGCATGTTTTAACAAATGCCAAAAACTTGATCATTGCTAACATTTGGTGTCTAAAAGATATAGTATCTACAGTCATGTTACCTATGTTTAAACTTTTAATTTGAAGAAGTTATTGAGGGGCTTGTTTTATAACCAATCTATGAGTCCATACGACAATGTTTTCCTGTTTTCATTTAATCAGATTCAGTGCCAATTAAAATTTCCGAGTACTGACTTAGATTTCATCCCAGATACAGGTGTGTAGTCAATTTTGTGACCAAAAGCCTGTGCTAACTCAGTGAGTCAAGTCTGTACCCTCCAACGAAAGTGAGGGGCTTTTAATGAATTCATTCCTAGAACTGATGTCTCTGCTGCCCTCCACCGCCTGGGATCCCTGCCCTGTTGGAATCAATTGAATTGTCACACATCAGAGGGAGAAACTATGGGGCCTAAAGGGCATCTTGGTCAGAGCTCCACCTATCAACCTGAAACTTGACTCCTAGAGTAAACAGCTTTTAACCATCCCAAAGTATATATTTAGAATGACTTTAGGGCACAGATATGTTAAATGTTTAGATGTTTATGTGTGTACATTTTTGAAGCCCCTCCCCAATTCAACCACAGGCAGGATTAAAAACACCCTGAGCCCCTATTGTGTTTCTGGGCTCTGTGCTGGGAGACTGCTGCTCAAGGAAATTAAGTTTTGCAAGTTTGACCGCTGTACAGCTAGCTGGAAAAATTTCAGACTGTGCTTTAATAAAACAATGGGATCTATGGAACTACAGGGTCTAAAAGTTATCCTGACTACAGGGAAACTGGAGAGGTGCTGTGGGCTCTGGGCCTGGCCTGGGGCTGGTCAGGATGAGGGTGTGTTGGGCAAGCACCTCCAGGAACTGGCAGAGCCCCACAGACAGCACAGCATGGGGCCTGTTCAGACAGGGGAGTGTTTACCCTGTGAGTCAGGGTTAAGACAGAAGAGAGGATAGATTGGAGCCACATTGCTGAAGCCTTAATTAGTCACTCTTGAGGAGTTTAACTTATTAAAAAAAAAAAAAAAAATGGCAGGACACCTAGTTTGTTCTGCAGAAGAGAATAAAATAAGACAGAATGGAGTTAATAAAACTAACGTCTGAGTCCCTTTGATGGGTCACACACCATGCAAGGCATTCTCACGTAGAGCACTGTAGAGCACCTATTTTACCCTCACAAAAATCCAGCGACATAGGGACGCATTTTATTGACAAGAATTCTGAGCCTCAGATTCAATATCATACCTGGGGCAGAGACCACTAGCTACCTGTTCCCATATTTTCCCCCCAACGTTTTCTTCCTGCTCACCTCTATGGCAGAGCCTTCACAAACTGAGAATTCTGCCTCAGCCTCCCTTGCAGTCTAGAGGTGTCTCATGACATAATTCTAGCTGGTGAAATATCAGGGAAGTCTGTTAGGAAGCTTTTTTGAAAAGATTAGAATTGCTTATTAAAAAGACAATAAAGCCCGGGTTCCCTTTCACTGCCCGCCTGTGTTCCTGCCTGCAATGTGGAGGTAGTGTTACCAGCTGGGAAAACCTCAGTATGCCACAGTAGCCCCTGACTGCGCTGCCAGAAAGGCTGTACCTGAGGTCATGGAGCAGCAATCACACACCGAACTAAGATATTGAACCTCAGAGACTTGAGTCCATCTAAAGCCTACAATGAGAAGCAAGGAGAAAGGAGAAATGTGGAGGGAGAGAGACTCGCTGAGTCCTACGTTATGATACTTGTTCACCCAGCCGCTTCTTTGCCACGGCAGGCTTCTTGCTGAACCAGAGCTGCAGGTGAGCCAGGGGTGTCCGCTGGCTGTCGGTGCCTGCAGCCAACACAGGCCACTCTGATGCAGTGGCGCCCGTCTCATCACAGCATCACTAGAAGGGCATACCTTTCAAACCACAGGTGACATCTAAACCTTGTGCATATTTCAGGTTTATGTGGCCTTTCTATCTCTATCTGTAGGTAATAGTTTTCCTAGTTCTGTATCAACCCATAAATGTCTTTTATCCTGTATCTGATGTGTCATATGGGTTGCTTATCATCTAGGCATCCTATGATCTTCCTATGACTCACAAGCCCTTTTGCTTAAAATTTATATGTAATACAACTTATGAGTTACATCATCCATTTTCCTTTCTTGGCCTCTATCAAAAAATTAAGATACTCAAACACCACAGCACACATACTTTATAGATACCACTGAAGACAACACATTTTCATTAACCATGTAGCTACAAGCATCAAGAGCAGATAACCTGTAAGGATGGAGTGGCAAGACTAAGACTATGTCTTCGTGGAAGTACCACAGTTGAGTCAGAGCCAGGAACTGCCGTCACCAGCACTTCCTGCAATGTGCCGAGCTTAAGCACCTATTTGAGTAAACCACTCATCACTGAAATTTTTCATGTGTACCCAAATGTCTCCTGATTAGCTTCCTTGTCACCATTCATTCAACAATTGAGAACCAGTTGTATACCAGACATTTACTTTAGGAACTAGAGTTGTAACAGTAAAAGTAATCTGTTGCTGTGAAACTTACTTCCTAGTGAATAGCGTATTTCTTAAAATAGTAAGTTCTGAATTTCTGTATGTAGCCATGATGGGGTAGCTGGTACTAAATTTGCCCTGCTCCTGTGGTCAACTAGAAAACTCAAGATTCTTGCTGAAGGCCGGTGAGGTGATAAGATATAGAGGGTGGGGAATAAAGAATTTGATTTTTTTTCTTTTGAGACTGGGCTTCACTATGTTTGTCAGGCTGCTCTCAATCAGCTGACCTCATGATCCACCCACCTTAGCCTCCCAAAGTGCTGGGATTACAGGCGTCAGCCAAGCCCAGCCTAAGAATTTGACTTTATACTGAGGTTGGGGAGTTTTCTAAACTGACTCAGAATTCTTGCTAAAACTGTACCAAGTAGGCCACAAAGAGTCCAAGGTCAGGGTTTTGAGGACTTAGAGCTCCCCTAAAGCTAGGTCAAGGAGAGTGTCTTTGTCAACTCCCAGGGAAAGAGTAACTACAGGATGACTAAGTTGAAAAATCACTAGAGCCTGCACAGAGCTGGGAGATGCAGGTCTAGGCAACAAGAGGACTTTATTGAATAGCCAGGGCATTCAACAGGGACCCCAGGAGGGTCTTAGCAGTAAGGATCAATTAGACTAATCTGTTTCTAAACTCACCCAAACAAAGTGAAAATCAATTTTTAAAAATATCAAGCTATGTGGCATGTAAATAACTGCCTGCAGGAACAAACTGCAACACCCATTGAAGGAGAATATAATCTTGACATTTAACAATGTAATGTTTACAATATTCAGCAACCAAACATTAGTATATGTGCAAAGATGCAGAAAAATGACCCATTATCAGAAAAAGTGTGAATAGACATTGTTTAGAAATGTCTGCAAATGACAAATAATTAGATTTGCAGATAGTAAGTTTTAAAAAGCCAGTATAAATATGTTCAAGCATTTAAATGAAAACTGAGCACAATAAGAGAAACAAAAAGAACCAAATAGATCTTGTAAAGCTAAAACTTGTATCTGAATTTAAAACTATTAAATGGGTTGAGTAAGATATTCAACACAATGTTCAGTAAATTTATAGCCAATGAAATCTTTCAATCTGAAGAACAGAAAAACTCTGAACAAAGGGATATGTACCTCAATGATATGTGGATAATGGCAATCCATCAAACACGCATATGAAGTCCCAGAAAGGCAAGGGAGCAGAAAAAAATATTTAAAGGTTGGAGGATTATTTTTCCTTATTTGGCTAAAAATAGCAATCAACAAAAGTAACACTAAATAGAAAATTAAACCACACCAACAACATTATAATCAGTTTGCTTAAAATGAAAAAATTTTAAAACCAGAGTAAAGGACAATTTTGTATAAATGGACAAAATATTATCACTGATGTTTCAGCAAAAACAATCCAATTCAGAATGTGATGAAACAACTTTAAAACACTGCAAGATGGGGAGGTGGGGCAATATCTGTTATCCCAAGATTCTATATGCAAACAAAACGCTCTTCAAAAACATAGGTGAAATAAATTTATTTTGACAAATAGGAACTGAAATAATTCATTGCTAGCATATTTGCTCTACAAAAAATGCTAAAAGGAAGCTCTTCCATTGAAGGAAAATGATGCTTAATGGAAATTTAGATCTATAACAAAGGAATAGACATATAAGCAGTAAACGGGTAACTTTTTTTTCCTCAAACTTTCTTTAAAAGATGGCGATTTAAAGTCAAAACAATGTGTTTTACAGTCTGTAATACATGCCTAAGTAGAATGTATGACAATTAAAACAAAGGTTGCAAGGTTCCTATTTCATATGTGGTATATTATAGTAGACCATGATACGTCAAAAATGCATAGAACCGATCAACAAAATAGACCACTAGCCAGATTAATAAAAGAGAGAGTAATCAAATAGTTGCAATAAGAAACTATAAATGTGATAACCACAGATTCCACAGAAATTCAAACCATCATCAGAGATTATTACAAACAACTCTATGCACATAAACTAGTAAACCTGGAAGAAATGGATAAATTCCTGGATACTTGCATCCTCCCAAACCTAAACCAGGAAGAAGTCAAAACCCTGAAGAGACCAATAACAAGGTCTGAAGTTGAGGCAGCAATTAAGAGCCTACCACCAAAAAAAAAGCCCAGGTCCAGATGGGTAGACAGCCAAATTCTACCAGACATACAAAGGGGAGCTGGTACCATTCCTTCTGAAATTATTTCAAACAATCCAAAAAGAGGGACTCCTTCCCAAATCATTGTATTAGACCAACATCATCCTGATACCAAAACCCAGCAGAAACTCAGCAAGAAAAGAAAACTTCAGGCCAATATCCATGATGAACATAGATGCAAAAATCTTCAATAAAATACTGGCAAACCGATTGCAACAGCACATCAAAAAGCTTATCCACCATGATCAAGTAGGCTTCATCCCGGGGATGCAAGGCTGGTTCAACATACACAAGTCTATAAACACAATTCACTACATAAACAGAAGCAAAGACAAAAACCACATGATATTCTCAGTTGATGCAGAGAAGGCCTTTGACAAAATTCAACAGCCCTTTATGCTAAAAACCCTCAATATGCTAAGTATTGACGGAACGTATCTCAAAATAATAAAAGCTATTTACGACAAACCCACAGCCAATATCATACTGAATGGGCAAAAACTGGAAGCATTCCCTTTGAAATCTGGCGCTAGACAAGGATGCCCTCTCTCACCACTCCTATTCAATATAGTACTGGAAGTTCTAGCCAGAGCAATCAGGCAAGAAAAAGAAATAAAGAGTATTCAAATAGGAAAGGAGGAAGTCAAATTGTCTCTATTTGCAGATGACATGATTGTATATCTAGAAGACCCCATGGTCTCAGCCCATAATCTCCTGAAACTGATAAGCAACTTCAGCAAAGTCTCAGGATACAAAATCAATGTGCAAAAATCACAAGCATTCCTATACACCAATAATGGACTTAAAGAGAGCCAAATCAAGAACAAACTGCCATTCACAATTGCTACAAAGAGAATAAAATACCTAGGAATACAACTAACAAAGAACATAAAGGACCTCTTCAAGGAGAAC
>NW_016107410.1:6692602-6707425 GCF_001604975.1 Cebus imitator | reverse complement strand
ACAGTGGGGGGTGGGGAGTTGGGGAGAGATAGCATGGGGAGAAATGCCAGATATAGGTGATGGGGAGGAAGGCAGCAAATCACACTGCCATGTGTGTACCTATGCAATAATCTTGCATGTTCTTCACATGTACCCCAAAACCTAAAATGCAATTAAAAAAAAGAAAAAAAAATGCATAGAACCACAAAAAGAAAATAAAACCAAAAGATGTAAGAAATGTTCAATTAATCCAAAAAGAAGGATGGTATACACAATAAAGCTAGGATATATCTTTTAATCAGTAAACTATTCTTCTCAATGAGTAAGATATATATTTATCACCATAAATCCTGCTATAAATACTCTAAAAGAGCATTAAGAGCAAGATATTTAATAGGTTCACCATGTTACCCTCTCCAGGCAGATATTTCCTGGATTAAATAATTGTTAATATAAGGGCTTGGAAACATGTTCACTCCAAGTATTCCATTACAAGCATGGACAAGGTACTATACTGGTTTTATTTTTCCGTGATTCAAATCCAACTCTGACAATTATACATCTCAAACTTCCAACTATATTATGTTGTTATTTGATGGCGTCATCATACACTGGATTCTTATTTTGGAATACATCATCTGAGAAACAGTTTATTTACAGTAACCAGCTTGTATCTGCCATTTTCACTTTCAAATTACATGGATTTAGAAGCAAACCTTTATGCCTAACTTAACTGTTTGATATTCTGGAGAAGTGTGAGTCACAGGTTAATATTGTGGTTAAGGTGACCTACATGCTAAAAATCACATTTCTCACTTATTTAACTTCTGTTTTAAGTCCTTTGAAAAAGTGTGGGACTACAGTAATGTCATCATGCAAAGGCAATGGTGTGCACAGAATCTTAGTCTTGATTTCTGCCATTATAAAACTTATCTTCATATTCCCTGTTTCTAATTACCAGAGAGGACGAATTATATTTTATCCATCTCTGTATTCATTGCACTTAGCACATCTTTTTCCACTTTGGGGTAGCGCAATAACTTCCTTTTTAAATTTAATGTATAAAGAGGGATTAACTGGAATTGTTAATTAAGTGAACATTTGATCATCACTCAATGGTAACATCTTCCAGGCCAGCAAGAATTTCTAGTGCCAGAATTTTCCATTAAGTGATAATACAAAGTAGCTGTTCTGACACTGAGAACTGATAGGCGACCTGTATTCATCAGGGATATTCACTTGACCACACACCATTACAGTCAGGAGGTGAGAATACACATAAGAACGACCCTACTATTTATATCATCCAATCCAGTTCATGATGTACCATTTGCCTAGCAGTCTGCCTGGCTGCTCAGTACCTTAAAAGTGCCATAATCAGGGAGAGAATGTGGCAGCAGGAAGAATCGTGGAGCAAAGGTGCCTGATTTCTGTGCTCATTTTTTGGTTTTATCAGTTTTCCCTTGTATTAAGCAGTATTTTTCCCTCATATCAACCCCAGTTCAAAGGACACTTTCCGGCTCTCCAAATTAGGATGCTGTTCACCTCTTTTCCCCTCAAGTGGCTACTAATTCAGAGAAAATTACTTGTCTTAAATGACATCAGGTCATGTTTCCTCTTTGCAGTATTGTCAGAAATTTGAGTTTCAATTTACCATGCAAAAAGCATCTGAAGACACTTCACCAGTGCAAATTAGCTATTAGAACAGCTTTCTCTTTTCATTATCTGTTAACTGGATTAAAAAGAACAAAATGCCATGTATTGGCATAATTCCTTAAATCAACTTTGTTATTTTTGCTTCTGAATTAGAATCCCCTAGGTCAGCAGCAGATTTATACTCAAATGGCCATAAAAAGTAGAGGAAACTTCTGAAAAAAATTCTTAGTCTCAGAAAAATGTTCTATGGATTCCATTAATAATGATCTTCTAAGGAAAGATTTTTGTCAGAAAGATATTTAATACTGATATGTCTTCACTAATGCCCACACTTGTAAACAAAAATAGAAAGCTATTTTCAGGATAAGGTTTAAGCTTAAGCATTTTGTTTTTAGTAAAGACACTTACCAGAAAATAGAGGCCTGGAAGGTCTAGTGAGTAACGAGCTGGGCCTGCAGAGGTTGCTGAAAAGCAGGAGCCTCTGTCAGCCTGGGGAGGCCATGGTGAGGCATGACACGTGCCTAAATAGGCCATCGGAGAGCCAGGAGCTGTGCCTTTCCAGGCTGCTATGAGGCAGGCAGGCAGGCAGAAACGGCCTGGGGAGGCTGTTAGCAGGCAGGAGGTGGGTCTGTCCAGGCCACTGGGAGGCCAAAGGTGGGCCTGGAAAGTCCAACTTGAGGAAGGCTGGGGCCTACACAGGCTGCCAGCAGCTAAGCAGGAGCTGGGCCAAATGCGGTTGTTGTGAGGCAGGAGTTGGGCCTGTAGATGCAGCCAGGAGGAAGAGCTGGGACTGGAGAGGCTGACTTAAAAAACGTTCTGAGCTGGAAGAGGATGCCAAAAAGCCAATGCTGGGCCTGGAAAGGTGTCTACCACAGGCAGGAGCCGGACCTGGAGAGTTACACAAGAGGACTAGGTTAAAGACACATGCACACATATGTTCATTACAGCACTGTTTACAATAGCAAAGACTTGGAACCAAACCAAATGCCATTAATAATAGACTGAATAAAGAATATGTGGCACATATACACCATGGGATACTATGCAGCCATCAAAAAGGATGAGTTTATGTCCTTTGCAGGGACATGGATGAATCTGGAAACCATCATTCTCAGCAAACTAACACAAGAACAGAAAACCAAACACCACATGTTCTGTCATAAGCAGGTGTTGAAGAATGAGAACACATGGACAGAGAGGGGAACATCACCCACTGGGGTCTGTTGGGGGGTATGGGGCTAGGGAAGGGCGTGGGGGGTGGAGAGGTTGGGAAGGTATAACATTAAGAGAAATTCCTGATGTAGGTAACGGGGGCATGGAGGCAACAAACCACCATGGCATGTGTGTACCTATGCAACAGTCCTGCAAGATTTACACATGTACCCCAAAAAAAGTATAAAATTTTAAAAAAAGAAAAAAAATAGACTTCAAGATAGAAGTTTTCTGTTACTTCAGAACAGTACAACCTGGCTGAATTACGCATTCTCTGTACCTTAATACATGAGTGTCCCATTTACTTCAGAGCAAGTGTTCATACTACATCTCTAGAATTGATGTAAAAGGTTCGGTAATGTCTCTTTCATCCTTAGAATATGGTTAGAGTGCTGATTAACAGGAAACACTGAATTTCATATGAACATACTATTTGTTTACTCCTGCTCCCAGTATTTCAAAGTATGTCAACATACTATTTTTAAGAGTGTTTCCCTGCATTGTAGAGAAAGCATGTTAGGAAAACAAGATCCTATTTTCTGTTTATTGTACCTTGTCCTCTTTCATTCGAAATAAGCAGAAGGACAATGTACAGACAGAACAGAGTGCACAGTTTTGAAAACACCCGACATGGCATGGCTTATTTCAGAGCCATTATTTCACCTGGAAAGCCTTGTTTTTATATTATAAAAATATCAATTCTGAAAAAACTCTAAACCTCAAATTTTTCCAAACTTCAGATCCACTCTTAATTCTTTTTCTTTAGCTTTTGCCTATCCTTATAACTTCTTTTAAAAAGTGAAGCAATAGAAAGACAGAAGTATGATTTCAGCATGGAAGCAGGCAGAAAAATCACCAGCTAGAGTAGCTGCGTGTCCAAGGATTGCTGTCTTTCAGAAATGCAGAAACCAGCTCTGTCATGGAGACCCCAACCCAAGCAGTGCTGAAAAAAATTAAGAAACAAACACAAAGACAGAGGGCAAAGTGAGAGCAAGGAGCTACCAGCATTCCGAGCTGAAAAGCCTCAAGCAGAGGTTGACACACGTATTTATTCTCTGAGCAGGTGATTATTATTAACAAGTAGCTGTTCTGTGTTTTCTCATAGAACTAGGCAAGCAGCTGATGCCTGCTTACCACTAATCAAAGACAAACTAGAAAGCATTCTCCAAGAGGGAGCAATGTGGGCAGGGTTATATATCCTATTTTTTAAAAAATTACTTTAGTGTATGATACGCATACACTGCCTACTATTTTAGAACACCTGAGCAGTTTTCCGCTGGGACCAGCTTGGTTTTCCATGCTGTTCTCAGCAAACAATATAATCCATGACACACGTTAGACCTGTTCTCAGCAAAGACTTCCATTATGGCATTTCTAGTTGTAGAGAAAAATAAACAGGTAACTGAGGGAAGCTTTTGCAAATCTTTTCTCTAAAATAGAAAACTATTTTCAGGGTAAGGTTTAAGCTTAAGCATTTTGCTTTTAGCAAAGACACTTTACCAGAAAAAAATTCTATTCAGATAAGAAAAGTGACTTAAAGACGGAAGGTTTCCAGTATTTATTTCAGAACAGTACAAGTCTGGCTAAATTACACATTCTGTGCACCTTAATAGATGATGAGTGTTCTGTTTATTCCAGAACAAGTGTTCACAATACAAGAAGTATACCTCGAGTTATTTTAAGAAGTTTAGTAATGTCTCTTTTGTTCTTAGAATACAATTACTGATTGATAACAGGAAACACTGACTTTAATTTGAACATACTCTTCTTTTTAAGAGTGTTTCCCTGCCTTATAGGCAAAGATGTTAGGAAAACAAGATCCAGTTTTCTGTTTACTGTACCTTGTCCTCTTTCATTTGAAATAAGCCCAGGAGGAGAATGAGAAGACAGAGACCACAGAGTGCAGTTTTGAAAATACTTAACATGGCGTGGCTTATTTCAGAGCCGTTATTTCACCTGGAAAGCCGTCTTGGTATACTATAAAAATAGCAATTTAGAAAACTCTAGACCTCAACTTTTTCTACTACTGTTATTATTTTTACTACTGTAAATGGAATCTTTGCCTCCATTTTATTTTTGTTAGGTTATCATATGTATGTATAGGGACAAATAATTCATCTATGTTTACCGAATCCCTGTCACCGGCCATTTTCTTTGACACCTCCTAAAGTGCAGCTAATCTGTACAGCATTTAATACTTCTGCAAAATGATGAATAAGACCGACACAATCACCACTCTGTGATAAACATCACTTTACTCACACTACCTCTGCTTCCTTCTTCAAATATTTTTGTTCTCATCTATCCACATCTGATTGATCTGCTGTGAAGCCAATAATATAACTTCCCCTGACTGCAATTTTTTTTTTTTTTTTTTTTTTTGAGATGGAGTCTTGCTCTGTTGCCCAGGATGGAGTGCAGTGGTGCAATCTTTCTTTCGGGTAGTGGGGATTACAGGCACCCACCACCATGCCCAGCAAATGTTTGTATTTTTAGTAGAGATGGAGTTTCACCATGTTGGCCAGGCTGGTCTTGAACTCCTGACCTCAGGTGATTCACCACCTCGGCCTCCCAAGGTGCTGGGATTACAGGCCTGAGCCACCATGCCTGGCCAACTGTACTTTTTAAAAATAATAAAAAAATTTATCTGGGTTTGGTGGCTCACGCCTGTAATCCCCGTAACTTGGGAGGCTGAGGCAGGTGGATCATTTGATGTTAGGAGTTTGAGACCAACCCGGCCAACATAGTGAAACCCCATCTCTACCAAAAATACAAAAAATTAGCTGGGTGTGGTGGCACGTGTCTGTAGTCCCAGCTACTAGGGAGGCTGGGGCAAGAGAATCACTTGAACCCGGGAGGCAGAAGTTGCAGTGAGCTGAGGTTGTGCCATTGCACTCCAGCCTGGGCAACAAGAGCAAAATTCCGTCTCAAAAAATAAATACATTAAAAATTATTTAGTTAATGGTTTATTTCAATGCTTCTCCTTCCCCACCCTCCAAATAACCAAATTTTATCATTTTTCTGATTCAGAAGTTCCCACTGCCTTTTCTTTACAGCCCTCCAGTATTCTTATGTGGGTGAAATCAAACCAAAATGAATACAAGTAAAGACATTGAAGGGAAAAATAATGAACAAATATGCACCGTGCAGCCTGAGCATATGTGGACATGGGGGTGGATTCAAGGGCAGCTGTATTTGTTTTTCAAGCTGGTAAAGGTCATGGGCTGAATGTGTGTGCAAAAGCCTCAGGTTCTTTTAGCATCAGCTGTTAAAGCCTTCTAGAATCCCAAGCAACCAGGGGCCAGCTTTGAATCCCACCAGCATGTAAAAAGTGCCTTTGTGCTAGCACTTCACTGTGCCCTAGAAGATGGAACTCATGCTCTTTGTCTTTGAAGACTATAGATAACATATTATCCGTTGGGCAGGCAGTGGGCTGGGAGTAGGGGCCTTGCCTCTGCTGAAGTCTTAAATTAGCATGTTTTCTGTTGTTGATAGCATGCAGAGAATCCAACTTAGCTGTTTCCTAAGGTAGCTGCAGATATGCTGCCTCTACTTTTCCCAAGCTAATCTGGAACTGTTGGTTCTACTCAGAGGCCTGTTTCTACACTATTCATAGCCTGTAAAGCCCTCCCTAGTGGGATCAGGAAAAAAATTTTCCTAGCTTGGGAAAGGCTCAGATCCCTATTTTGTTGCCAGCTTTGATGCCAAACTAATAGTTTTTTTTTTTTTTAGGTGGAGTTTTGCTCTTGTTGCACAGGCTGGAGTGCAACCTCTGCCCTCCAGGTTCAAGTGATTCTCCTGACTCAGCCTCCCAAGTAGCTGGATTATAGGCATGCAGCAGCACGCCTGGCTAATTTTGTATTTTTAGTAGAGACAGGGTTTCTCCATGTTGGTCAGGCTGGTTTGAACTCCTGACCTCAGGTGATCCGCTCACCTTGGTCTCCCAAAGTGCTGGGATTACAGGCCTGAGCCACCGTGACCGGCCCAACCTAATAATTTTTAGTTACCTGTGGCACCATGGCAAACACCCTTTGTACTCTAGATCACAAACACATACCCAATATATCCATGTTCTTCACAAACCAAGAGCTTAAAACCATAAGCCGTATTTTGTTTTCAGGTATTAAGTAGCATAAACAGAATGTTATAAGCTGATCACTATCATTCCCAAAGAAATGGTTGCTGAAGCTGCTAATATTGGCACAAGAAAGAATAACACTTTATTGGTAAAAGTAATATGTACCCCTAAAAATGGTCAGTGGTCTGGAAAAACCCACGATAAGGATTATTGCCAGGGCTGTGGAACATCTGAAGCTGTCTTTAAGATTTCCAGTCTAGACCAAATCACATCTTAAGTGCCTCCTGTGTCTGCTTCTGCCTCCCATCATTTTTATACAGGTGAAATAAGATTTTAGATTTCTGATTCAGAAGTTCCCACTGCCTTTTCTTTACAGCCCTCTAGTATTCTTTTGTGGGTGAAATCAAACGAGTATTCTTTAGGAAACGTGCATATACGTTTGTAATGGTGGCAGGGTTGGCAATTTCATTATTATTTCCATGTGATTGTCAGGGAATGCAGTGGTGGTGGAGGGAGTTAACTCTACAATAGCCTCTGATCTTTTTCAGGTCTAGTGTCTTACCTATTTACTTTGCACAGTATTCAACTCCTGCAAGATAAACTAAAAAATTTAAAGCAAAAACTGGAGTTTACCAGAACTCCTACTGCAGGAGTTAATGATCATTTTTTTTTTTTTGAGACGGAGTCTTGCTTTGTCTCCCAGGCTGGAGTGCAATGGTGCAATCTCAGCTCACTGCAACCTCCACCTCCCAGGTTCAAGTGATTCTCCTGTTTCAGCCTCCAAAGTAGTTGGGATTATAGGCCCCTGCCACTGTGCCCCAGTAGTTTTTATATTTTTTAGTAGAGACAGGGTTTCACCATGTTGGCCAGGCTGATCTCAAACTCGTGACCTCAGGTGATCCAGCCACCACACCTGGGCTTTATTTTTTTTTTGAGTTTTGCTGTTTCACCCAGACTAGAGTGAAGTGGCATGATCTCAGCTTACTGAAAACTCTGCACCCCAGGTTCAAGTGCCTCAGCCTCCCCAGTGCCTGGGATTATAGGCACCCACCATCACTCCTGGCTAATTTTTGTCTTTAGTTGACATTGGGTCTCCAAATCCTGACCTCGGGTGATCCACCTGCCTAGGCCTTCGAAAGTGCTGGGATTACAGGTATGAGCCACCACGCCGGGCCTAAAGAGAATATTCCAGAGAAATTAACTGCAGGCCAGGTGCAGTGGCTCAAAATGTAATCCCAGCACTTAGGGAAGTCGAGGAGGGTACATCACCTGAGGTCACCAGTCTGGCCAACATGGCGAAAACTTATCTGCTAAAAATACAAAAATTAGCAGGGCATGGCGGCAGGTGCCTGCAATCCCAGCGACTTGGGAGGCTGAGGCAGAATTGTTCGAACCCAAGTCTAATGTTGCAGTGAGCTGAGACTGTGCCACTGCACTCCAGACTGGGTGACAGAGTGAGACTCTGGTCTCAAAAAAAAAAAAAAAAAGAAAAGAAAAATTAATTGCAAGAACCATGAGGTTGTGACTTTTTTTGGTCTCCATCCCCATGTATGATTGACGAATTGTTGCTGAAATGCTAACCTTATTTACATATCCTCTCCATCTTTGACTCTCTACAGGTCAAAAATATAAAATTCAACAAGCCTTGGAAGCAAGAGATTTTTCACAGACCTCACACTCTTACTCTTTCCCCCAGGTATGACTCCTTAATCTAACATGGTTCTAAGACAGCTCCAACTTTTGATCCCAGGAGTACAATATTCACAATTGGGATGTGCTAGTTGGTGGAGAGGCATACCATTCTCTGGGACCAGTGGGACCTTGCAAATGCTCTAGAGTGAGTGCACATCTGCACCAGAGTCTGGCAACACCTAGTGCTCTTCAATTTCACAGTAAAATCCCTAGTCTGGGCTGAAAGATAACCAGGCTCCAGGCAAACTGCAGCTGGCAGACCCCATCTTTTAGATTTCCCAGCAGTGTGACTTTGCCTGGCTAACCAAAGGGAAAAGATGTCTATAAAGCATTTGAGCCTAAGTGGACAATTGGGTGTACAATACATAAGCTAANAAAAAAAAAAAAAAAAAAAAAAAAAAAATTGTGAAGAAGTCAGAAGTAAGTGCTATAATAATGAAATTTTAAAAATTTAATG
The DNA here is from genome assembly GCF_001604975.1 of Cebus imitator. NCBI lineage: Eukaryota > Metazoa > Chordata > Mammalia > Primates > Cebidae > Cebus > Cebus imitator. The sequence continues at coordinate 6,698,351 of NW_016107410.1, read as the reverse complement.
AGGCTCAAAAACTTAGCATTAACAGAATATAGAGAAAGTTGCTTAAAAATTCTTGAACCCCCTAGATAAAGACACCTAGTATTTAGTCATGTGTAATAGCGTTTTTTTCAAATATGGAGATACGATCATAGTCAGCAGTACAAAGACCCCTTCTAATGGGCTGGGTTAGGTGTTCCTCTTGTGGCATTCATATGAGACTGTATGACACATACTGTTTCAATTTATTTTTTAAAAATATGCATTATTTTTCTAAATTTATTTATTTATTTAGAGACGGAGTCCTGCTCTGTCACCCAGGCTGGAGTGCAGCGGCATGATCTTGGCTCACAGTAACTTCTGCTTCCTGGGTTCAAGCAATTTTTCTGCCTCAGCTTCCTGAGTAGCTGGGATTACAGGCGTGAGCCACCGCGCCCGGCCTAAAAACAAAATTTTTATCTCACCAAACATAATGTTCTGTTTTTAGTTGCCTGACAATAAGTACGTTCATTCATACTCCCAAATTTCACAGTTGGTAGTAACTTTATGATAAAGAACACAGTAATACGAATCATATCCACGAGGAATCACTGCCACAGAGAAAGGGATGTTTAGGACATTTGTACATTAGGTTGTTTACAGTTTTTCATGTTCTGTAAATCTGAAATTGACTTAAATCTTTCAGAAAGGTTATTGTCTTCAAAACTGACAATCATTTAAAAGGTGTTTTTTATTTAAAAAAAAATAAGACAAAGTAAGCCTATATTTGTAAACATTTATTCTCTTGAACTGAAAAAGGCTTGCATCAGCACACATTGTACAGCCTTGCAAATTACACAGAAATTGAAAAGAAGGTTCCTTGTTCATAAGTGCAATGAATCTTTGATGTCCAGTGATCCGCTGCAAACAACGAAAACAAACTGTAAACCACTTAAGAAGTTTCCAGCACTCATCAAATGCATTTCCTTAGGTGACAAAAAATCCACAAGGAGGGGAATGCAAGTAAGTGGCATTTAGTTATTAGAGAGATACTTAAAAAAAGTGGAAGTATTTTCCGGCTTAGAATGATTCCTGTTCTCCTTTTAATGTAAGTGGTTTAAGAGGCATTAAGAACATAATTTATTTTATACTTAATGTTCATACTACCTAAATGAATAAGGAAAGGATCCTACAGGGAAGTGTTCTGTATTTTTTGGCAAATGTTTCTGAGTTTAGAGATTTGGGGAAGAGTAATCCTCTATTTGTGGTCTCTTCTTAGCATCCCTAACCCCCAAAGAGACAGTACATGGTTTTGACTTGGTTATTTCACTCCTGCATTCTTTTTCCCCCACATTTTAAGTTGGGTCACATTGTGCTGGCTGCAAAAAGAAATACAGGTTGCAACTGGTTATAATCATTTTGAAGAATAATTTGCTATACAATAGAGCTTTGGATCTGATACAAGAATTCACAAATATAAAACAAAATAACTATAAAAGTTAGGAGGCATTTGAACGGCATTTCCTTAGAAAAACCTGCTAACTTTGTATCATTCTGATGTGGATTCCTACAGTCATGTGGGGTGAAATACGTATTTTCCCCCCTTTGCTGGATCACTGGCCTTTCTTCAAAAGCTATAACACCATGACCACACGTCCTAGGAGTCTCTATAATGTTAACAGAAGCTCCAAATACCAAGCCAATCAAAGATGGGAGAGGGCAGGGGAACCATAAAGGTGAAGGGTCCAAAGGTGGGTGTTACTGAGAACTTGCCCTTTCCAAAATGTGAAAGTCATAGTGCTTCTTGCTTGTTCTCAGTTTAAACTTGTTAACTGAGTTAATTTGTTTCTTCAATGCATTCTGTGCAGCTGAAATGGAGGGGAATGTGGCTAAGACCGTGTAGGTGGAGGCCAAGTCACTGGGTTTAGAGCGTTCAGGGTTGACAGTGTTGTCCCCGCTGCCACAGCAGAGGGGGTGACGACGTGGCTGTGACTGGGGGTCCCGGAGCCACCGGATCTTGGCGCCAATTTTAAAGAGTTCCCCAAAAAGCTTTTCAGCTTCCATGCGAGTTATTCCATCTGGTAGTTCAGTAATTTCCAAGACCTTCCCAACAACTAGAATAGAAAAGGTGCAGAATTAATACATCCCTGTTACCAAAATGAGTTGGGTAAAAAAAGCACTGCAGACCCAATATGACATGGGACATCACTCAAATCCACAAAATTAAAATTGTTAGGGCTTTTTTAGGGGGGAGATGGAGTCTCTGTTGTCCAGGCTGGAGTGCAGTGGTATGATCTTGGCTCACTGCAACCTCTGGCTCCCAGGTTCAAGTAATTCTCCTGCCTCAGCCTCCCGAGTAGCTGGGATTACAGGTACCCGCCACACCACCCCACCCGTCTAATTTGTTTTTGCTTTTTAGTAGAGACGGATAGGGTTTCACTATGTTGGCCAGGCTGGTCTCGAATTCCTGAGCTCAGGCAATCGACCTGCCTGGGCCGCCCAAAGTGCAAGGATTACAGGTGTGAGCCACCGCACCTGGCCAGGGACATCTATCTTTTAAATCATTCCCACTTACCCTGTAGGCAAAGGGTATAGAGCTAATAGTGTTAAAGCTATCAAGCCGGGTGCATCTGTAATCCTTGCACTTTGGGAGGCTGAGGCAGGTGGATCATCTGAGGTCTGGAGTTCGAGACCAGCCTGACCAATATGGTGAAACCCTGTCCATCTCTACTAAAAACACAAAAAACTAGCTGGGGGTGGTGGTGGGCACCTGTAATCCTAGCTATTTGGGAGGCTAAGGCAGGAGAATCCCCTGAACCTGGGAGATGGAGGTTGCAGTGAGCTGAGATCTCGACACTGCACTCCAGCCTCGGCAATAAGAGTAAAACTCCATCTTAAAAATAAAACAAAATAAATAAAACGAAGCTACTGATGTCAGTCTTCACTGGCAGTTGCACAAATAAAATGAAGCATTATACAGTGGCTTCTCTAAATTAGGTGATCTCAGGCAAACAATTTTCTGAACTTCGCATTTCCATTGGAAAATAAAATAAAAGTACTTGCCCATACAACCCCACAAGGCTGCTGAGTAGAAAGGTAAAGTACAAACCTGAAAGCACTTTACCACAGAGAGGGAATGTATTTGTTCATTCAGACTCTCTCCCACATGGATGTTAAGGACAAACCCTTTCTCAAAGAACTCAGGATTAAGAGTGTCACTCTACTTGTTCCTCTCACACATCTCCCTTTGGCCCCTCTGTCCCTCCTAAATAAATCTACCAGCACCTTACTATATATACTCTCACATCTCAAATGACGCAGGGTTACAGAAACATATTCAAGAACCCTAACTCAGAGATGGCAAAGATTATTATCACTTTCTGCAGGATTCTAGGAAGAGGAAAACTCATTTCTGTACTGTGGTGTATTTATTTATTTTTTAGACGGCATCTCATTTTGTCACCCAGGCTGGAGTGTGGTGGTACGATCTTGGCTCACTGCAACCTCCGCCTCCGAGCTCAAGTGATTTTCCTGCCTCAGCCTTCTGAGTAGCTGGGATTACAGGCATGTGCCACCATATCCGGCTAATTTTTATATTTTTAGTAGAGTCGGGGTTTCACTGTGTTGGCCTGGCTGGTCTTGAACTCCTGTCCTCAGGTCATCGTCCTACCTCAGCCTCCCAAAGTGCTGGGATCATAGGGGTGAGCCACTGCACCCAGCCACTGTGGTGTATTTTTAGATTGTCACCAGTTTGCAGACCCACATCCAGTTGCCCCTCAGAGACATACCTGCTTCTCCTGCTCCAAGGTCCGTGGATGCAGCTTTTTTAGCTTGTCTCCTTCCTCGGTTTCCATGCCTGCTGCCAGGCTGACCCTGAAAACCCACAAACGGTTGAGAAACAAGGTTAATAATGCTGAAAAATGCACTTCGGATGTTTAAAAACGTAACACCCAAACACCTTTAGTTTGGGTTTTGCACTTTGGCAGAAGAAAACCAGTCCCAAGCCTTCTGAATTCTGCCTCTGTGGCAATGGCGTTCCTGTCCTTCATTATGACCAATCGCTTGCTGACTTCATTAGCAAGAGTGCCCCAATCCCTAGCCACTGGCTGTCTTTGGGTGGCACTAGGGAATTACTGCTCTGCCAAGCAGCACACCATCTCCATTGCTCTGTCCCTGATGGAGCCACTGATAATCTATGTAAAACAACTGGCTGGGGCACAGAGCTCCCCTTGGGCAGTGCCAACAGGTGGGCTCAGGGTTGCCCACCACACTCTGAGGGAGCTATGATGTTCTGCAACAAAGCCTAGCAGGTTAGCTGTCTTTCATACCTGTTGGTTTGGAATGTGTCCGTGCAGAACAGCAGGAGGGTTGTACTGCAGTGGCTGGCCAAGTAATGGATACCTGGAATCTCCTGAAAGTCAATAACATATTTTTACATTTTTTCTTTCCTCAGTTAAAAAGCACTTGCCAGAGGCTAGGCACAGTGGCTCATGCCTGTAATCCTAACACTCTGGGAGACTGGGGCAGGTGGATCACTTGAGGCCAGGAGTTTGAGATGACCCTGGCTAACATGGTGAAACCCTATCTCTACTAAAAATACAAAAATTAGCAAGGTCTGGTGGTGGCTGTCTGTAATTCCAGTTACTCAGGAGGTGGAGGCATAAGACTTGCTTGAACTTGGAGGGCAGAGGTTGCAGTGAGCTGAGATGGTGCCATTGCACTCCAGCCTGACTGATGGAGTGAGAGACTATCTCAAAAAAATAAAAATAAAATTAAAAAGTACTTGCCAGAGTTTTCTAACGGGTCAAAGTAACATGAACAGGGGAAACAAATATGGTGGCATAAAAAAATATAGGTAACTGACATTTTTCTTTTGGAGTCAGGGTATTAGGGTATTGCTCTGTCAACAACACAGGCTGGAGTGCAGTGGTGCAATCATAGCTCACTGCGGCCTTGAACTCCTGGGTTCAAGTGATCCTCCTGTCTCTGCCTTCCAAGTAGCTGGTAATACAAACACAAACTACCATGCCTGGCTAATTTTATTTTAGCAGAAATAAAGTCTCACTATGTTGACCAGGCTGGTCTCAAACTCCTGGCCTCCAGCAATCCTTTCACCTCATGAGTTGCTGGGATTACAGGTACAAGCCACCATGCCTGGCTAAATGACATTTTAAAAAAGAATTTAAAATTTCCACATATGCTTTTAAAAGCCCAGGCAAAATTCTGAAAAGATTAAGGACTAGTAACAGTGGTTAAGAAGGAGGGTGAGTGGTAGGAACTATGTGAATAGAGACAGGATGGAGAGAAACTTCTCTGTATATTTTGAAGATATAGAAGGGAAGAATCTAAGAAAACCGTGACACTAAATCCTAACATCCCATATGAAAGACACCAAAATAACAACGACACACATACCAATCACTTGAGGTGCTGAAATCCACATCATTCTATTATCATTAAAATCTTACCTTTCAGGGGAAGTAAGAAACTCTGGATAAATATTAAATCTTTATCTTCCCAATTCACTATTAATTGCTATAAATTTATGCATATATGCATGTACACATTTACATATACTCAAATGCACTTTAATAGTTTTAACCAAAGGGTAACTGTACATCCTAGGTCTTAAGTCTGCTCATCTTAATATTTTGTTTTTTTCTTTTTAAAAATTTTTAAAGGCTCGTCAAGTGAAACAGTGGGAGTGGAGAAGGAACAAAGAAATCTGTAACTGGTTGTGATCAATTAGTTGTAAACACCACTGCACTCGGACCAGCATTTTTTTTTTTTTTTT
>NW_016107410.1:6684237-6692582 GCF_001604975.1 Cebus imitator | reverse complement strand
AAAAAAAAAAAAAAAGTGTCGTGGTCATGCAACAGAATATTACTTGGTAATGAGAAAGGAAGGGAGCACTGCTACAGGCTACAACATGGATGAACCTTGAGGACGTTATGCTAAGGAAAAGAAGCGACAAGAGACCACATACGGCTTGATTCTATCGCTATAAAAGGTCTAGAATAGGACAGAAAGTAGAATTGCCTGCAGTCGGGAGGATGGGTATTGGGGAGCTGGGGAGTGTAGGACTCTGTGAATACCCTAGAAACCACTATAGCTTCTGTGGACAAATTATATGATATGTGAATTATATCTCAGTAAAACTGGGGTGAAAAAAAAGAGGACAAAGCAGGGAAGCCTGAAGATGCCCTGTTTCCCGCCCCCCACCCCATGGCGACATGTCCCACGTTGAACTGTGAAAGTGTAGGGATGGGGAAATATTGGAGGCGAGACAAGGGGTGTGGCCTGGAAGACAGTGTCAGGGTACAGGGTGCCTGGGAGGGCAGGGATGAGTAGATGCGACGTTTCAGGGCAGTGGTGAGCGGTGTCCTTCAGGGTTGCAGGTGATGCGGGGGATGTCGGGGACGCGCAGGTGGGCATGCAGGGGATGAGAGGATGCCTCGCCTCTTGGGGACTCTGGGACATGGGGACAAAGGGACACAGGGGTGCGGGCTCAGCCTCCAGGACACGGAACTGGGGCTCCGTTGCCAGGGAGCGCGGAGAGCTGCACCGGTCTCGGCCGCTGAGGGAGTCTGCTAAGCCGGGCGGGCAGGGGTGCGCCTGCAGAGACAGCTCCCTACCCCAGGAGCTGCCCCCATCCCCAGGACTTGACCGCACAGCCCTCCCGCGCCCGCCCCTGCCCTCCAGCGCCGAAACCCCTGCCTTTGGCGACCCCAGCCACCGCCGCCCCTGCAGGGTTTGGGTATTTTTTTTTTTTTTTTTTTTTTTCTCATTAGGAAAAACGAACTGTCATTAAAAATTGAAATTAAATTTGCTGGGCGCAGTGGCTCATGCATGCAATTCCAGCGCTTTGGGAGGCCGAGGAGAAAGGATCACTTGAGGCCAGGAGTTTAAGACCAGCCTGGGCAACAGAGCAAGACCCTCCTCTCTACGAAAACTTAAATAATAATTTTAAATATATACAATTTAATTTTAAAAATAGAAAAAAAAAAACCTAGAACTCCATCATGGAAAAACATCAGCAAGAGTGGGAAAGCATTCCCATGCCCTCACCGCAGGCGTTTCTGGGGCCCTCCTTTCAGGTTTTTTTTCTGCACACAGTACTTTGGGATCCACTAGGTAAAGGGGTCCCACGGGCTGCGGAGAGAAGTCCCCAACACATAGGTACATTTCAGAGGTGCTGACAAAGCTCATGCAGAGAACAGAGCAATTTATGCAAAAACAAAATGGGTTTTTTTTTTTTTTTTTTGAGTCGGAGTATCGCTCTGTCACCAGGCTGGAGTGCTGTGTCAAGATCTAGCTCACTGCCACCTCTGCCTCCCAGGTTCAAACGATTCCCCTGCCTCAGCCTCCCAAGTAGCTGATAGCTGGGACTAAAGTCTGGCGCCACTATGTTCAGCTAATTTTTTTTTTTTTTTTTATTTGTAGTAGAGATGGGGTTTCACCACGTTGGTCAGGCTGGTCTGGAACTCCTGACCTCGTGATCCGCTCCCCTTGGCCTCCCAAAGTGCTGGGATTACAGGCATGAGCCACCGCGCCCAGCCTTTTTTCTAAATTTAATAAGGAATTTCTTTGTAGAAAATTTGGAGATAGAGAATTACAAAGGAGAAAATAAAAACCACCCTGGTGCTGGGTGTGGTGGCTGACATTTGTAATCTCAGCACTTTGGGAAGCCAAGGTAGGGGGATTGCTTCAACCAAGGAGTTCAAAACCAGCCTGGGCAACATGGTAAAATACTGCCTCTACTGAAAATACAAAAATTAGCCAGGTGTGCTAGCACACCTGTAAGCCCAGTTACTCAGGAGGCTGAGGTGGGAGGATCACCTGAGCCTGGGGAGGTCAAGGCTGCAGTGAGCCATGAGTGCACCACTGCACTGCAACCTGGGTAATGGAGTGAGATGCTATCTCAAAACAAACAAACTAATCACAATAAAACCCACCCTGGTAATTCCATCAATTCTAACATTTTGGTGTGTATCTTTTCAGTCTTCTATATGTGTGCACTCACACATGCATTTGTGTGTGAATAACTTTTTAAGGAAATCGAGATATAATTAACACATAAAATCAACAAAGTACACATTTTAAGTGTTGAACTTGATGAATTCTAACAATTGTAAAAGTCCACGTAACCATGACCCTACCCCCTACCCCCCTGCCCACATAAAGAACATTTCCATCCCTGGAAGAGTTCTCTCTAGCCCCTTTCCAGTCAGTTCCACATCCCATCTCTACTACTATCTGATTTTTAACACCACAGATTAGTTTATCTACAGCTGGATTTTATATAATTAGAATCATATAGAATATATTCTCTATTTGTCTGGTTTATTTTTTGGTTAACATCGTGACCCGGTGAGTCATCGTGTTGTTGTGTGTCAGTAGTTTGCTTTGTTCACTGTTATTGTTGACTAGTACCCTTGTAAGGATACAGCACAATCTGCTTATCCAGTCTCCTGTTGATAGACATGTGGATCATGCCCAGTTTGAGCTATTATGAAGTAAAGTTGTTATAGAGGTTCGTATACAAGACTGTGTGAAAATGTTTGCAATTCTCTTTCCTCTAAGAGTGAAATTGCTGCCGGGCGCGGTGGCTCACGCCTGTAATCCCAGCACTTTGGGAGGCCAAGGCGGGTGGATCACGAGGTCAACAGATCGAGACCATCCTGGTCAACACGGTGAAACCCCGTCTCTACTAAAACTACAAAAAATTAGCTGGGCATGGTGGCGCGTGCCTGTAATCCCAGCTACTCAGGAGGCTGAGGCAGGAGATCGCCTGAACCCAGGAGGTGGAGGTTGCGGTGAGCCGAGATCGCGCCATTGCACTCCAGCCTGGGTAACAAGAGCGAAACTCCGTCTCAAAAAAAAAAACAAAAACAAACAAACAAAAAAAAGAGTGAAATTGCTGGATTGTATGGCAAGTGACTAAAGTTTTAGAAAACTGCCATACCTTTTCCTGAAGTGGTTTTATCATTGTACTCACCGCTAATGTGTGAGAATTTTCGTAGCTCTGTATCTTTACCAACATTGCTTCTTAATTATTCACATATGGATTTTGCATGTTGTGGGAGTTTGGTGTACTTATTATTCTGTCACCCAGACAATAAGCACGGTACCCAATAGGTACATTTCAATCCTCACCCTTCTCCCTCAAGTAGGTCCAAGTGTCTATTGTTCCCTTCTTTGTGTCCATCAGTGTTTAGCTCCCACTTATAAGTGAGAACATTCTTTTTTCTTTTTTGCGATGGAGTCTCAATCTTGTCACCCAGGCTGGATTGTAGTGGTGCAATCTTGGCTCACTGCAACCTCTGCCTCCCGGGTTCAACTGATTCTCCCGTCTCAGCCTTCCAAGTAGCTGGGATTTCAGGCATGTGCCACCACACCCAGCTAATTTTTGTATTTTTAGTAGAGATGGGGTTTTACCATGTTGGCCAGGCTGGTCTCGAACTCCTGACCTCAAGTGATCTACCCGCCTCAGCCTCCCAAAGTGTTGTGAATACAGGCATGAGCCACTATGCCCAGCAAGTGAGAACATTCTTTACCAATATTTGGTGTTGTCAATCTTTTAGATTATAGCCATTCTAATGAATGTGAAGTGATATTTCATTCTGGCTTGAATATTCATTTCTATAATGACTCATGTTAAATATCTTTTCAAGGGCTTATTAGACATCTGCATACTACTTCAAAGTGTCTGTGTAACTTGTTTTTAAAAATCACTCATCATATTGTGAATACTGCCCCTCCCCACTTTTTTTTTTTTTTTTTTAAGACAGAGTCTCGCTCTGTCACCCAGGCTGGAGTGCAGTGGCGCAATCTTAGCTCATTGCAACCTCCACTCCCATGTTCAAGAGATTCTCCTTCCTCAGCCTCCATGAGTAGCTGGCACTACAGGTGTGTGCCACCGCACACAGTTAACTTTTTGTATTTTTGGTAGAGATGGGGTTTCACTGTGTTAGCCAGGATGGTCTTGATCTCCTGACCTCGTGATCCACCTGCCTTGGCCTCCCAAACTGCTGGGATTACAGGTGTGAGCCACTGTGCCAGCCACCACTTTTATGATTTTTTAGATAGCTACATAATATTCCTTGCATGAATATACCATAATTTAAATATTCCTCATTGATGATCAAAGTTAGGCTGCTTTTAATTTTTTTTTTTTTTTTTTTGCTACAGGATAAACTCTTCTGTATATAAATCTTTGTGTGCATTATCATTAGGATAAATTCCAGTTAATAAAATGGTTTGCATATTAGTTTATGATCATCTGCTTGCATATCTGCTCCCCCAAGTCTAAGGGTTAGTGAGGGTGAGGACTTCTCTTCATTTATCTTTATACACCAAGGACATAGCATTTCCTTAATAAATGTTTGCTGAATAAATTTTTGGATAATCTCTTTTTTCTGTTTTATTTTTGAGACAGAGTCTTGCTGTGGTGTCAATGCTGGAATGCAGAGGCACAATCAGAGCTCACTGTAGTCTTGGATTCCTGGGCTCAAGTGATCCTCCTGCTTCAGCCCCCTGAGTAGCTATGACTACAGTCATGTGCCACCACTTCTGATTTTTGTAGTTTCTGCAGAGACAGGGTCTTGACTGGCCTCAAGTGATCCTCCTGTATTTGCCTCCCAAAGTGCTGGGATTACAGATGTAAGCCATTACACCTGGCCTGGATAAATTCTTGATATACATTACTCTAACATAGAAATTAACATACTGAATAAATGTAGAAAACTGTATTATTACTATAGAGGAATGGATTATAAGAATAAGTTAAAGCCATTTTAATGTGCTCATGTAATTACTGAATATAAGTAATTACTGAATTAATAATTATTAATTAGCAATTATGAATTAAGGTTAGGAGAGTATATGGTCACAAATAGACATGCCTGAGTGGAGGGGAAGATGCAGCCCTGTGGAAAATAGGCGGTATTGCCAAGAAAAATTACCAAGTGATTGGGAATGGATGTCTTAAATTCTCTGAAGTTGTGACTGGTTTCATGTACACTTACCTTGCCTGGGAACAAAAGGTCTAGGAAATTGGGGCATGATGGAAAGTGGTGGTCCAGAGGGACGTACAGTTTTCAGGGTGGACAGCTGAGCTGGTGCTGGCGACTGAGCTGGTGAAATAATGGGACTACTGAGTTGAGGGCTGTGCTGCAATTACAATTTGTCAAGAAAATGGGTCAGCATTTTGGGCACGCTTATTTTTTATTCTTTCTGATTACAAATATGTACTTGTTAGAAAAGAATTCAAACATCAGAGAAATATGTAATCTGCAATTCCCAAAAATAAACACTGGTGACAGATTGTTTCTATGCACATGCATTCATACATCCATTTTTCACAAAAATGGGAACAGACATTTTCATTTCAAAAATGAAAACATCCTATTTTCAAAACTTGCTTTGTACCTCGGCAATGTCATTGCCAATACTTCTGCATGAGAGAATACACACTGCTAACTCATTCTTTGTGTACACACATATATACCTATATATCATTGTGTTTTTTGGAACTGTTTGAAAGTGAATTTCACATGATACTCCTTTAATCCAAAATTGTGTCTATTTCCTAAGAACAAGGACTTTTAAAGTACAATCAAAGTAGAATAATTAAAGCTAGAAAATTAACAATTCAGTGCTATTATCTAATCTACTGTTAATTTAAATTTTGCCAAGTGTCCCACTAACATCCTTTGTAGCAAAAGATAGGAAAAATGTTTCCCTTCAAGTCCAGAATCCAGACTAGAATCAAGGGCTGCATTTCATTGTCATGGCTCTTTAATCTTATTTAATCTGAAACAGAACAACACATCTTTCTTTTCTTTTATGACTTTGACATTTCTGAAGATTTGTTTCAGACGATCGGTTACTTTGTAGACTGTCCTTCAATTTGGGTTTGTCTGCTGTCTCCTCATTAAAAAGGATCATCTGAGGTCATTCATGTTATATATTTGGGGGAGGAACACCAGAGAAGTAATGTTGTGCCCTTCTCAATGGATCACATCAGAAGGAATCTGATGTCTATGTCATACTGGTGATATTTACTTCAACTTCAACTGCTTTTTTGAGGTGGTGCCTACCAGGTTTCTCCACTGTAAGTTACAATTTTTTACTTTGTAGTTTTAAGTATCTTGTGGGGAGATATTTTAAAAAAACAATTATGCTTTTCATCAGAATTTCACCCGCTGGTTGTGTAGCATCTAGTGGTGACTCTTGCCTGATGGTTTCTTGGTGATGATTTTCTAATTTCATGATTCCTTCTATATTTCTCACTTACACTAGTGTAAGACAGCGTTTCATTTTCCAGTTATTGATTTTTATCAGTCTGGATTCATGAATTCTTATTTTATTCTATGGGTGATCGTTCATTTCTATCATTCTTTTTTTTTTTTTTGAGATGGGGTTTCGCCATACTGGCCAGGCTGGTCTTCAACTTCTGACCTCAGGTGATCTGCCTGCCTTGGCCTCACAAAGTGTTAGGATTACAGGCGTGAGCCACCGTGCCCAGCCTCTATCATTCTTTTATGCCCCAAACCTTCACTCCTGATCCTGTATTCTTCAACACATCCTATTTTTCTTCTGTCCCTTCCTTCCTTTCTGGCACAGCAAGATGGCCCCACCCATCTGGTTCTTTCCCTGCACCAACTCTGGCAATAGTTATTTTTCTAAGGAGCCCTAGTTCCTTTGAATGGAGAATAGTTATTTAGAAACTACCATCTTAATAGTAGGTGTATCTCATTCTTTTCAGTATTACATACTTAAGGCCATTTTCCTAAATGGTACAGTAAAATCAGTTACTCATTGATGAATGTCAACACTGTTTACAGTTTTTCAATATTACAACAGGGAAAAAAGAAATACTGTACACATATTTTTGCACACTTATGATACAATTTTTACTGGGCAAAGTTCTAGAAGCATATCTACATTTTGAAAAATGTCTCCAAAGTGCATTCCAAAGAGCTGTACCAACTTACACTACTACAAAGAGAGTCCAAGGGAGTTTATAACTTGATCTTTCCCAAACTATTACTATGGTAGATTATTGGTCTTCCTGAATTTTTCCGATTATATAGATAAAAAGCAGTTTTATATTTTCATCTGTTTAGTGGCCATTGATAGTTTGTGAGCTGATCTATAAATGACCTTTGCCCCCCCCCCCCTTTTTTTTGAGACAGGGTCTCACTCTGTCACCTACACTGGAGTATGGTAGTGTGATCACAGCTCACTGCAGCGTCTACCACTCAGGGTCAAGCAATCTTCCTGCTTCAGCCTCCCGAGTAGCTAAAACTACAGGTGTACCCCACTACACCTGGCTAATTTTTAATTTTTTGTAGAGATGAGATCTCATTATATTGCCTAGGCTGTTCTTGAACTCTTGGTCTCAAGTAATACTTTCTCCTTGGCCTCCTAAAGTGCTGAAATTACAGGCGTGAGCTACCACACCCAACCTTTATCTTTTTAAAAAAAGTTAAAACCTGGCTGGGTAAAGCAGCTCAAGCCTATGATACCAGCACTTTGGGAGGCTGAGCCAGGTGGACCGCTTGAACTCAGGAGTTCGAGATCAGCCTGGGCAGCATGGCAATACCCCATCTCTACAAAAAAAAAAAAAAAAATTAGTTGGGCATGGTGGTGTGCATATGTGGTCTTAGCTACTCAAGAGGCTGAAGTGGGAGGATGGCCTGAGCCCAGGAGATGGAAGGTGCAATAGGTCCAGATCACGCCACTGCACTACAGCCTAGGTAATAGAGCCAGACCCTAACTCTAAATGAAAAAATTAGCTGGGTGTGGTAGTGTATACCTGTAGTCCCAGCTACTTGGGAAGGTAAGGAGAAAAAATTGCCTGAGCCCAGGAGGCTGAGGCTGCAGTAAGCCGTGATTTTGCAAACGCACTCCAGCCTGGGTGTCAGAGTGTGACTTTGTCTCAACAAAAGATAAAACCTTTAAATTCTATAAAATTTCAAGTATATAAAAGTATAGATAGAAAAGCATAATGAAATTCCATGTACCCATTATCTAGGTTCAACTGTGATTGCCCCTGCTTTGTTTTTCCTGAAGTTTAATTTAAAGCAAATCTCAGCATTTTACTTGTAAATATTTCGGTATACAGATATTTATATCTAATGGATAACTCTTTTTTCTTTCTTTCTTTTTTTTTTTTTTTTTTT
>NW_016107410.1:6682654-6683817 GCF_001604975.1 Cebus imitator | reverse complement strand
TTTTTTGGGGACGGAGTTTCGTTCTTGTTGCCCAGGCTGGAATGCAATGGCACAATCTCGGCTCACTGCAACCTCCGCCTCCCGGGTTCAAGCAATTTTCCTGCGTCAGCCTCCCGGGTAGCTGGGACTGCAGGTGCGCACCACCAGACCCAGCTAATTTTTATATTTTTTAGAGACGGGGTTTCACCATGTTGACAGGAATGATCTTGATATCTTGACTTTGTGATCCGCCTGCCTTGGCCTCCCAAAGTGCTGGGATTACAGGTGTGAGCCACTGCACCTGGCCAAATTTTTGTATTTTTAATAGAGACAGGGTTTCACCATGTTACCCAGGCTGGTCTCAAACTCCTGGGATCAAGGCCTGCCTAAGCCTCCCAAAGTGCTGGGATTACAGGCATGAGCCACAGCACATGGCCTTAAAAAATGTCTTTTGAACATTCAGTCTCCAAATAAGATCCACATACTGTATCTAATATTATATCTCTCAAGTATCTTTTTAATGTGTAACAGACCAAGCTTCTATTTCAAAATGTCATTTAATAAAGTAACAGGGGCAATTTGTCCAGTAAAATATCCCACTAGTATCATGTAATTTGTTTTTGTTTCTTCCTATATTTCCCACAAACTAGTAGCTAAGGTTAGAGGCTTCAACAGATTCAGGTTCAAATTTCATAAGAGTATAGCACAAGTAATGCTGTGTACTTCCTTCTATACCACATTAAGAGGTAAATGTTTGGCTGGCCTGTTTTTAGTGATGTTCCAATTGATCAGTGGGTTCAGGGCTGTCTGTCTAATCTATCCATTTAAAATATCCCACAAAACTTTTTTTCTAAGAAGGCAGCTTCTCAACCAAAACTTTTTAATCTAGTATTTTTGCATCTGCTGATGATTTTCTGGCTACTTTCTAATTCTACCATTGCTTCTGCATTTACTAATTGGATTCTTCTATGAAGAACATTCCCTTAACTATTTGGTTACATTAATATATAGTCAAATGGGAAAAGTAGGATAAATGCTTATTTTTCTTTTTTTTTGAGATGGAGTTTTGCTCTTGTTACCCAGGCTGGAGTGCAATGGCGCGATCTCGGCTCACCGCAACCTCCACCTCCTGGGTTCAGGCAATTCTCCTGCCTCAGCCTCCTGAGTAACTGGGACTACAGACA
>NW_016107410.1:6663897-6678229 GCF_001604975.1 Cebus imitator | reverse complement strand
TTGACCAGGATGGTCTCGATCTCTTGACCTTGTGATCCACCCGCCTCAGCCTCCCAAAGTGCTGGGATTACAGGCTTGAGCCACCGCGCCCGGCGCTTATTTTTCTTTATCAAATTTTAGATCTAGTTTTTCTTTTAAAGTTAAAAAACATTTTTTGAATATGCAGAAGTTAGCAAATAATATTTAAATACTGAATTAAATTCTTTTTCTTCTTTTTTTTTTTTGTTTTTGAGATGGAGTTTCGCTCTTGTTGCCCAGGCCGGAGCACAACGGTGCGATCTCAGCTCACTGCAACTTCTGCCTCCCGAGTTCAAATGATTCTTCTGCCTCAGCCTTACTGGGATTATAGGCATGTGCCACCACACCTGGCTGATTTTGTATTTTTAGTAGCAATGGGGTTTCACCATGTTGGTCACGGTGGTCTCGAACTCCTGACTTCAGGTAATCCCCCTGCCTCAGCCTCCCAGGTGGCTCTCCCCTGCTGGGGTTACAGGGGAGAGCCACCACGCCTGGCCCAAATTATCTTATTAATTTACTTGACAGGATTTCAAATTCAAGCCTTATATAGGTCAAATCTTGTACAACGAAAATGTAACGTTTCACAATGATAATGAACAAAAGCATCTTACCTGGACAATATTGTCTACATTGCTAAACTCTACACACTTCTGTCCTCTCTGGTGATCACAGTAATATTTGTTTTGTTTCCACTGCGGGGGCGAGTGGGCACAAGACTGTGGATTGTTTGGTACACTGAGCTGCATCATCACCATCCCCCCACCAGGTGGCGGTGGTGGCACAGCTGAAAATCAGAATAACGACACTACAGTCAGTATATGTTAGCCACCAGTTGGTATCTCTGAACACTAGGGTAACAGTAATAATCTTACATGTCTCAACAAAATTTTACTCTTACCTAAGAGAACTAGGTTGAAGCCCTAGTGAATCGTACTGTGTGTTCAAACAGGCATTAAGATGGACTCTGTAGGCCTAAACATCTCACTTATCGTAAAAATAAGCTGGAGTAAACAAGAACAGCTGGAAGAGTAATGAGAGGAAGGCATAGGAAATAACGCTAGAGGATATCAATACTTCTGAGAAAGAGGAATCAGGACAGACGTGTGATAGCAGCAGTAGTAGGAAAGGAAGTAGTAGAATGCACGTTTCAGTAGAGCACCCTAAATATTGTGGGTGTATCTCAGCACATCACAAATTGAGAACCTTTTTGTAGAAATGCCTAAGGAAATTAATTGAACTATTTCTCACATGAACAAATCATTATCTTTATTCGATGATCTCTTCATACCTGTACACTGGTGGCCTTGAAGCTGCTGGGAATTGCATGGTGAAGTGGTTCGAGGAAACTGTATTTGTTCTGATCCTGGATGTTGCAAGTAACCTACTGAAGAGCTATGGAAAAAAACAAATACAAAAACAGAGATGAGGATGACTATAAAGATTGACCATAAAGATTGAGGATGACTATAAAGATGAGGATGACTATAAAGATTCTTCGAATGAACAGTCCTCTGAATGAAGAATTTGTTAAACAAATTTATTTAAATAAAATTAGTTTTCAAATTGGTTAGCAGTAAAAGTAAAATCTAATGTAACTATTTTCTCTGTAAATTATAAGTAATTATTGCAGAAAAATAATTTTGTTGGCCAGGTGTAGTGGCTTGTACCTGTAATCCCAGCACTTTGGGAGGCGGGCAGATCACGAGGGCAAGACCATCCTGGCCAACATGGTGAAACTGCATCTCTACTAAAAATACACAAATTAGCTGGGTGTGGTGGCATGCGCCTGTAGTTCCAGCTACTCGGGAGGCTGAGGCAGGAGAATCCCTTGAACCAAGGGGGCAGTGAGCTAAAATTGCACCACTGTACTCCAGCCTGAGAGGCTGAGTGAGACTCTGTCTTAAAAAAAAAAACCCAAAAACAGCCAGGCGCGGTGGCTCATGCCTGTAATCCCAGTACTTTAGGAGGCCGAGGCGGGAGGATCACAAGTTCAGGAGATCAGGACCATCCTGGCCAACATGGTGGTGAAACCCCGTCTCTTAAAAAAAACACAAAAAACAAAAAACCTTGTTTATGGCAATAAAACCGGTTTTTAAAATAAAAATTATTTTTCAAATTGGTTAGCAGCAAAAGTAAAATCTAACTATTTTCTCTGTGAATAAGTACTCTATTATGTAAAAATCACTTTGTTTATAACAGTAATACTGATTTTTTAAAACAAAGAAAATTATTTTAAATTGGTTAGCAGTAAAAGTCAAATTGTACTATTTTCTCTGTCAATTATAGTTACTTTATCACACAAAATCATTTTATGTTTATGACAATAATACTGATTTTTAAAAGCCAGGAAAAGCCACAATTTTTAAAACACAGTGGCTCTTGCCTGTAATCCCAGCATTTTGTGAGGCCAATGTAGGCTCATCACCTGAAGCCAGGAGTTGGAGCCCAGCGTGGCCAACATGGTGAAACCTCTTCTCTCCTTAAAAATACAAAAGTAGCCGGTGCATGGTGGTAGGTGCCTATAATCTCAGCTACTCAGGAGGCTGAGGCAGAGAACTGCTTAAACCTAGGAGGTGGAGGTTGCAGTGAGCAGATATTGCGCCACTGCACTCCGCCCTGGGCAACAAGAGTGAAACTCTGTCTCAAGCAAAAAAAAAAAAAAAAAAAGGGAAGAATAGAACAAACAACAGAACATGTTCTGACATAGTTTAACAAAATACTTTCAAAAATGAAAGGCTATTAGTGTGAAACCATTAAGTTACTGCTGTAAGGCCGGGTGCAGTGGCTCTCACCTGTAATTTCAGCACTTTGGAAGGCTGAGGTGGGCGGATCAC
Organism: Cebus imitator; assembly: GCF_001604975.1. Lineage (NCBI taxonomy): Eukaryota > Metazoa > Chordata > Mammalia > Primates > Cebidae > Cebus > Cebus imitator. The sequence goes on along the minus strand of NW_016107410.1, from coordinate 6,675,377 downwards.
AAGGTCAGGAGTTCGAGACCAGCCTGACCAACATTGTGAAACCCCATCTCTACTAAAAATACAACAATCAGCTGGGTGGTAGCACATGCCTGTAATCCCAGCTACTCAAGAGGCTGAGGCAGAAGAATTGCTTGAACCCGGGAGGCAGAGGTTGCAGTGAGCTGAGATTATGCCATTGCACTGCAGCCTGGGTGACAAAGTGAGACCCTGCCTCAGGAAAAAAAAAAGTTACTGCTGTATTTTTGAACAGTTTTTTTTTTTTTTTTTGGAGACTGAGTCCTGCTCTGTCACTGAGGCTGGAGTGCAGTGGTGCGATCTTAGCTCACTGCAACCTCTGTCTCCAGGCTTCAAGCGATTCTCCTGTCTCAGCCACCCAAGTAGCTGGGATTACAGGACCACAGCACCATGCCTGGATAATTTTTTTTTTTTTTTGTATTTTTAGTAGAGATGGGGTTTTACACCATGTTGGCCAGGGTGGTCTTGAACGCCTGACCTCAAGTGATCCAGCTGCCTCGGCTTCCCAAAGTGCTGGAATTAACAGGCGTGAGCCACTGTGCCTGGCCTGAACAGTCTTTGAGACTCAAATAAATATGGGGTTTGTCAAAATATATCTCTGAAGTTTTCTCTAACAAATTTTTTCATAATAGTTAAAAAACCATAGAATGATACTGTTTATTCTAAGAATTCATGAGTAATTGGTAAACATAACTTATATCTAAAACCCTATTAACAGTCTTTTTTGTCATTTTAAAAACTCACAAAAACAGTACTTCTTAATCTAGTTGGAATAACTTTTTGCACCCGTGTCTCATATAATTGCATTAAACATTATATACAACTACTTCATTATGGAGAATATAGGAAGACATGTTAAATAACACCATGATGATACAATCAGTAAAATCTAGATTATGGGAAACTCTAAGACAAATGTGTAAATATAGAAGCAAAACCTGCAAAAAAAAAAAAAAGGAGAAGCAGTAATATTTGTAGGGTAGAAGGAAATAGAAATATTAACTAGATATTTGATGTAATTAATAAATTAACCTCAATATTTTAAGATATAAAATGATATTACAGTTACATGGGATTTAAAAAATCCTTTAGGGATACCTATACTGAAATACTCATGAATATGAAATACTATGATACCTGCGATTTATTTCAAACTAATCTTGGAGGTAGAAGGGGTGGAGATTTATATGAAAATAGATTAGTTTTAATGCTATCCCCATCAAGCGACCATTGACCTTCTTCACAGAACTGGAAAAAACCACCTTAAACTTCATATGGAACTAAAAAAGACCCTGCATAGACAAGACAATCCTAAGCAAAAAGAACAAAGCTGGAGGCATCACGCTACCTGACTTCAAACTATACTACAAGGCTACATTAATCAAAACAGCATGGTAGTGGTATCATAACAGAGATATAGACCAGTGGAACAGAACAGAGGCCTCAGAAGTAATGCCACACATCTACAACCATCTGATCTTTGACAAACCTGACAAAAACAAGCAATAGGGAAAGGATTCCCTGTTTAATAGATGATGTTGGGAAAACTGGCTAGCCATGTGCAGAAAGTTGAAACTGGACCCCTTCCTTTCACCTTACATGAAAATTAACTCCAGATGGATCAAGGATTTAAACATAAGACCTAACATTACGAAAACCCTAGAAGAAAACCTACACAATACCATTCAGGACATAGGCATAGGCAAGGACTTCATGACTAAAACACCGAAAGCATTGGCAACAAAAGCCAAAATAGACAAATGGGATCTAATTAAGCTTAAGAGCTTCTGCACAGCAAAAGAAACGATCATTAGAGTGAACTGGCAACTAACAGAATGGGAAAAAAATTTTTGTAATCTACCCATCTGACAAAGGGCTAATATCCAGCTTCCACAAAGAACTAAAACAGATGTACAAGAAAAAAACCAAACAACCCCATCCAAAAGTGGGCCAAGGATATGAACAGACACTTTTCAAAAGAAGACATTTATGAGGCCAACATATGAAAAAATGCTCATCATCACTGGTCATTAGAGAATGCAAATCAAAACCACATTGAGATATCATCTCACGCCAGTTAGAATAGTGATCATTAAAAAAATCTGGAGACAACAGATGCTGAAGAGGATGTGGAGAAATAGGAACACTTTTACATTGTTGGTGGGAGTGTAAATTAGTTTAACCATTGTTGAAGACAGTGTGGCGATTCCTCAAGGATCTAGAAATAGAAATACCCTTTGACCCAGCAATCCTATAACTTGGTATATACCCAAAGGATTATAAATCATTCTATTATAAAGACACAAGCACACGTATGTTCATTGCAGCACTGTTTACAACAGCAAAGACCTGAAACCAACCCAAATGCCCATCAATGATAGACTGGATAAAGAAAATGTGGCACATATACACCATGGAGTACTATGTAGCCATTAAAAAAGATGAGTTCATGTCCTTTGTAGGGACATGGATGAATCTGGAAACCATCATTCTCAGCAAACTGACACAAGAACAGAAAACCAAATGCCGTATGTTCTCACTCACAGGTAGGTGTTGAACAATGAGAACACATGGACACAGGGAGGGGAGCATCATACACTGGGGCCTGTTGAGGGGTGGAGGGCTAGGGGAGGGACAGCAGGGGGTGGGGAAGTTGGGGAGGTATGACACTGGAAGAAATGCCTGAGGTAGGTGATGGGGGGATGGAGGCAGCAAACCACCATGGCAGGTGTGTACCTGTGTAACAATCCTGCAAGATCAGGACATGTAGTCCAGAACTTAAAGTATAATTAACATCAACAAAAAAAGAAAACAGATTAGTAATTACATAATTGGTAATGGGCATATATGGGTTCAGAATACTTCTGTTTACATTTATATATGTTCAAAAATTTTTATAATAAAAAGTTAACAATTCTGTCTTTCAGGCTGACAATTAGAATTAGTAAAGCTTTATGCTTTTTTTTTTTTTGAGACAGAGTCTCGCTCTGTTGCCCAGGCTGGAGTGCAGTGGCACGATCTCAGCTTACCACAACCTCCGTCTCCTGGCTTCAAGTGATTCTCCTGGCTCAGCTTCCCCAGTAGCTGGGATTATAGGCATGCTCTACCATGCCCAGCTAATTTTTGTATTTTTAGTAGAGACAGGGTTTCACCATGTTGGTCAGGCTGGTCTCGGACTCCTAACCTTGTGATCTGCCAGCCTCAGCCTCCCAAAGTGCTGGGATTACAGGTGTGAGCCACTGTGCCCAGCTGCTTTATGCTTTTTTTAGGGCAATAACTCAGTGCGGTTCAATAAAAGGGAAAAAGAGAGAAACATAAAGGGAAGATTTAATAGGAAGTGATTTTGGATCATAAGTGAAAAAACGGTACTTTCTGAAATTGATGTTATGATTGGAATGCATTATTTAAGTATTAGCTACCTGTGAAAATAACAATTTAAGAGACGGTCTGTAGGCAAGGCGTGGTGGCTCATGCCTGTAATTCCAGCACTTTGGGAGGTTGAGGCGAGTGGATCATGATGTCAGGAGTTTGAGACCTGCCTGGCCAAGACAGTGAAACTCCATCTCTACTAAAAATACAACAATCAGCTGGGTGTGGTAGCACATGCCTGTAATCCCAGCTACTTGGGAGGTTGAGGCAGGAGAATCGCTTGAACTCGGGAGGCAGAGGTTGCAGTGAGCTGAGATTGCGACCCTTCATTCTAGCCTGAGCAAGAGAATGAGACCTTGTCTCAAAAAAAAGAAAAAAGAAAGATATGGTCTGTAAATGTGCTGATACTGAGGAAAACAGAAAGGTCCCCACAGGTGGAAGGTGTTTTAGGCTCTGTTCTAACCCATGTCAACAGCTCTCCTGGGCCATGCCCCTCACTCTGATCTTGTTTGCTAAGGTCTGAGATATGTGGGTGAAAGTAAGCTATTGTGCAAAGGGAAGAGAACACTCAGGTCACTGAGGTGAGCAATATATCCCATACTCTACTAAACTACAAACTGCAATTCCATTTTACCACTCTGGTGTGTTTTAGTACAGTTAGTGTAAAACAGTTTTCTAGCACTAGATTATCCGTTAGGTAAAAGAATATGAATCAAGTTTTAGAATTATGTGACTGAGTTCCAGGCCTCTATTAATCTTCTGAGACATATAGATAATTCAAGGGACATAGACTAGGCAATGAGACACCCTCTTAAATCACTTAAACACTTTAGAAAAAAGAAAAGCATATAAGTCAGTCTTTACACTCTGTCTTTAAAAATATGGATACATTATACCAAAGAGGAATCAGCTCTGTAGTAATTTCGCATTTTTCTCCTTTGGAAGACAGGAGAAAAAGAAGGGGACTTTCAAAGTAAAGCACCAGGCCTAGTCATTCAAAGTTGATATTCTACACTTTAACAGAAAAAACATCTATCTCAAAGAATCCCATTTATTCCCAAACTTCCTGAAAAGTCCTGATATAAAATTATGAATATGTACATTGAAATGAATCAAAATATCCACTTTCAAATGTATTAAGTCCACTGCAACAAAAATTATTACCAATATTTTTTCCTAACTATTTAGGAGCTGCCTCTTCTCTGTGTAAGGTACAGCCAGGCAAACTGCTGTGAAATGCTTCTATAGGATCAATGGAGATTGATGAAAGACACTATAGGATATCTCACAGGTTTCTTCTGAGGTTTTTACAGTGCTCATCTTATTCCTATATAGGATAATTCAGAGGTTCCCCTTCTCTCCAGTTAATTCTTTCTCTATTTTTACCAGGTTTTGGAATCGAAGCCATGATAAAAAAAAAAATGACAAACATATAATGTATTTTTAAAGTCAGAAAATTACTTTACCAAAGTGTGATTTTGTTTTTTGTACAGACAAGGTCTCACTCTGTTCCTCAGGCTGGAGTGCAGTGGTGTTATCATAGATTACTGAAGCACTGAACTCTTGGGCTCAAGTGATCCTCCTGCCTCAACCTCCCGAGTAGCTAGACTACCAGTGCCTACCACACCTGGCTGATGTTTAAAATTTTGGTACAGATGGGGTCTCACTATGTTGCCCAGGCTGGTCATGAACTCCTGGGCTCAAGCGATCTCCCGCCTTGGCCTCTCAAAATACTGGGATTATAGGCATGAGCTACTGCACTTACCCTGAAAAATTTATGTCATATGACTCTTTATGAATGCTTAAAACTGGCTTTTTACAGGGCAGTACTGATGCTATTTTGATTAGATCATGGTAATCTATTTGATAGAAAGCGGAAATCAATGGTTGATATTAAGATATATTCACTAGATCCTGCAAATTCAAGTGACAGTACATTGCTATTTTAATGCCTTTGACATTTAAAACTTGACCTAGGGCAAAGCTCCATGTATTTGGGTGTCAGAAGGAAGCATGAGGCTGAGTTCCAACTCTATTACTATTCATTATGTGAGTCTGAACATGTTATCTGAACTTCAGCTCCTTCATCAATAAACATGCAATTAACACTTGTCTTACCAGTTATAAAGAAAGATTTGGCCAAATCAAAGTGTAAACAGACAAACATCAAAATGTAAAACTTAACATTAATAATCACAGAGCCAAATTAATATATATTGCCATTTATGAAATGTGAAAACAATAAAGCAGAGTCAGTATATATTGGGGCTGTGAATCAAAGATTTTGGCAAAATATACCAAGGACCTTAAAAACAGTCATATCCTTTGACCTATTGATTTCCTTCTATGGACACATGCCAAGGGAGGAATTAAAATTGCTTACAAGATGACTCAATAAAGTAAAAAGATATGATCTAAATGTTCTGCAGTAGGGTATATTATTGTATATTCATAAAATGTAACAGTATAATCAGTAAATTATATTAATGAAGAAATTTTGAATGGGATGAAAAAATTACTATGCTCAATAAATGAAATATATACAGTAAGATCTCAACTACATTAAAACTATGTAAGAGGCTGGATGTGGTGGCTAATGTCTGTAATCCCAGCACTTAGGGAAGCTGAGGCGGGCAGATCACTTGAAGTCAGGAGTTTGAGACTAGCCTGGCCAACATGGTGAAACCCCATCTCTACTAAGAATACAAAAATTAGCTGGACGGTGGTGCATTCCTGTAGTCCCAGCTAATTGGGAGGCTGAGGCAGGAGAATAACTTGAACCCAGGAGGCAGAGGCTGCACTGAGCCAAGATGGCACCACTCTACTCCACCCTGGGCGACAGAGTAAGACTTTGTCTCAAAATATATATTTCATCTAAAAAAAAACCTATTAAGAAAAGCAGAAAGAGTGAGAAAAGTATTAACATGCTGATTGTGGTCAATTTAGAGTTATGGGACTGTGAATGATTCCTGATCATTTTTTTTTTGGCATTTTCTAAAAAAGTATGCATGCATTTTGTAATTAAAAAATGCTTTTTGAAAATGAAAAGGTTTAGCTTTTAAATGCTAGAGTAGAAAGTTAATTTCAATGAAACAGTCTGAATTTGATTCAGAAATCTTCAGCAGATGTCAGAGGATGGTCATCTGAAGATTAGTTTATGCTGATATTCTGCAATATAAACCTTCAATTCGGTTGGGAACAGTGGCTCACACCTGTAATCCCAGCACTTTGGGAGGCCGAGGTGGGCGGATCACTTGAGGTCAGGAATTTGAGACCAGCCTGGTCAGCAAGGTGAAACCCCATCTCTACTAAGAATACAAAAATTAGCTAGGTGTGGTGGTGGGGTGCCTGCAATCCAGGTACCTGGGAGGCTGAGGCAGGAGAAGTGCTTGAGCCCAGGAGGCAGAGATTGCAGTGAGCTGAGATCACACCTCTGCATTCCAGCCTGGGCAACAGAGCAAGACTCTGTCTTAATCAATCAATCACCAATTCATTAGAGGGTTAGATGCTCAACTAGGCTTGCGGTCTCTGGAAGAAAACACTAGCATTCTGCCTCATAAGCTTTCTCAAAGTCATAGTGATTTCCATTTTATATATATTTTTGTGATGACGGCATATATACCTAGGATAATATTAATATAAATAAACTTGAAACTAATCAGAATTTGACTATTAATTTGCTCAATTAATTAAAATAAATGTCAAAACCCTTAATGGGTAATTTTTTGGTTTTTCCTTTAAATGCAAATAGCTAATTTATCTAGGCTTTCTGGTTAGATGCTCACATTTATACAAGTATTACTTTATAGCTCATCTATTCCCTTATGTGAGTCATTTTAAAAAACTGAATTTGACTAAAAATATAAAGTATTAAAAAAAGAAGTGGGGACATCTGCCCTAAGATTGTTGCTTTCGCAGAGCTCTCAATGTAGCTTTGTGTTTCTTAGCAGCTAAGATAAAATGTGAGTCCAGGGATTATTTAACTGCCAGGATGATAAGGGAAGCAAGCAGTTAAGTCGCTGGCAGGTGCTGGATTGCAAAATATCTTAATTGTATTCTACAATAAATTTATAGCATGCAGTTAACGATAGAGGAATCCACTCTTCCAGTACCACATATAAAATATACTTCATGTTTTACTAGGAAACTTAGAAGCTGAGCTGGAAATCTTGCCCAAAGAGGATTATTTTTCATTTAATAAACAGGTAGGATGCAGAAGTACCTGCAAGAAGGGCTAATATATTCCTTAAAAAGGAGCTCTGAACTTTTCAAGTACTTACACAAGTACTTGTATGAAACCTAAAAAAAGAGTCTGCATTATATATTTAATAGAAAAGATGCCTTTGGCTTGAGAAATTGGAGGGTAGATAAAAACACAATTCACCACAAAGATGTCTCTGATGCTCTTGGCGAATGACTGATTTTGAGATAGGCCATATTCTGACCAGCCTATCAAGATGAACCAGCCATTATCAAACAGCGTATTAGCAGATCTGTTAGTTATATCACTTTAGTGGCTCCATGAAGTGATAGAAAAACACCTGCTAAACAATAATTTCAGTTTTAGTATAGTTGATTCTATGCTGCTCTTTTTGCCACTTCTTAAGTCTGTTCCTGGACTGAGATCTCTTTATATGTTTCCGTTTTGTTTTTTTGAGTCAGGAATCCCGCAGTGGTGTGATCTTGGCTCACTGCAACCTCCACTTCCCAGGTTCAAGTGATTCTCTTGCCTCAGTCTCCTGAGTAGCTGGGATTACAGGCACAATCATCACTGGCTAATTTTTTTGTATTTTTAGTACAGATGGAGTTTTAGCACGTTGGCCAGGCTGGTCCTGAACTCCTGACTTCAGGTCAGCTGCCCAGCTTGGCTTCCCAAAGTGCTGGTATTACCAGCGTGAGCCACTGCACCCAGCCTTTTTTTTTTTTTTTTCCCTTTTCCTGAGACAAGGTCTTGCTCTGTCGCCCAGTGTGGAGTACAGCGGTGCAATCATAGCTCACTGCAATGTCAAACTCTTGGCTCAAGCCACTGTATGTATATACCACATTTTCTTTATCTATTCATCTGTTGACAGACACCTGAGCTGCTTCCACCTCAGGGTTTCTTTTTGAGGGTGATGAAAATGTTTTAAAATTGACCATGGTGATGGTTGCACATAGTGTAAATATACTAAAAACCACCAAAATGTACATTTTAAGTGAGTGAATTGTAAAGTATATAAATTGTATCTCTATAGAGCAGTTGAAAAACAAGATTAAGAATATGGCAGACACTGTGGGAGGCCGAGGCGGGTGGATCACGAGGTCAAGAGATCGAGACCATCCTGGTCAACATGGTGAAACCCCGTCTCTACTAAAACTACAAAAAATTAGCTGGGCATGGTGGCGCGTGCCTGTAATCCCAGCGACTCAGGAGGCTGGGGCAGGAGAATTGCCTGAACCCAGGAGGCGGAGGTTGCGGTGAGCCGAGATCGCGCCATTGCACTCCAGCCTGGGTAACAACACTGAAAAAAAAAAAAAAAAAAAAAAAAAAAAGAATATGGCAGAATGAATAAAAATGGTACATACAATAGTCACCCCTTAACTGTGGTTTTGCTTTCCTTGGTTTCAGTTACCCTCAGTCAACCATGGTCGAAAAGTAGTAAAAGAAAAATTTCAGAAAAAACACTTCATAAGTTTTAAATTGCATGTCATTATGAGTAGTATGAAGAAATCTCACAGTGTTCTGCCCAAGATGTGAATCATCCCTTTGTCCAGCATATTCATGTGCCTACCTGTTAGTCATGGACAGTGTTTGCTCCTGACATCCAGCTATCAACACTATCACAACTTGATGATCTAGGATACCCTGAATCAAATGATCCTCCTCCTGACATATTGTTGGAAAGTCAACAGTAGCCAAATACTATGTCACAATGCCTACATCATTCATTTCATCTCATCTCATCACATAGGCATTTAATCATCTCACATCACCACAAGGATGAGTACAATACATTTATATGTATATATGTGTATATACTTACTATGTTTTGGAGATAGGGTCTCGCTCTTTGCAGTGTTAAGACCGTAACTCACTGTAACCTTGAACTCCTGGGCTCAAGTGATCCTCCCATGTCAGTCTCCCAAGTAGCTACGACTACAGGCATATACCACTACACCTGGCTAATCTTTATAGTATTTGGTAGAGATGAGGTCATGTTATGCTGACTAAGGCTGAAACTACTGGCTTCAAGTGATTCTTCTACCTTGGCTTCCCAAAGTTTTGGAATCACAGGCATGAGCCACTGTGCCTGGCCTACAGTACGATATTTTGAGAGAGCACATTCATATAACTTTTATTACAGTATATTATCATTGCTGTATTATTAGCTATTTTTAGATCTAACACTGTGCCTAATATATAAATTAAACTTTATCAAGGCATGTATGTATAGGAAAAAACAAAGTATATACAGGGTTCAATTCAATTCCTGGGTTTCAGGCATTCACTGGGAGGTCCTGGAACATATACCCTGTGGATAAGGGGGACTACTATATATGAAAGGTATTTACAAAGTCCTATTATATGAAACAACCCACAAAAAGGTCAAGACTTAGGAAAATTAATAGCATGGGAAATTTCACATGAAAATATATTCCCATCATGTGTCTTTTCTCTTTATGTTTTTGTAAATATTTCATGACTATTTCAAAATATCATTTTTTAGATGGGGGAATAGTAACAAGTATATTCTTCTCAAGCAATAACTGATTCATTTAAAAAGCAGGCCATACATCTGCTAGAGCTTTTAGTGGCCACTAGAGACAATTTCATTGAAAATTTATGAACAGTTGTCAAGGTGTGTTAACTCATTGGGTTTTCTGCCTTTTAAACCATTCGATGTCTTATTGTCAGTGAAAGTTAAGCAAGCTTCCTGAACTTAATAGACATGTGCTCTATTCATTGAAAATGCTATAAGTAATCAATATAATCCATTTGTGAACTACAGTAGCTTAAGTATCAGACATTTATTCTTCTGAATTAAAAATACTAGAGCAATTAACACAGAACAAACACCTTTAAAACTCATGGGTCCCACTATCTGAGAAACTGTGACAACTAAGCAAATCTCACTTTGACTTAAACACTTAAGCAGAAAAATAAATGGAGAGGAAAATTTAAACTATTCAAAGGTTACTAGGTTACTCCATATTTCTTTTGTCTTTTTTCAGTTGGATTCTTATGTTAATAATAGCACTGTTAAAATTTGCTTAGCCAAAATTTAAATTCTGGGGTGGATTATCTTTGTAATAAAATTTTAGAGGTAGCATTTAAAAGTACAGCAATTTTGCATTTTGTTAAATATCCTAACTGATTTATAGAAAAATGGGCTTGATATGCCAGTTTATCTCTACAGATTATTTACTTGTAGTCTTACTGTTATCATCCTAGAACATAGAGAAGTGATAAAAATGTTCTATATAATAAGGTTTTATTACACATACTTGTCACATTTCCCCCATATCTTGCTTCTTTCCTTTGGATATTAAACTTAGTATAGTTGTAGCCGATTTTTATATTTACAAAACTTCAAAACATTCATCTACTTTGATAATGTACTTCATATCTTGACTCCTAATTAACCGAGAAAAGCAATCAGAAGACAATTTCTCTCTCTGCCACATCTACCCACTCATCCATATCTGTATCCTTATACTCTCCTTGTCCTCATTTACTGTCCATGAATCCTCTGCACTGTTATCTAAGGCTAACCTTTTTCCATTTTTGTGGTGGCTTTCACCCTCCCTGGGGATCTTACAACTCTCTCCTCTCCCTTGTACTGGCAAATCTTCTGTATCTACTAAGACTTTCGATACAGCATACAAACACATACATCTTTCTTTCAATTAAAAAAGGATCCTCTGCCTTGACCTCATCCTCTCCATATATGAACCCAATTCAATGCTCATCCTTATGAAAGCAATTCTCTTCAAAGGCTATCTCTATTTATTATTTTCAATTCCTCTCCTCCATTCTCTTAGTTTTTTTCTACTAAAGTCTTCTTCATATTTAAGTCTCTCTTCAAATGATTTTATTATTTTTGGGGGTTTCGAAT
>NW_016107410.1:6626672-6662377 GCF_001604975.1 Cebus imitator | reverse complement strand
GTCAAGGTTTTTTTTAAAGGCAGATGCTGGCAAACTTTTTCTACAAGTCAGCTAGTAAATATTTTAGCCCTGAGGAACATGTGGTCACTTGAGTTAAAAAACAATAATCCTTTAAAAATTTAAAAAACATTCTTAGATTGTGGGCTGTGGTTTTCTGACATCTAAGGCATAAATCATAGGGAGCACTAACCTTCCGCATCACAAGATGGTTTTGGGCATAAAGGTTTTACATGTATTTTATCAGGATTACAGGAGTACGCCACCATGTCCAGCTAATCTTTTGTATTTTTAGAAAAGATGGGCTTCACCACGTCGGTCAGGCTGGTCCAAAATAGTTATTTGGACTTTCTTTCCCCACTGCCCCCCCAAACTCTCACCTCTGGCTGAAAGGAGCTATTTTTAGTCATTTGCTTTTTTTAAAAAAAGTTTTGGATTAAATTTTAACATTTCATTTCAATATGACTCTGTAACAGGTTTTATAATCAGTTAATCTGAGTCTACCTTTATCACTCCATTAAATGCCCTGGGACCTATCTTTCCTTACAAATTCTTACTCTTGTTTTTAATGATTTGTTAGTTTTACAGTATTTCTTTTCACTTTATCTAAAACTAGTCTTTGTTAAACTATTAGAAAAGAAGGCTAGGCAAGGTGGCTCACATCTGTAAATCCAGCAGTTTGGGAGACTGAGGTGGGAGGATAACTTGAGCCCAAGAGTTCGACACCAGCAGGGTAATATAGCGAGGTCCTATGTTTAAAAAAACTAAAAAATTAGCTGGGTATGGTGGTGTGCTCCTGTAGTCCTAGCTACTTAGAGGCTGAGGCAGGAGGACTGCTTTAGCCCAGGACATTGAGGCCTCAGTGAGCCAGGATCACACCATTGCACTCTTGACCTAAGTGACAGCAAGAACCAGCCTCTAAAAAAATGTTTGAGATTATTTTATAGTTTTACTGAGGTATAATTTATAGAAAATAAACTGCACATAAAGTATAGAAGTTGATGAGTTTTTATGTATATACACATCATGAAACCTCACCAACCCCCAAAGTTGCCTTGTGCCTCTTTGCAGTCCCACCTTTCCTTCTTCCCTATAAACTCTTCCCAGACTCCTGGCTCCAGGTAACCACTGATCTGTCTGCTGTCAACAGAGATTAGGTTGCATTTCTATAATTTAATATCAATGAAATAATATGGTTTATATACTATTTTTTGGCCTGCCCCCTCCCTTTTTTTTTTGTCACTCAGGATAATTATGAAATTCATCATGTTGCTTTACCAATAGGTCATTCGTTTTATTGCTAAGTAGTATCCCACTGATGAATACACCATGGTTTGTTTATCCATTCACCTGTAGCTAAACATTTGGGTTGCTTCCAGTATTCATTTCTCTTAAATACCTGGAAGTGGGGTTATATGGTAGAAGTATGTTTCATGCTTAAAACAAACTGTTTCCCCAGGTAGTTGGTTTGAGCATTCTAGATATATTACACACACAAGTCCTTTGTCAGAAGGACAAAAATATATTTGTTTTTTAAGCCTATATATTGCTTACCTTTTATTTGTATTTTTTTGTGTACCAACAATTTCCATTTGGTATCACTTTCCTTCTGTCTGAAAACTTGCTTTAACAGTTCTCACAGTTCGGGTGGGCTGGCAATTAATTCAGCTTTTGTGTGTTTGAAACTCTGTTTTTGAAAGATATTTTTATGGGTATAGAATGCAAGTTTTCTTTGTTTCACTTCTTCAAATAAAGATGTTGTTCCACTGTCTTCTGGCTTGTACTGCTTTTAAGTCTGCTGACATTCTTAACTGTGTTCCTCAGTATGCAATGACTCTTTTTTCCCCTCTGGCTGCTTTTAAGATTTTCTCTTTATAATGTTTTAAGACGTTTTCTTCACATTTCTTTTGCTTGGACTTTGCTGAGCTTGTTGGATCTGTGGGTTTATAATTTTCATCAAACTTTGAAAAACTTCAACCATCACTTATTCAATTATTTTTTGTTCCCTTTTCTCTCTTTTGAGGATGCCAATTACACATGAATTAGGCCTCTTAAGAGCAATGATGCTTTGTTTATCATTTTCCCTCTGATTTTTACACTGGCATTGTTTCACAGTTTCAACTCACTGATTTTTCTCATTATTAGATTTAAGTTTCCTGATTCTCTGCATTATCAGGACTTTTTGATTGGAGACAGATAATTTCTGATTGGAGTCAAGACTAAATTGTGAATTTAGCCTTGTTGGGTGTTGGATACTCTTGTAATTTGTAATAGTATTTTTGAGCTTTGTTCTGGACCACAGTTAAGTTGTCTGGAAACAATTTAATTCTTTTGGGTTTTTCTTTTATGATTTTTAGGCAGGACCACAGCACCCTTTTGTTTTTAATTTTTTTTGGTGATGGGGCAACAGGAAGCTTAGAGCCAAACAGCAGCTTAACTAAGATCAATTTCCCTCCACATTGAGATAGTGTCCTTTTAAATCCTCTACTTGATGCTTCAGATATTATGCAGTTTTGACACTGGCTGGTAGGACTACAAATGATTACTGTTCTTGGGTGAGTTCCAGGGATTGTTTATGTCTGCTCCTTTTGAGTGGTTCTTTTCCCGGCCTCAGGTAGTTTTTGCAAACATATGCACCAATCTATTCAAGTAAGACTCAAAGGAGGTCCCTCCAGAGATCTCTAGAGCTCTCCTCTTCAGTACTCTGCCCTGTAAACTCCAGCTACTTTGGCTTCCTTAAGTCTCAACTCCATTTCCTGACTCAGAGACTCTGCTTGGGTTCCCCCTCCCTGAGCTGTGGCTGGGAAACTTTTTTTGAAGGAGGGGGGAGGGTAGAGGCACTAAGCTGGGGCAATCCTGAGACTGGCTTCTTTTGTTTCTCCCACTCAGGGTTTACTATTCTTCACTGTCCAATGCCCATTATTTAGAAACTATTGTTTCACATAATTTTCTGGCTTTTTGGTCAAGGTAGGAGGAGAAAATCAGTTTCTATTACTCCATTTAGGCTAAAAACAGAAGTCAGGAGGATGCAAGTTTTAAAGATTCTTTCTTCAATATCCCTCATATTGGGCCTGATAGCAAGTAAAATACCAAAGTCAGCACACTCCCAAGACTTGGAAATTATTCAAAAAATAAAATACACAGGATATGCTAGAGGGACACTTCTAACACATACTACTTCTACTTTGTAAATTGGGTTGGCCTACTTCAGGGGATTGCTTGTTGTACAGGTTGTTTGTGGCCTCAAGAAATATCTAAAACGGCAAGTTTGGCAACAGGCATTCAAAACCTTAGGCAGTAAAAAAAAGTCACTGTGGATTTTTAAAAACAATTTGGAAAAGCTTAAAATTTACTTGAGGAATAAAAGCTGCAAAAATCTAAACTGAAGAGTAATTCAAAAGTAGGCAGGGAAGATTTAGAGAATCATTCCTTTTTCCTTTCATATTAAATTTTTTAATTTTTAATTTTTATTTTTTTTGAGACAGAGTTTCACTCTTGTCCCCAGGCTGAAATAAATGCAATGGCGCCATCTCAGCTCACTGCAACCTCTGCCTCCCAGGTTCAAGCAATTCTCCTGTCTCAGCCTCCCCAGTAGCTGAGATTACAGGGAGGTACCACCATGCCTGGCTAATTCTGTATTTTTAGAAGAGACATGTTGGCCAGGCTGGTCTTGAACTCCTGACCTCAGCTGATCTGCATGCCTCAGCCTTCCAGAGTGCTGGGATTACAGGCGTGAACCACTGCACCTGGCCTAAAAATTCTTTTCTCTTTTATACAAGTTCTTTCTCTTCTAATTTTCAAAGTAGTTACATCTTTCCTCTTTTTGAATAAATACTATGACATTTTGTCTATAATAATTCATGAACCGTCCAAACTTACTTACTTTACCACATACTATCTCCAAGATTACAAATGACCTCTTCTGGTCACATCTAATTTTTTTTCCCCCTTTATGGTCTTCATCTCTCCTCCTCCCCTACCCCCAACACCTGACTGTTAATCTTTGAAGTCTCCTTGTATGTTGAGTTCCACATTCCTTTTTCCTATGTCGTTGGCCTTCATTTGTGACCACTGCATCTTGGTCTTTTATTTGCTGGCTATCAACCGTCAAGTTGGCAAACTATGGCCGACAGGCGAAACCCAGCCCACTGCTTGCTTCTGTACTGACTGCAAGCTAAGAACGGTTTTTACAGATGAACATTTGAAATCTACTTGATGACAGAGAACACTAACTCAGAACTCCAATTAAGTAAAATATTATCTACCACCCAAAATAAATCCATTGTGCTCATTATATTTTGAATTTTATCTATAAAAATTTATGAAAACTTATTTTCCCCCTTGTTATTAAATACCTAAATAGAATCCACAATTCTGTATCTTGGCTTACAAAGCCTCAAATATTTCCTATTTGGCCTGTTTCAAAAAAAGTTTGCTGACATTAGATCTAGTAGGTATTTTAAAGTAAATAATATTCAAATAACAGTTACACTCATTTTCAATCCCAACATGTATTACTGCTAGTGAGGCATTACCCATTAAGAAATCTCGAATCTTTCTTTAATCCTCACCTAAAATAACATAAAATATTAGTTTCTTCTTTCAAAGTACACCCCAGATTAATTCCCTTCCTACTGCTACCATCACAGCTGAGGACGCCACCACTTGATGCACATAATACGATACCCCTCTGCCTGGGGGTTCTTCCCACTTCAAGTTCACTTCAAAGACTGCTACTGGCCTAATTTTTTGGTTTGTTTTTAAGAGTCTTAAATACAAATTTGAGGCTCTTACTCAAGCTAACTTCTCTCTATCCTAACCTAAAATTCAGATGCTCTATGGAAAAAATTTTAAGCAAAATGTTCATTTATTTTTATTTTTGAGATGCAGTCTTGTTCTGTCACCCAGACTGGAGTGTAATGGCATGATCTTGGCTCACTGCAACCTCCGCCTCCCGGGTTCACATGATTCTCTTGCCTCCGCCTCTGGAGTAGCTGGGAATATAACCATGTGCCACCATGCCCAGTTCATTTTTATAGTTTTTAGTAGAGATGGGGTTTTGCCATATTGGCCAGGGTGGTCTAGAACTCCTGACCTCAGGTGATCCACCTGCTGAGATTATAGGCATGAGCCACTGCACCTGGTCAAGCATAATGTTTAATAAGACAAGCAAGTTGCAGAATAAAACATTCATAAAAAGATTCTAAATGACATAAACAAAAACAACACTGATCTCCACTTAGAAAAAAAAAACCCAGCTGGGTGTGGTGGCTCCCACCGGTAATCCCAGGACTTTGGGAGGCTGAGGCGGGTAAATCACTTGAGGTCAGGAGTTCAAGACCACCCCGGCCAACACAGTGAAACCCCACCACTAAAAACACAAAAATTAGCCAGGTGTGGTGGCCTATAATCTCAGCTACTTGGGAGGCTGAGTCAGGAGAATCGCTTGAACTAGAGGGGGCAGAGGTTGCAGTGAGCTGAGATTGCACCACCGCACTTGAGCCTGGGCTACAGAGTGAGACTACATCTCAAAACAAAGACTCTAGTGATTATATTTATGTATAGTGACTGCCTTCCAGAAAGGGCAATAGATTAGAGAGGCAGAATTTCACTACTTTATTCCAAATATTTATATATGGTTTATTTGTTTTTGAGATGGAGTCTTGATTTGTTGCCCAGGCTAGAGTGCAGTGGCACCGTATCGACTCATTGCAGCCTCTGCCTCTGAAGTCCAAGCGATTCTCCTGCTTTAGCCTCCCAAGTAGCTAGAATTACAGGTGCCTACCACCACATCCAGCTTATATATGGTTTAATTTTAAAAGAAAAACTTTTTCTCTCCTTCCGTTTTTTTTTGGAAACAGGGGCTCTCTCTGTTGGAGTTCAATGGTGTGATCTCAGAGCACTGCAGCCTCAACTTCCTGGGCTCAAGCAATTGTCCCACCTCAGCCTCCTGAGTAGCTATTACCACAGGCATGCACCACCATGCTCAGCTAATTCTTGTATTTTTTGTAGACATGACGTTTCACTATGTTGCCCAGGCTGGTTTTGAACTCCTAAGCTCTCGAACTCCTTGCCTCAGCCTCCCAAAGTGCTGGGATGATAGGCAAGAGCCACCATGCTCAGCCTAAAAGAAAAATTAATAATGCAGCTCTTACAAAGTATTAAATAAAATGTTAAAAAATTTGATTGCTAACATAGTTCATATATATGTATGCACAATGAAAAATGACTTTGGTGAAGTACATCAAAATTTAGCAGTGATTATTTTTGGGTGCTGAGATTGTAGCTGATTTGTTACCAAACACTTGAAACTTCAAATTTTCTACAATGACTATGTATGTTTAACCAGAAAGACCTAAACAAGGTATATAGAGGAAGGACTGTTTAATAGACAAAACACAGATATAAGAGAAGTATTTGGGGTATTTTTCAACAACAGAACCTCACTGAGAGTCTGAGGAAGTACCACAAATATTCTGTGTGATCAATTATGCATAAAAAGAAGGTTTTTTGCATGAGATGTTACCTCTCTCTCCTATCCCTTGAAAGTACCTACTTAAATAATTTAAATCCAAAGTATTACTATTATCACTCATGTTGGTGAGTTCACAAAAATGAAATAGCTACGGCACCCTCTTCCCTTCTCCTTAAACACTTTTTGTGAATAAATCAATTTACTAATAAATTTGCTAATAAACACATGCCTATAAAAATGGTTAAAAAAACAAACAAACAAAAAAAACCCCTCTTTTATATCCACTAAAGAAGAAATGAATGATCTGAAAAGGCAACGTTTTAACAGTGAAAGTAACTTTTTTTCTTTTGCATTTTATTCCTTCAACATTACCTTTCTTCATTCTGCTACAAAATCATACATAGGCTATCAGTGCAGATACGCTGTAGAGTATATCGGTTTGCTCAGTTTAAAAAATATTTTTATTGGTGTAAGAACACTTAATACAAGATCTAGCCTCACAGAGTTTTAAGTGTATAATACAATATTTATCTGTAGACAGTCTTGTACAACACATCTCTTGAACTTATCTTGTATGATCGAAATTTTACTTCTTACTACATTTTATTTCTCTAAGCTAGGTGTTAGTAACTTCATTTTTAATAATGACAGAAGTGAAACTTGGTAAAGATATAGTTCAGATTGACAGACTCATTATCAATTATTTCAAAGGATAACTGAGGCAAACAAAAAACTGAAAATGTAAAACTAGTAGCTTAGGAGAAATAAAATAAATACAAGAGAGGATTCACAAATAGGAGAAAGGGGACACTGGAGAAATACTAGGATACAAAAATAAGGAAAAACAGACTGTGGAGAGAAAAAAGGGAAAAAGAAAGTAGGTTTTCTTTTTCATATAAAGATTCTGTGAAACATTTTTTAAAGGTTCTTAAAAAAAAAGGCTACAGTCTTTTCAAGTTCCTCTCTTTATGCTTCTCCTTTGAGAATATACATCAAAGACAAAGGTATTATCCTTTTGAATTTCAAGATAAAAATAGGGAAAATGAAAGGTAAAATAGGAGAAGAACCAGTAAAAATGAGAGCATTTTGAAGATATCCAACTCACTTGCCCACTTTTGAAGATTCTGCCGGTATCAAACTAATTTTCTCTCCATAAGGACTGAGAAAAATGTCACGAGTTGTTGTAAAGCTAGTGTCCCTGAGTAGTACGTACTTTGCTTGCTCAAAGTGACAGTACATGTGACTTATATCATCAGGCTGTGTTCAATCTTAATAAGTAACAACACAATCCAATTCATACACAAAACTGCCTCAGTAAACTGAAGAGTTAAGCTGAAAGTAGACATAATAATTCAAATTCTACCATTCTACACAAGCAGCCTCTGTAAGAAAACAATTTTGCTAAGCAACCCAAGCCAAGTAAGACATTTTTCAAAACAAAGGCTCACTTAACTTAGTGTTCTTATAGGAATCTTCTACCTTATAATCTTGCAACAAAATGAAGGCTACTATAATACATTTAGCATCTAAAACAAAATAAGACTGTATGGATCAAGACCCTGTAGCCTAGAGTTTAAGATACACTTTCCATCTAAGCACTTGAGATTTATAAATTGTTAGTATGTAGTACTTTATATAGTTTTATGTCAGGACACTGGATTTCAGATGAAAATCTACTAACAAACAGTGACAAACAGACATCATGACTTTATTGCTAATGTGTAAAATTTTACCAGGGATATAGCTACTTGTGGACAGCTGAAGGCATGAATGAAAACAAGACTGGAGGGCTGGTTAGTTTAGGCCAGAGTGTTCCAACTCTTGATGCCCACTAGAATCACCACGAGGGCATTAAAAAATAATGTTGCTCAGGCTTAAGATCAGGGCCAGACCAATTATATGAGGATATATAGGGTTGAAATTTCATAATGTCTACATGTAAAATAAAAACAAATACATACTCTTTTCCTTTTTAGAAGGACACTGTGAAGACAAATGAGATTCTAGAAATGCAAAAACTTTGGGAAACTTTGCAGTATTTCTTTTTGAGAGAAGTCTCGCTCTGTCATCCAGGATGGAGCGCAGTGGCACCATTTCAGCTCATTGCAACCTCTGCCTCATGGGTTCAAGTGATTCTCCTGCCTCAGCCTCCTGAGTAGCTGGGATTACAGGTGCTTGACACCACACGTGGCTAATTTTTATGTTTTTAGTAGAGGTGGGGTTTCACCATGTTGGCCAGGCTGGTCTCGAACTCTTGATTTCAAGTGATCCACCCTCCTTGGCCTCCCAAAAGCTGGGATTACAGGCGTGAGCCACTGTGCCCAGCTCTTCACACTATTTCTTGATAATAAAATGTTATTGGCCGGGCCCGGTGGCTCACGCCTGTGATCCCAGCACTTTGGGAGGCCGACGCGGGTGGATCACGAGGTCAAGAGATCGAGACCATCCTGGTCCACATGGTGAAACCCCGTCTCTACTAAAAATACAAAAAATCAGCTGGGCATGGTGGCGCATGCCTGTAATCCCAGCTACTCAGGAGGCTGAGGCAGGAGAATTGCCTGAACCCAGGACGCAGAGGTTGCGGTGAGCCGAGATGGCGCCATTGCACTCCAGCCTGGGTAACAAGAGTGAAACTCCGTCTCAAAAAAAAATAAATAAATAAAATAAAATAAAATTAAATTAAATTTTATTTAACATTTTCTTGACCTTGGGTAACATGATCACACATTTCTTTGGCTTTCAGTTTCACAACAATCTTGTCCACTATGTTTTGTTAAAAACTTGATTATCATATTGAGAAGCCAAGAGAACAGAAAATCTGGAGCCATTTGTTCAAAGATAAAAAGTTAAAAAAATTTTTTTAAAAAAAAAGAGGACAGAAAAAAATCCCCCAAAACAGGAAGATAAACTCGCTCATCATCTCATGAATCCACCAATCTAGCTGCCTTTCCATGTTTTTCATAACTTTGTCATGCATTTGCGATGTTACTTTAGGACTTTCTGGAGTGGCCTCACGTATACATCTGTGAATTTCCTCTTTTTCTGGATGTACTGTTTTGTTGATTGATTAACATTGAACTGATAGCCAATACCAACTCATGCTTGAAGAGACAGCAGAGCTTTCTTGTGCTTAGTAACACAAGACAGAAAATCAGCATTGTGTTTGAGAGCCATTTCAAACAAAACCCAAAAAAATGTGAACAACGTGGCACTTAATAGACTGAAAAGGACAATTGTTTACAATAGAAGAACTGAAACAGGGAAGCAGCATGTGCCTTGTTTGACCTCAGCTGGGAATGGCTTGCCTGATGACTAAAACTTTTTTGCCACACTGAATGTCCAGGAATGAAAAAGAAAAGTCCAATGAATATCAATTTAGGGGTTACAAGTAATTTCAGCAAATAGGCAAATTTATGAATACAAAATCTATAAATATTGAGAATCTGCTACACATATTTTTCTTTATGTAACTTTGAAAATTAATGTGATTTATTTTTCATTTCTCAGCTGAGCATTCTTATAAAAATGTAGACTTCAAATTCTGTGAGGTAAACAAAAAGATAAATTTTCTTAAACCAAAAAAGGTAGTTTCTTTGAAGAAGTATTGGTTTGACCAGGCAGAAAAGAACAATGGCATAGATTCAGGTTACACAGAAAACATATTAATCAGGAAAAAAAGTCACACTAAAAAAATTCACATCTTATTACATTTAGTCTAACTGGAAATAACAGCCAAAATAAAAATATTTGTTGCTTTAAGGATAAATTAATGATTCTGTATAGTTTCTTCCGGCTTTCATACTTGCTTTTTGGAGAAGTATACACTCATCACAATGATCTGGAACAGAGCCCAGAACCAGGTAAGTGCTAAAGGCATGTCAACTATTAAAACGGATGTCACAAATCTCTCAAAGACACCATAACCCTTTTTTTTTTTTTTAAACACGAGAGCTACCCTTTTAACAAAACTTCAAGTGTACAACACAGTATGACTATAGGCAAAATGTAGTATAGCAGATCTCCAGAATTTATTCATCTTGGATAAAAGAAATGTTATATCCACTGAAGAGTAACTTTACACTTCCCCCTCCCTGCAGCCCCTGGCAACAATCCATTCTACTCTGCTTCTACAAGTTTGACTATTTTATGTATTTTTTGAGACAGAGTCTGGCCCTGTCACCCAGACTAGAGTACAGTGGGACTATCTTGACTCACTGCAACCTCTATCTCCCAAGTTCAAGTGATTCTTGAGCCTCAGCCTCCGGGGTAGCTGAGACAACCAGCACCACCATGCCCAGCTAATTTTTGTATTTTTAGTAGAGATGGGGTTTCACCGTGTTGGCCAGGCTGGTCTTGAACTCCTGACCTCAGGTGATCCATCCGCCTCAGCCTCCCTAAGTGCTGGGATTACAGGTGTGAGCCACTGCACCCAGCTAAGTTTTAGAGGTCATACTATAGAATAAAGCAGTATTTGTCCTGTGACTGGCTTGTTTCACTCAACATAATATACTCAAGGTTCATCCATGTTGTTATCTATGGCAGGATTTCCTTCTTTCTAAAGGGTAAATAATGTTCCATTACAGTACATACATAACCTTTTTTCCTTTTTTGAGAGAGGGTCTGGCTCTGTCGCCCAAGCTGGAATACAGTGGTATAATCACGGCTCACCGTAGCCTTGACCTCCCAGGTTCAAGTTATCTTCTCACAATTCAACTTCCTCAGTAGAGTAGCTAGGACCACAGGTATGTACCACCACACTCAGCTACTTTTAAAATTTTTTTGTAGAAATGAAGTCTCCCTATGTTGCCCAGGCTAGTCTCAAACTCCTGAGCTCAAGCCACCCTCATGCCTTGGCCTCAAAAAGTGTTGGGATTACAAGAATGAGCCATACCCACATTTTTTTAATCCACTCATCCGTCAATTGACATTTAGGTTGTTTCCACATCTTGGCTATTGTGAATAATGCTGCAATGAACAAGGGAGTGTAAGTATCTCTTCAAGATCTTGATTTCAATTCTTCTGCAATAAATACCCAGAAATACTTGGGATTGCTGGATCAAATGATAGTTCTATTTTTAAGGAACCTCTGTACTGTTTTCCATAGCAGCTGCACCATTTTACATTTTTAATTACAAGGGTTTCCTTTTTTCCACATCTTTACCAACACTTACCGACTTTTGATTTTTTGATAATAGCCATTTTTAACAGGTGTGAGGTGATATCTCATTATGGTTGTATTTGCATTCCTCTGATGATTAGTGATGTCAAACATCCTTTCACCGGCCTGTTTGCCATTTGCATGTCTTCTCTGGAGAAATTTCTATTCAAATCCTTTACCCAATTTTTTTTTGAGGGGGTCTGGTTATTTATTTTTCCTGCTAAATTGTAGAATTTCCTTATTTTGGGTATCAGATATACGGTTGGCAAATTTGCAATTTCCATACACAAAGTTCTAGACATGTAATTCCTGACACCAGTTCTATAAGGCATTATTTCTGTCTTACAAACGAGAAAACAGAAGTACAAATAAGTAACTTGTCCAGGGTCACACTGGCTTGAAGACAGGTTTATATAATTCCAAAGCCCATGTTTTTTCTAATCACATCATGCCACCTAATAAATAATGTTTAATGGCATGAGATTTAGTTATCTGAAAAATTAGTTTATTTAGACCAACATATTCCCTGGTATTAGATCAGTGGGATTCCATAATGAAGAGCCTCAATGAATATAGCATATATTTGGAGAAATTTCTTAGATGTACATCTGAGAAAATGGCAGAAGACTAACCAATCAAGTACAGTGTGGTGAAACAGACAAACGAATACAGGCTGGTGGAAAAAGTTCGGTGTATCAGTTGTAATAGTAAATGTGAATGGATTCTCCCACCACATGTCAGACATGATGTGGTCATACAAAAAACCAAAACCAAGTTGTAGCCATTTTATATTTAAAACTATTTATAAACTCAATTTGAGTGTGTGTATGTGTGTTATTTCATACATGTCGCCGTACCATATCTGTGTTAGTATATGAATAAGCACAAGGAGAAAGTGAGGAAGGAAGGATAGAAACCAGGAGAGAAATATGGGTTAACTAGCGTGTGTGGGGGAAATGGCGCCACTGCGCCTAGCCGGTGCTTCAGCAATTAGATCAGCCCCTGCTTTTCAGGTAAATATACTGAAATATGTAGGATAAAATATAATTTATATAAACCACTAAATCTAGATTTCTGAATTGCCTCTAAACATTAGCCCTTAGATGGTAATTCAATTATCTCATTAATAAAAATTACCAATAGTTGACTTTTTATGTGATGGTTCCAAGTAAACTTGAAATATTATGATGATGTGTCTATTGCCCAGAAGCAGAAATAACATTTTCTGTAAAGAATGCTATGTTTTAAAAAATGCCATTGGTTAATTACAAATTGTTTTTTCTCTACCCAAAGAGATCCTTAATTAATTCTGTATTGTTTTTTTTTTTTGGGATGGGGTCTCACTCTGTTGCCCAGGCTGGAGTGCAGTGGTGCCACCTTGGTCCACTACAACCTCCACCTCCTAGGTTCAAGCGATTCTCCTGCCTCAGCCTCCTAAGCAGCTGTGATTGCAGGCACCCACCACTGCACGTGACTAATTTTTGTATTTTTAGTGCAGACAGGTTCCACCATGTTGGCTAAGCTGGTCTTGAACTCCTGATCTCAAGTGATCCACCTGCCTTGGCCTCCCAAAGTTGCTGGGATTACTGGCGTGAGAAACTGTGGCCAGCCAGAGATCTTTAATTAAATATGTATGTGACTTGACTTCCTACCAAGTAACCAGTCCAAAATGTGCCAAGATAGGAATCTGACAGAATATACATTCCCAGCTTCATGTATAACCTATTCAATTTCTCATATTAGTACTCTATACTTGGAACAGATCAGTGCTAGTTTGTCACATGGTGACCAATCACTACTGTCAGCTTACACCCACCTTATTTCAAGTTTATCTGCCTCATTTGGGTCACAGCCCCAAGCTGTGAGTAATTCCAAAGACTTTTTTTTTTTTTTTTTTTGGCGGCGACAGAGTTTTGCTCTTGTTGCCCAGGCTGGAGTGCAATGGGGTGATCTTGGCTCACCGCAACCTCCGCCTCCTCGGTTCAAGCGACTAGATTCTCCTGCCTCAGCCTCCCAAGTAGCTAGGATTACAGGCATGTACCACCACATCCAGCTAATTTTGTTTTTTCAGTAGAGACGGGTTTCTCCATGTTGATCAGGCTAGTCTCAAACTCCTGACCTCAGGTGATCTGCCCGCCTTGGCCTCCCAAAATGCTGGGATTACAGTCATGAGCCACTGTGCCTGGCCAAAGACTTTTAAATTAAATTAAAAAATTTTGAGGCAGAGTCT
Organism: Cebus imitator; assembly: GCF_001604975.1. Taxonomy (NCBI): domain Eukaryota; kingdom Metazoa; phylum Chordata; class Mammalia; order Primates; family Cebidae; genus Cebus; species Cebus imitator. Next base: position 6,648,517 of record NW_016107410.1, on the reverse strand, counting down.
TGCTCTGCTGCCCAGGCTGAAGTGCTGTGGTTCTTGGCTCACTGCAACCTCTGCCTCCCAGGTTCAAGTAATTCTGTCTCAGCCTACCGAGTAGCTGGGATTACAGGTGCTCGCCACCATACCTGGCTAACTTTTGTATTTTTAGTAGAGCTGAGTTTTACCACGTTGGCCAGGTTGGTCTTGATCTTCTGACCTCAAGTGATCCACTGTCTAAGCCTCCCAAAGTGCTGAGATTACAAGCGGGAGTCACCATGCCCGGAACCAAAGACTTTTAATTAAGATTCACATTGGAGGTTGTTGGAGAATCTCATCTACCTTTTAATTTTCTGTGCTCCAGGCTATCCCTCAGGCCAAGGCCAAGGCTCTTCAACTTTTAAAATTTTCTTCATGAAGCAGGGCCAGGGACTAAAACCAAGGATCTTTCCAAAGTGTAGTCATCAGCACCCACCTGACAGCTTTTGGATTCTGCCGTTATATTTAAAATAACGCTCACTACAGAGGCAGGCACATAATTACGCTCTCTCATCTGTAGCCACATTCTTATGGCAAACTCTCTTAGAAGTCAAGCACACAAAATCTTTTTTGTTTCAAGGAATTGACAAATATAACAAACAATGAAAAAGTCTGGAAGCCTAAGCCATCTTTATATAGGTTCTTATATGCTTGATATCCTTCCCTCATGAAAGTCCCTCTTCCCAGTATGCAGGCCTTCAGAGATAACTTAGTACCCATCTCTCAGCCTCTGCCCTACACAGAAATGATGACTTTGGTAATATTCTCTGATAAATAAAAAATTAAACTCTGGTTCAAAAAGTAGATAATTCAACAATTTTCTCACCTTTCATTTCACTCTACTTTTGCACAGAATTCTGCCTCTGACGATTCAGAAACTGAATTGGCATTCCAGATCCCAAACTTAGATTTATCAGGGTAAAAAACTCAGATTCGGAGGTTTTTTTTTTTTTCTTATTTATGAAATTTATACAACAAATGGGAAATTTAACCAAGTATATATTTCTATTTTCATTGTGCAGTGGTTTTGCCTCAAAGGACCTACGACTCAGTATGATATTAAATTGCAAGGTTGCCTGAGAGATTCACAACCAATCTGCCATTTAAAAAGCCTAGGCCAGGCTGGGCACAGTGGTTCACACCTGAAATCCCAGCACTTTGGGAGGTCTGGGTAGGTGGATCACTTGAGGTCAGGATTTCGAGACCAGGCTAGCCAACATGGTAAAACCCCATCTCTACTAAAAAAATGAACAAACAAAAAAATTACCTGGGCATGGTAGCACACACCTGTAATCAAAGATAATTGGGAGGCTGTGCCAGGAGAATTGCCTGAATCCAGGAGGCAGAGGGTACAGTGAGGTGAGCTTGCACCACTGCACTCCAGCCTGGGCAACAGAGTTAGACTCTGTCTCAAAAAATAAAAAAAGCCTGGACCTCCTTAATCATGTACTGAAACACTGGCAGCCATAAAGATGGAAGGAGAGAGAAAATATGTGAGATCCTCTTGGGGCAGGGCGAGTTCTGGCAAACTCAGAACTAAGCCCCCGTTTTCCAGCGCAACAAGGTATGTCAATCCCTTCTATACCACCAAATGACATCTGAAACCATAACTGAATGACAACATCTTATTTATTTATGTATGGGTGTACGTATGTTGAGACAGAGTTTCACTCTTATTTTCTAGGCTGGGGTGCAATGGGATGATCTCGGCTGACTGCAACCTCCACCTCCCAAGTTCAAGTTGAGTCTCCTGCCTCAGTCTCCCAAGTAGCTGGGACTACAGGCATCCGCCACCATGCCGGGCTAATTTTTTGTATATTAGTAGAGACAGGGTTTCACCATGTTGGCTAGGCTGGTCTCGAACTCCTGACCTCAGGTGATCCACCTGCCTCAGCCTCCCAAAGTTTTGGGATTACAGGCGTGAGCTACTGCCTCCGGCCTAACAACCTCTTATCAGTGACGGTAACTTAGGTCCCCATTCTTTTTTTTTTTCTAAAAAGAAAATGCCCTCATACTTTATTTTTAATTTTCTCATTGAGATAAAATTTACATTACATAAAATGCACAATTTTAACCATTTTAAAGTGTACAATTCAGTGGGACTTAGTATATTTACAATACAGTAAAACTAACATCACTATTTAATTCCAGAACATTTCCTCCATCCTAAAAAGAAATTCGATACCTTCCAATATCCCTAAGGGATATCCAATATCCCTCACCTCCTGGTAAAAGCTACCCTACTTGGGATATCCAATATCCCCCACCTCCTGGTAAAAACTACCCTACTTTCTGTCTTTGTGGACTTGCCTATTCTGTACATTTCATATGAATGGAATGATACGTTGATACATTATATGGCCTTCCTTTTGTGGCTTCTTTCACTTAGCAAAATGCTTTCAAGGTTCATCTATAAAACTTTATTCCTTTTTATGACTAAATAATATTCCATTGCATAAATATGCCACATTTTATTTATCCATTCATCACTTGACAGGCATTTGGGTTGTTTTTACTTTTTGGCTATTATGAATATTGATATTCATATGAAGATTTGTGTACACACTTTTATGAGAACACGGTTTTTAATTTTGGAGGAGTATATTCCTAGGAGTGGAACTGCTAAGTTATATAGTAACTATATATTTAACTTCAAGGAACTGCAAAACTATTTTCAAGAGCCTTAAAAGGAGGACAGCTGCCCCTCTGGCAACCACCCAGGTGAAACAGCGGGCTAACCTAATCAGTCTGCCAAACTTAACCGGCTTTGCTTGCTTTTAATTGCTTACTTTTAGCTAATCTTAAAACTCCCACTAGGAAGTCATGTGGCCAGGCAATATATAACTAAACTCTATTTTCTTTATAGATAGCATTTCTGACTGTGGGTAACTACATAACAGGTGTTTAAAGCTGTTTTTCAGGATCTAGGGGGCAGCTCATGTCTAGTTCAAGCTGTGATGGCAAACCCTTCAACTAGGCCTGAGCGGGTACCCAGAGAGTGACCTTTTGGCATAAGAGGGCCTAAAGCTCCACCCTCAGATCATGTTAACGCCATTTTCTGCACACATGTCCTATGAAGAACCATGTAGCTTGATTATGCTTGTGGTGAAACCCCAACTACCTCATCTTTCCAATCTGCCAATCACCTTTCCCACCTGTCAATCATATTTTCTCACAATTTAGACCAACCTACTTTCTTTTTTCTTTTTGAGACGGAGTCTCACTCTGTCGCCCAGGCTGGAGTGCAGTGGTGTGATCTTGGCTCACTGCAACTTCTGCCTCCCAGGTTCAAGTGATTCTTCTGCCTCAGCCTCCCGAGTAGCTGGGACTACACGTGCTCGCCTTACTGATGAAAAATGAGCTTCCCTAAGCCGGAAATATTCCAGAAAGATATTTTGCTGCTAAAGTTATACACAGGAAATACAATCCTTCCAGACCCCTATGAAAATCTTAAATATTACACTCCAATCTCCAAAGCCTATAGCCAACTGTTACTCCATTTGTGTGAGTAAAAGACGACTGGCCTAATTTTTAGGCACAAGAGAGATTTGACTTGCCTTTAGTTTTTATATGGACTGCTTTGCTTGTTTCGATTTTACTGAAATGAATGAATGAATGAATGAATAAATCAATGAATGGAGACAGAGGTTCACTCTTGTCACGCAAAATGGAGTGCAATGGCACATTCTTGGCTCACTACAAGCTCCGCCTCCTGGGCTCAAATGATTCTTCTGCCTCAGCCTCCCGAGCAGTTGGGATTACAGGTTTGTGCCACCTTGCCCTGCTAATTTTTGTATTATTAGTAGAGATAGGGTTTCTCCATGTTGGCCAGGCCAGTCTTGAACTCCTGACCTCAGGTGATCCACCCACCTCAGCCTCCCAAAGTGCTGGAATTACAGGTGTGAGCCATCGCACCCAGCCGAAAGAAGTATTTTAAAAATAGACTGCATTATAGTTTCTATTCTACATTAGAGAATGTTCTCAAGTAATGCCCCTTAGTCAACTTTAAAACTAGCAACGGATGATAATCCTGGTAAACAATGGGAAGCTGGAAGATTAGGTTACTTAGTCATACTCACCTTAAATTATTTTGTTGACCAGGTGGAATTACACTATAGTAAACAGGCATTCCTGCTGTAGGCATAGATCCTTGATTAGACTGATTAGGGAACATAACAGGTTGTTGATAAGTCTGATGGGCAATTCCTTGAGAACCTTGAGGCAGTGAAACCTAAAATAAGAAAGACAATTTCAAGAGAAAAAGGTTTTTTTTCAAAGACTTGCAAATGTTCATGTTTTTAGCCTCCATAAACTTTTTTTGAGATGAAGTCTCACTCTGTTTTCCAGGCTCGAGTGTAGTGGTACAATTTTGGCTCACTGCAACCTCCGCCTCCCAGATTGAACCAATTCTCCTGCCTTAGCCTCCTGAGTACCTGGGACTACATGCATGCGCCACCACACTTGGCAAATTTTTGTATTTTTAGTAGAGATGGGTTTCACCATGTTGGTCAGGCTGGTCTTGAACTCCTGACCTCAAGTGATTCGCCCACACTGGCTTCCCAAAGTGCTGGGATTACAGGAGTGAGCCACGGAACCCAACAGTCTCCATAAATTTTTAAAGCATGAGCAGTCAGAAATAAGCTAACGCTGCCAACAGACTTTCCTGTTAGCCACATGTTTACACATGTTTAGATAAAATGCATGTACATTTTAACTTCCCAAGTAGTTTACTCTCTCCTTGTTGAGATGAATGAAAGCAGTCTTTGGAGTTCTCTCTCTCTCTTTTTTTTGTGACTGAGTCTCTCTCTGTCATCTAGGCTGGAATGCAGTGGCGCAATCTCAGCCCACTGCAACCTCCACCTCCCGGGTTAAAGTAATTCTTCTGTCTCAGCTTCCTGAGTAGCTGGCATTATAGGTACCTACCACCACACCTGGCTAATTTTTGTATTTTTAGTAGAGACGGGTTTTACCATGTTGGCTAGGCTGGTCTCAGACTCCTGACCACAAGTGATCCATCCGCCTTGGCCTTCCAAAGTGCTGGGATTACAGGCATGAGCCACTGTACCCGGCCCTGGCCTGGAGTTCTTAAAATCAGACTCAGCTATGAAAAATGATTAGGCTAATAAAATAAACTCTCTTGCAGGTAATTCCATAAAGAAAGGTAAAACAAATTTTTGAAAATGAATCGTATTGAAGATAGCTGCTTATTCATGAAATAACAGGTATTTCTGCTTTAGAACTATACATTAAAATCTGTAACATTTTAATGTAAAATTTAATGTAAAACAGAGTCTCTCTGTTGCCCAGGCTGGAGTGCAGTGGTGTGATCTTGGCTCTCTGCAACCTCCGCTTCTTGGGTTCAAGTGATTCTCCTGCCTCAACCTCTTGAGTAGCTGGGATTACAGGTGCCCACCACCTTGCCCAGACATTTTTTGTATTTTTTATTTTTTTTTTAGTAGAAACAGGGTTTCACCATGTTGGCCAGGCTGATCTCGAACTCTTGACCTCGAGTAATCTGCCCGCCGAGGTATCTCAAAATGCTGGGATTACAGGTCTGAGCTACTGTGCCTGGCCTAAAATCTGTAACATTTTAAAATAAGAGACATATTTTTGCTTTTTGGAATGGAAGAGAGGAAGGAAAAAATCAGTCAGAGCACAGGAAACTGCACATACTTCCCTATTCTGTAACTACAGATTTATGGTCTATACTGTATCTCACTATTTCAAATACCTACTCCCCAACCTCTGTTTTCCATCCTATTTCTCTCTCCCAGCAATGAAGACTTTCTAAGGAGATGAGGAATAGAACGAGACATTTGCTCACCTACCTATATTGCTGGAAACGTAAGACAATGCCAGGCAGTATTTATTTGCCAATATCAATGTGTTTCAGATAACCTAAACATTAATAAAGTAAATGAATAATGCAATAAAATGAGGATAAAACAAAGCTGCTATGACTAATAAAACTCTTAAGACTATGAAGTATAATACAGAAGTGTTTCTCTTGTATTAAAAGGATAACACAGAAGATATAGTTGTACAGCTAATTTATTCAAAATCATCTCTAACCGAAGTACTTAAAAGAGACAATATACCTGATACGTTGGCACTGAAGTATAGGGGATGACCACTCCTTGAATTTGATTTCCAATGCTGTTGGGTTGGCCACTGACTAGGCTTTGACTCTGGGGTTGCTGAACTCCAACTATTCCTTGGTAGTTTTGCTGCTGGTTGGGTATAACTTGATAACCTGTAATGGCACAATGAATTAATTCCTGCTCTAAATTCATTTCATCTAATAAGATTTAAACAAAATTTAAGCAAGTACTTTTATGTTCTAAAATAACAAAATTTTGATTAAATGGCAAATCCCTAAAACCATCTATTATGAAATAACACTTATAGCCTACGTTACCTACATTCCCTCACTAAAATATATTGAAATAAAATCTGCCTACAAAGATTTCTTCTACAGCTGTGAAAATTTATAGGGTTATATACTCAGATAACACAGAACAATTACTATTCAGGAAATATTACAATCTTTTATGACGACTAGTTTCTCAGGACGAGGAGTTGCTATTTAACATGGGCCCAGAGTAAATGATAAATTATGCAGGGCCCCTTGTCAAAAAAAAAAAAAAACTGTTAAGAATTTCAAATTGGTAACAGCAGAACATTAACACAAGCATGGGGCTCTGTGCATCTGCAGAGGTTCCATTCCCATAAAACGGTCCCTGCTGGGGATTAAAAAAAAAGAGTGGGGGAGATAACCAGTTTTGAATATGTTGAAGACACAGGCGAATGGAGTTATACAGTAATTTTTTAGATTATTTATTCATTGTATGATTAAGGTCACTTGACAGATCATTAAACAAATCAAGTAATCTTGGTCACAAGGCAAATACCTAAACTGACTGGTGGTAATTTAAGTGGTACGTTAACAGCATACATTTATCAAGTAAACTTATTCACTTAAATAAGAATCTGCAATGATAAGCTCTAAGTAGCGAATATGAATTGTATTTTGTCTCCTGATCCTAAGAGGATTCTTTCAGGTATATTAATTAGCTAAAGACTCCTGTAAATTACTAGATGCTACCCAAAGTTTTTTTTGTGTGTGTGTTTTAAGGAACTAGGTAAAAATAATCATCTAGCTTCAGAGTACTGAAAAGTTTTTACAAAGATGAACTGAATTAGAGCACCACATATAAAGACTTTAACAGCTAAAGGGCAATGAAATTGTTTCCCTGATAACACCATAAATGTATTTTGTTATCAGTTTTCATTTACATCCTCACTAATTCCTAAAGCAATGGAAAAGGCAATTTCAAGTACTGATTATAAACAACAGCATCACCAAAGCTGTCTGGCAGCCTTAGTAATTCTGCTTAAGGACCAAATAACTGAATAAAATTGAGCATCCATCTTCTCCAAAAATGTAACTACAAAGTGCATCTAGTAATAAAGCGACACATTAAAAATAACAAAGTGAAAATCCTGGCCAGGTGTGGTGGCTCATGCCTATAATCCCAGCACTTTGGGAGGTGGATGGATTGGGTGGATGGAGGTGGGTAAGCTCAGGAGTTTGAGACAAGCCTGGGCAACATGGCCAAATCTTGTCGCCACAAAAAAATACAAGATAGTGCCACTGCACTCCAGCCTAAGCAATAGCGTGAGACCCTGTCCCAAAAAACAAACACAACCAAATCAACCAAAAACAGAAAAAAGCCAAAACCAAAGTAAAAATTGTTATAGTGAATCCCTTAACAGTGAAGGGTTTTTGTAAAAATGATGTTACTTCTATGGCAACAGTACTTTATGGTCATGTTTCCAATGACTTCCTTCTCACCAATGTAACTTTGTACCAAAGGAAAAAAAAAGTGTATTCTAGTCCTTATCTGTAATAAACTAATTGATAATATGCTGTTTGCTAAACCTTTATTCCTTGTGAATTTCCTATACTACTTAAACTTAGGCAGGTAAAGGCAGAGAACAGAATAAACTTCTTCCTTTTTAATCTAAAAATGAACATTTTACACTATTTTCAGTTCATCAAATGACAAGTATTTCAAATTTATACCCCAAATTCCAAACACCATTAAAACATACAACAACAAATTTCCACCCTCAGGAAAATAAAAGACAGGAATGGAAAAGAAATGTGAACATGACGCCTTTTTTGTGTTGGAAATGCCACCTCAACACATGCATACATCTATTGCAGCATCAGAATTTGGGTTCTGTATAGACTGGGATAATAACTTCTTATAACAGACTTGGCAGAATTACAGTCTACTAAAATGAAAACAAACTATACATCGGGCAGAATTCACTGTAATATGACTTAAAATAATTTGACTTAAAGCAGTCATATCCCCCTAAGAAACTAAAAATGTTATGCATATTACTTCTGTAGTCTATTCAAGAAATATTCAAGGTTATAAGTTGCCTTGAAAGAAAACTTTAAAAAACAAAGCCAATTTATGTGCAAATGTGGTTCTGATTTTTTTTTTTTTTTTGAGACAGAGTCTTGCTCTGTTGCCCAGGCTGGACTGCAGCGGTACGACCTGGGCTCACTGCAGCCTCTGCCTCCTGGGTTCAAGTGATTCTCCTGTCTCAGTCTCCTGAGTAGCTGGGATTACAGATGTGTGCTGCCACACCTGGGTAATTTTTATCTTTTTACTGGGGATGGGGTTTTACCACATTGGCCAGGCTTGTCTCTAACTCCTGACCTCGGGCGATCCACCTGCCTTGGCCTTATTTTTTTCTACTTACCTAAATTTAAGAATTTTTTGAGATTCGTCTTGGAGGTCTCCTGCCTAAAATTCTCTATTATGATAAAAAGGTCTGAGACAGAAGGCTTTCAATAAATACCTATAGAAACAATGTCATGGTGAATTAATGTGGGGTCAGTTGGGCACTACAACATGGAATTTGTTTTTTTGTTTTGTTTTAGAGATGGGGTCTCACTCTGTTGTCCAGGCTGGAGTGCAGTGGCATGTTCATAGCCCACTGTACCCTCGAGCTCCTGGGCTCAAGGGATCCTCCCTGCCTCAGCCTCCTGAGTAGCTAGGACTACAGGTGCGTACCACCATGCCTGGCTACATCATGAAAACTGCATCAGTAAATTTCCAATGATATCTTGTGTTTTCTTTTGATTTCAGATGTAGTCTCACTCTTATCACCCAGGCTGGAGTAGAGTGGTACAATCTTGACTCACTGCAACCACCACCTACTGGGTTCAAGTGATTCTCTTGCCTCAGGCCTCCCCAGTAGCTGGGAATGCAGGCGTGCACCACCATACCCAGCTAATTTTTGTAGTTTTAGTAGAGACAGGGTTTCACCATGTTGGCCAGGCTGGTCTTAAGCTCCTGACTTCAGGTGATCTGCCCGCCTCAGCCTCCCAAAGTGCTGGGATTATAGGCGTGAGCAACCATGCTTGGCCACCTTATTCTTTAATGGAGTATAATCTCCATTAATATCCATGCTTACTAATTGCCACACACACACACACACACACACACACACAGTCTTTTACAAATGCCACACACATTTTGAAAATCTGACAACATGAAATACAAAACAGTTGATCTCAGCATCTGGTCATCTGTTACAAAGGGTAGTAAAAAGGACATCATCTGGGTTAGTAAAAGATAGATGTGACATGGTCCCTATCTTTGAAATTAGGCATTTTTAGCCACCATACTGTATGAGGATAGCAGTATAAAGAGTCTTATGAAAATAAGAGGAAGAAATTAGTCCTGACTGATATTTATGGAAGTAGTAACATTTGAGCTTGGACTTAAAGGAAAAGCTCATTCCAGCAAAAATAAAAGGTTTGGAAAAAGTAACAGTTAATATGTTTGAGGAATGGGGAATAGTCAGGAATGAATGAACATGGTATGTGAAGTGATAAGTGAAAGATGAAGGAAGAACAGAATACTGGTGAAGAAGCAAAGGTTTTACACATAGAAGATTGATGAGAACAACCAGGAAATTCTAGATTTTAAAGATTGTGAAAGAAGAAAAAACACTAACATCAGTACTTCATTCAGAAGTAGCATAAATAAGCCAGGATTGAAACTTTTAACACAGTGGAGCTATTAAAAATAATAATGCCAAGAACTTGAAAAAACAGCCTTCCCTAAGAATCTATCTTATTAATCCCCCTTCATGATTTTGTCCATTCCCATATACCACGTCTCATAAAACTCAATAGGTAACATAAACGTTTTCTGGTTAGTCATTATCTCATGGTTTCTGTATGTCTTTTTTTTTTTTTTTTTGAGACAGAGTCTCACTCTGTTGGCCAGGTTGGAGTGCAGTGGTGTGACTTTGGCTCACCACAACCTCTGCCTCCCGGGTTCAAGAGGTTCTCATGCCTCAGCTTGCCAAATAGCTGGGATTATAGGCATGTGCCACCATGCCTGGCTAATTTTTGTACTTTTAGTAAAGATGGGGTTTCACCATGTTGGCCAGGCTGGTCTTGAACTCCTGACTTCAGGTGATCTGCCTGCCTTGGCCTCCCAAAATGCTCGGAGTATAGGCGTAAGCCATGGCACTTGGCCTGAATTTGAATTTTTACAAACATTGGGCCAGTGCAGTGGCTCACACCTGTAATCCCAGCTCTTTGGGAGGGTAAGGTGGGTAGATCATCTGAGGTCAAAAGTTTCAGACCAGCTTGTCCAACATAGTGAAACCCTGTATCTACTACAAATAGAAAATTAGCCAGGTGTGGCGGCGCATGCCTGTAATCCCAGCTACTTGGGAGGCAGAGGCAGGAGAATCACTTGAACCTGGGGGACAGAGGTTGCAGTGAGCCAGGATCGCGCCATTCCACTCCAGCAACAAGAGCAAAACTCCATCTCAGAAAATAAAAATAAATAAATAAATTTTAAGGTAACATTGGTTTATAAGATTAAACATCTTTAACCACCTTTTCATTAAAGTAACACTCGCACGAATACAAGTCACATCAGACTAGAATTTGTGGATCACTCATTAAGTCTCTCCTAGAAAACTGTACAGCAGCTAAAACACAGATTTCATATAATAAACCTCAAGGTACTTAGGAAGAACTTGAAGAATACAAAACCGTTTAAATTTTTATCTAGTATGTAAAGCTTGTAATGAAGGTATTATTTGAATATTTTTATTTTTAAATTTATTTACTTATTATTATTTTTTGAGACAGAATCTTACTCTATAGCCCAAGATGGAATACAGTGGCTCACTGCAGCCTCCGCCTCCTCGGTCAGGCGATTCTCCTGTCTCAGCCTCCAGAGTAATGGAATTACAGGTATGCGCCACCTTGCCCAGCTAATTTTTGTATTTTTAGTAGAGATGGGGTTTCACCATGTTGTCCAGGTTGGTCTTGAACTACTGAGCTCAAAGTGATCTGCCCTCATTGGCCTCCCAAAATGCTGGGATTACAGGGGTGAGCCACTGCATCCAGCCTCAATATTTTTAAAAATGTAGACTTAACATCTTTTATAAAAAACCTTATAGATCATAAAAGATTTTTATAGTAGAAAATTTAGAAAAAAATACAAAAAGAGAAAAAGTCTATATGGGAAAATAATCACTTATAGATACTCCTCATGTACATTTTTATATGTGGCTAGCCTAGTTTTCTATGCAGAGAACAACATATATATTCATTTTCATTATTTATAAAAATTGGGTTGTATGACACATAATTATTTCAAAACCTTTTTTCATATAATGCTTCCATTACTTTTTTAAGGAACAAATGTTGAAGTAGAAAAAGTATTATATTGTTCAAATAAGCAGAACCTGGCCTTGTTTCATTTCCTGACAATTTTGATTAATGAAGACTTTACTGTAGCTTAACATACCTACGTCTCAAGATAAACTTAATTATAGGAGAACAGATAATTACTGTAAACAGTATCAATCAACAAGGACACTTTTTGTTCATTTGAACTAAAGACATTGGTGAATATAAGCATTGTTATTCAAAATAGGAATCAGAGTGAAAATTTTTGAGTAGACAGTCCAGATGGTAGCCATATGAACTTGGGGGCTTTAAAAAAGACCAGGTGCAAATAAGTTGATATGATTAGCCCATAATGTCCTCTCTGTGTGAGGGACAGTCCTTCCCTTATTTTCCCCACTACTCCCAAGATTCGTGGTTTACTATTTATGTATTTCCAAGTTGTACTTCCTTGCCTTACTATATTTAGATTATATTCATAAATTGTATTAAACAATCAGGAAGGGCCACTGCACTCCAGCCTAAGCAACACAGTGAGACGCCATCTCTAAAAATATTAAAACATAACCAAACAAAAGACCATTGGGATGGAGAAGAGCTGGCTCAAATGGTGACACCATTTCAGGTTCCACACCTCACAGTTCTGTCTTCTGTCTCTCAGTCTGAGTATTTCCATGTGAATCTCCAATGTTCCTCTTTGGGCTTTAGTTTTGCTGTTTTGCCTCAGAGGCTGCTTTAGCTCAAAAAGTCTGTTGCCACATTCCAGACGAGTCTATAGAAGATTAGTCTAGCAGAGTTTTCATAGATATTGGCTGTCTTCTCCACAAAGTCAGGCTGCTTTGTCAAGAAGTCAGACTGCTTTGTCAAGAAGTCAGACTTTACCCAGTAGGGCAATACTAGCTTTAACCTGCATATGTTTTGTTTGAGGAGAGCTGCTATGTTTTATGGGTGAAGTCTTGAAGTTCTGTGAAGCCATGGCTTTTTTCCATCCACTGAGTAGCATTTCATTCATATTTACATCCAAGGCAGAAAAACCCACCAGGTTTAAACTACACTGGGTAGAAAGCCATTAGGGTCTTAGGAACTTTTCTAAACTATCACAACTAAAATCGTCATTTAACATTTGATGCTCAGTATGACTGGTACCCCAGGAGGGAAATTCTACTGGCATTAGGACAGGTATATGAATGGCTTTTCCAGAAGTCATGATGAAATGTTTTATCACTCATTCTAATAATTACAACAAACATATAACACAATAACTGGCTAAAGAGTATATAATTTTGAATTATATTCTCTAAAGGGCAGGACATTAAAGATTACAAAAGATTATTGAACTTTTTCTAAAGAAAAAGAAAACTGGGGACTATGTTGGTTAAAATTACTATAATCACAAGGAAAACGAGAAATACTCAGCTGGAAAGCACTAAAAACAAACAAAAAGCCCCACCCTATCATTCTCTTAATCCAATCAAAGAAAATAATCTTACTGTTGCCTATGTAAGACAAAATCATTAATAAAATAATTAACATAAAATAAAGGATCATTTAATTACAGGTATCACTCACATTATGTACATTGCTTAATAAAATTTACATCTTGAACTGTTCAAGTTGCTCATGAATTCCTTTGAACTTTTGTTTAAACAAAGAAATTTCAGACTGCTGGGCATGAACCGTTAGAGTGGCACCTAGAGAGGTGGCATTGTGGTTTAGGTTCCTTGTCTAATTATTCAGACAAAGCAAGAGGGGGTACAGAGTTCTGATAGTGTCAAAAGTATAGTTTGAAGACTGCCAAGTATAAGAAATCTGGAAAAGAGGGAGAAGGTTGAAGATTAGGAAGGAGAAGTAGATTGCTAGAGAATGAAAGTACCAACAGGTATAAAAAATGCTACAAGAAGAGTATTTCCAGTATCCTGACACCAACTTGGCTAACACATAAATTATTCTTTCTTCATTAAAAAGTATATTTCAGTACATTCGAATTAAAGAAAATTCTTCCTGTGATACACCTGAATTTAACCTGGAAAGTAGAGGAAAATCTTTTATAGGTATTTGTGTCAATATTGTGGGAAAGCCTCTATTTTGTAGAGTAAGAAATGCCAATAGTAGATGATACCAAACAACAGAGTAAATATTCAGATCTCAACATAGACTTTTTTTTTCCATTCTGCTTTGTTAAAGGACTGCACTGTTGCAATATTATCCCATTTCTTCCAGCACTTTCAGAGGAAAGCACAATCGATTCTGCAAGCTGAGAGAACTAGGACAATATAAATTGATGGTTCAGGCACTTCCCTGGAGGGCTCCAAAGAATATTCTATTTTTAACTCTCTTTCACTTTAATGGAGAAGAGAGCAGGAAGGAAAAGCAGTGCTCAGCACAAAAGTACTAAACAGGCATTAATAGGCTAGTTTTATTTTATATACCTGATCTGAACTAACATTTGTTCTAAAGGAAGGCATTCTTAATAACACAGAAAAAAAATTAAAGAACTGCTTAAAATACCCATGAATCCAAGGTTACTTCACTTAATAGTACCTATTAATTTTTTTTCAAGACTGTGCTTGTATAATAGAAGTGCTGTGAAGGTAATTTTTTTTTTTTTTTTTTTTTTTTTTTTAAAGATGAGCCAAAATTTTACTAAAGCTAAATTTATTTCTAACTAGGCATCTGCAAAACCAATTGTTAAAACCTCAAGCTTATAACTTGGTCTTCTGTCTGTGGCACTATTTCAGTAGGTGGGCAAGTTAAGGTATCCCTATGGGTATTTTGAAGGAGATGCAGGTGCTATTGCTATCACACTTCATTATCCCTTCTCATCTATTATCCTCTCTTCTCTCACTCCTGTGCCTGAAATAAACATACACATAAACAAAAACCAATTCTAATGAACCAGCCACACAGAGATTACAGCTCACAGCTGTTTAAATAACCATTCCATGGAACACTCTACACAACTCAAGGAAATCTGTGGGTACTTACCAGATATATTTGGCTCCAGATTTCAGTGGCGGCAGGTTAATGGAGAAGGGAAAAGGGAAATACGTGGATTTGTAGGTATTATACAATGTCTGAATCTGTGCTGAATCACACAATACATACTAAGAAATACTCACAGAACCAATGAAAAAACAAGAATAGCCAGGGCCACTATCCAGAAATTTACAAATACAAAATTCCTACTACTTGGATTGAAAGTTGTCAATAAAGAAATTATTGACTTTGTATCTAGAGACCCTGTTTGACACGGCTAACTCTTCTGGCAATAAGCCCCCTCACCTGCTTACCTAATAGTGCTGTTTTTCCCTTGCTTGCCTTTTACACCCTAGTTATCCTTAAATTTGTGCCTTGAAATTCCGTCAACAATCTGCATGCATTGAAGACTGTTATCCTAACATATTTCTTACATAGTGTCATTGATCAGGAACCTGCTATAGTCTGCGGGTAACAAAGCTTAATCAACTTGGAACCACATGATTCTGAGTTAACTGAAAAACTAAGACTAAAGATAAAATGCATTAATAAATTCTGAAGTTATCAAATGGTTGCAAAATTAAAAGTATAGTTTTACAGAATAATTTTGCTTCACATAGGTGTGCAACAACATCACTGTATGAAAAAAAATTAAATTATATTGTTGGTAAGAGCCGAGCCCAAGTAGCTTCAAATGCATTTAGGTGTATTAGGTCCATTTGATGTCATGCTTTCATATATAATATCCCTGAAAAGTTGTGTAGCAATAGGGAGAAACATATTTGACTTCTGCTAATGAGTTTGGTAAGCTTAAAACATTAAGCTTGTTAGATAAGCTCAAAACCAAACTGAATTTGCCATCCATTCTACTTTGGAAAATAAATTAGAAACAGCTTTCACAAATTTTTAATAGGTAAATTATATTAAGCTAAAGCTGTCACTTAAATTAAAATCCCTATTTCTGAGTATGATGCATGATTTAAAGGTATTACAATTAATGGAAAATATAAACAAATGTTAACACCTTCATACAGCATTAATTTAAAAAAAAAGCAAAAAAGCAGTGGAAACCTGAGTAAAAAGAAGCCAGGAAGCAGCTGAAAAAGAGACCGGTTCACTGTGAGAAATGTAAACCTCTCAGACAGTGCTACGGCCCCGAATCCAACAGCTCAGGAACAAGGCCAATTATTGCAAAATATTAAATGTATATGGTGAAGCTACAAATTTTTCAAGTCATAAGAATAACAGCAGCTACATAGGAAAGAGCTAAAGCTTTGTAAACCTAAAGTCTTTGCTATAATTACTACCTGCAGAAAAAGTTTCTTTATAGTATACCAAACTCCTTATATGCAGTATACTTTACAGTATTCAAAGTATACATTTTATGATAAAGGTTTAAAGTAATAAATCTCTATTAGTGCAACTGGCAAGTAATCCGATCTTTTGAAACAGTTGCTTTCATGGACTCCAGTTATTGACAGTTGGTTGCCAAGCTATTACAAACCAGTTCTCTAATATTCTATCTTTCTGCACTAGAAATGACTCATATGAGACACAAAGAATCATGGAGTTGTAGAGTACACACAGGCTTCAACAGACATTATAGTAACATTTCCATACTTTGCAAATGAGTCCAACTGAAACTCAGTGCCTTTAAGTGATATGCCTAACACCAGTTAAAAATGACTAAGGGCCATCAGGATTCTGATTTTATTTTGTTGTTCTTTCCCATTACACAATCCATTGTCCAGAAAGTCTTATGTATGTAACCAGGGATGTTTCCTCTGTTTCTGTTGATGGGGGTTTACTCAACCTTGTTTTGAATGAACAGTTCAGTAGTTTTACATTCATAACAAAAGACTAGTACATTCATTTCACCAGCAATGATGTTAGTCCTGATTTTAGTTGTGGTCAACTGGCACACATGGATAAACGACCTAGAGCATTTTATCCTTGAGATATTTCCCCAACCTCCTCCCTACCCGCCAAAGGAAAAATAACAAAAGATCCTGTATTTCTACTGCCCATACCCTATCTGATCTAAAAATATACTGTGCTGTCAGGTTTGTTAATTTAGGGCAAAATTTCTTTAAGTTCAAATATAAACATTTAAACTTTATTTGTGCCACAGTGAAAAAAAAAATCATTCCAAATCTATTAGTGTTTTCATTATTTGGCTGAATAGTTTCACTCTTGTATGTAATAATAATAAAAAAAAATGCTTCTTGACACTTTGTAGGGTAAGCACTGTTTGACAAGATATAAAAATAGATGTAAAAAATTATTTCTCATTTTTAATCAGATTGGGATAGTAGAATATGAGACAGGTAAGAAAATAAAAACCAAGAGGAAACCCAGAAGTATGTTTCCATATAAAAATGTAAACTATGAGATAGCAATTGCTATATATCTGTAAAAAAAAAAACTCAAAAACAATGAGCTATCTTGCTAATTTCCCAGTACATTTTACTTTTCTACACTAGGGCACAAACAAATATAAATGCACACTTTTCTGTTAAGCTGTTTTTTTTTGAGATGGAGTCTTACTCTGTTCCCCAGGCTAGAGTGCAGTGGTGCAACCTACGCTCACTGGAACCTCTGCCTCCCAGGTTCAAGTGATTCGCCTGCCTCAGCTTCCTGAGTACCTGGGACTACAGGCGTGTGCCACCATGTCCGCTAACTTTTTTGTATTTTTTTAGTACAGAGTTTCACCATGTTGGCCAGGCTGGTCTCAAACTCCTATCCTCAGGTGACCCACCCAAAGTGTTGGGATTACAGGTATGAGCCACCATGCCTGCCCTTCTGTAAGTTTTGACATAAAAATTAACAATGAGCTAACTACAAAAATGTCTTTAGATTATAACTTTTAAAAAACAGTTCAAATTCCCACTAATTCTATGAAAAAGTTCAATGCAATTACCAATACAATAGTTGGCACTGGCACTGCTGAACTTCTCTTTAAAGGGAAATTTTTATGATACTTATTGGCATAACAAAATTCCTTTTTCTTTCAGATAAGAATGCTTTGAAGATTTATTCCTCTTCTATTCTTCAAATTGAATGAGAGTCAAATAACTTAAGCTGCAAGTTAAGAGGATACTATAAAAATAGCTGAAAAGACAAGTCTCGTTTTAATAAACTGTTATATTATGACTGACTCTTAAGAGTCAAACACAATGTCAAACATTTTTCAAAGACATGATTCTCTTTTTTGTGCCTGTAGCACTATCCAGATGCAATCTGATTTATTGTTTGCTCCTTCTCATCGTAACTAGCATCAGAGAAAACCTCACAATTAAAAATATTACCAATGATAAAAAGATGCTATCTGATACACAGATGTTTTGGCCCCCAATCAGGCATATTTAGTTGTAATCTATTAAGTGTGATTATTATTTTTTTTTTGCAGAGAAGCATTTGTACTAGCACACCAGTCCCAACCTGTGATTGAAAGTGATTTTGTAGGCAGTTTGACAATGGGGAAGAAGAAAAGTTTTGCCATGTTGAAGAACAAAACTAGTAAGCTAACTCAAATACAGAACAAAGGATTTTTGCTTGCCTTATTAATAGAGTGTACTAATGAATTAAGTTAATTAGTCACATACAAGGGAATTTAAATGAGTAGCATGAAGGTGCATTTCTTTATTATCATGACATCAGCTATAGTCTGTGTTATAATTCTGGGAGAAAAATGTCAAGAAAAAACAGTATGAAAATTCAATTACTTAAGGTCCAGAAAACTTCAGAAAATTGTTTCTGAATAAAACACCAATGTATATAAAGCTAATGAGCAGTGCCACAACCAATGTTAACACGAATACAGAACAACTTTTGATACCTTTTGAAATTAGATCATATACTAGTTTACAATATTTGACATGGGCTGTATTATTAAATTTTAGGTAACTTGCAACTAAAATTCTAACTTGACTAAAATGACCAATGTTTGTATTCAACATTCTTTGGAAGAACATTTGTCAAACGTACAATACAAAGCTAGTAACATACTAAAAAGGGGAGAACCTGTAAACTAACCACAAGACAACATCTAAGAGTAACAGATTAAGGACCTGGAAGTTATCCCACATGGCTATGCTAAGCATGATCTATATCTAGCAAAGGAAGTTTGGGAGTCACAATGATCACTGAAGACTGCAACAGTAAAGAGAAGTATGGCTACTACTCATCAGATGGGCCAGTGCAGAGATGCATCTCCTAAACTGGTAGCAACCATGAAGAGTTTCACACAGTATCAAGAGCAGTAAACAGCCTCAGTGGAGGTGGAGGTTATGGGTTTCTCAGTGAGTCACGCTCACATAGTCTGGGAGCCTCCAATAGCAAAAAACAGTTAAGAAAGCTCTAAAGAAACCAATGATAAAATTCTACTTCAACTCCTAGAGTTATGAAAGGCTGAATAAATACCTTATTAAACATCTGGGACAGAGGTACACATCTAGGTGAGAAGCATATAGAGAAATGAGTTCATTAAAAATCAGTAAGATAGTTTTATACACTGAGATCACAATTGTTTTCAGTGAATGCTTGAAGAAAATCTGCAAAGTACTAAAACAAAAATAATGCTGAGTTTTAATAAATTTCATTTAAGTGGACTTAGATTGTATTTGGTTTAAAAATACTTTTCACTATCAATCAACAAACTGAAAAGCAAAACAGAAAATATGCTAAGAACATCATTTCTTTTAAAGGCATGCCTACTAAAACATCAAAATATCATCCCTAGGCTAGAGTTCTCAATCCCGGTTAGGTGGTTTTGATCTTTGCTTCTGGTTAGCCATTCATAAGTCATCTTGCCTTGCCTCTCTTTTGCTGTTACCATAGGTGATTTATCAGGCTGCAAAGAGAGCTTCAATTTCAGTGGCAGTGAGGGATGGCAGCCACTTAACACACTACTTAGGATATTCCCAGTACAGCTCCCAACCCTTTAGCCTATAGACCTGACAGAGTAGTATTTTCCAGAGGATGGTAAGATTTGCTCACTCTTTTAATCTCACTGGTTTGCAAACTCATAGGCATGAACATATTTGAGATTCTGAGAGACTGATTAGGTACTATCTTAAGAGCAATACTGAAATAGAAATAAGATGGAAAAAAGCAACACCTATGGCTCAGAAGTTACGACATAAGAAACACGACTCACCTGTCTGCTGTGCAGGTTGTGGCAGTGGTTGGTTTAGATGTGAATTGTAATGAACAGAAGGGACTGGGCGATACTGAGGTTGACTGGAGTGATAGTGGCCTGGAGCACAATAACAGGCTGGCATCTAGGATCATTAATATTGAGGGAAAAAAATCAGTTTTACTTGGATTACATATGTTTTTCTGTGAGGAACTTCAGAATTTAATGAGTAATAATTCTTTCTAGCACTAATCATGAAAACTGATTTTTCTTAAATTTTTCTTAAACTGAAAAATTAAAAAAACTTCAAATATGCAGTATGCATAAAAATATATGTATCACCAATCATATTTAGATTTTAATTTTTTTGCCATATTTGCTTCAGATGTCTCTCTTACAAAACCAAACATCAGCGAATTAGCTAAAGACTCACCCTATTTCCTTTACTCTAACTTCCGTAGAAGGCATTATTCTGTAGTTGGTGATTTTACTATATAGTATATATTTACTACATATCTATTATCCATACATGTATTATTTTATTTATTTTTAATTTTATTTATTTTTGAGGTGGAGTCTCGTTCTGTCGCCCAGAATGGAGTGTAGTACCACCATCTTGGCTTACTGCAACCTCTGCCTCCTGGGGGTTCAAGTGATTCTCCTGCCTCAGCCTCCCGAGTAGCTGGGATTATAGGTGTATGCCACCATGCCAGGCTAACTTTTGTATTTTCAGTAGAGGTGGGGTTCACCATGTCGGCCAGGCTAGTCTCTAACTGCTGACCTCACGTGATCCACCCACCTCAGCCTCCCAAAGTGCTGGGATTACAGGCATGAGCCACTGCACCTGGCCGAGAATTTTAAAAATCCAAATGTCCGAAATCTGAAATATTCCAAAATCTTTAATTCTCTGAGTACCAACATGATGCCATGTTTGAGTACCAAGCATCATGTCATGTTAGTACTCAAAAAGAAACTCCACACCTGACCTCATGTGACAGGTTACAGTCAAAACTTTGTCATGCATGAAATTATTTAATATACTGCTTATATTACCTTAAGGCTATGTGTGTAAGATATATATAAAACACAAGTGAACTTGGTTTTAGACCTTGGGCCCTATCCTGAGATATCCCATTGCATATATGCAAATAATAA
This sequence comes from Cebus imitator, assembly GCF_001604975.1. NCBI lineage: Eukaryota > Metazoa > Chordata > Mammalia > Primates > Cebidae > Cebus > Cebus imitator. The sequence goes on along the minus strand of NW_016107410.1, from coordinate 6,627,494 downwards.
TAAAAAAAAAATCAGAAACTTCTGGTCCCAGGTTTTTGAAATAAGGGAAATTCAACTACACATAACTTCATGAAATTTATTTTGCAATTCATATTGTTTTTGAGACATCTTTCTTTATTGAAACATATACAGCTAGCTCATTCAATTTAACTGCTGAATAACATTCACTGTATAAACCATTTAACCATTCCCACATTAATACACAATTATACTGGTTCCATTCTTTAATTTTGCTCATATAGACATGTATCAAAAAGTGACATTTTGGTCAACAATAGATTGTATATATAAGGGTGGCCCCCTAAGTTTATAAAGGAGCTGAAAAATTCCTATCACCCAGTGACATCATGGCCCAATGCATCACTCAGGTTTCTGTAGTCCTACTGTGCTAGCAGTTGTTTAAAAGTATAGCAGACAGTATATAAGACTTGACAATGATAACAAGTGACTATGTTATTGGTTTATGTGTTTAATATATTTTCAGTTATTCTTTTAGAATGCAGTCCTTCTGGGCTGGGTGTGGAGGCTCATGCCTGTAATCCCAGCACTTTGGAAAGCTGAGGCAGGAGGATCACTTGAGCCCAGGAGTTCAAGAACAGGCTGGACCACATAGTGAGACCCTATCACTACTGAAAATTAAGAAATTAGCTGGGTGGTGGCGTGACCACCTGTAGTCCCAGCTACTCAGGGGCTGAGGTGGGGGAAATCACTTGAATCCAGGAGGTCACAGCTGCAGTGGTGCAGTGGGCAGTGATTGCTTCACTGCACTCTCTAACCTGAGTGATAGAGGTGAGACCCTATTTAAAAAAAAACACACACAAA
>NW_016107410.1:6573997-6626547 GCF_001604975.1 Cebus imitator | reverse complement strand
TTTTTTAAAGAACATCAAAAGAATTGATAAATTATCTAGATAAACTAATAAAGAAAAAAGAGAGACAAAAATTACCAATATCAAGACATAAAAAGGGGATACCACTAAGATCCTACATACAGTAAAAGCACAAGGGATATTAAGAACAATTTGACAACAAAAATGTGCAACACGAAATGGACACAAACTATAAAATTTAGTCCAAAGAGAAACAGAGAACTGGAATTGTTCTGTATCTACTAAGAAATAAAATTTGTAATTTAAAAACCTTCCCTGCAAAAAATCTCCAGCTACAGAGAATTCATTGGTGAATTCTGGCAAACATGTAAGAAGAAATAACATCAATCCTACACAAACACCTTCAGAAAGTAAAGGAGGAGGGAACAATGTCCAACACATTTTGAGGCTACTACCACCCAGATATTACAACCAAAAATATTACAAGCAAACTGCAGACCAGTATCTTTCATGAACATAGATGCAAAAATCTTTAACAAATATTAGCCAACTGAATCCCACAATATATAAGAAGAATACTACTTCATAACCAAGTGGAGTCTGTTACAGAAATTAAAAGCTAGTTAAATATTCAAAAGTTTCACCATGTTACCCAGGCTAGTCTCCAACTCCTGGGCTCAAGCCCAGCCTTGTGAGTCTGCTTCAGCCTCACAAAGTGCTGGGATTATAGTGTGGGCGACTGTGCCCAGCCTTACCATTTTATTTTTCAGTGCATTTACACTTTATTGTGTTTCTCTTAGGTTAGTTTTTTAAAAATCCACACCTCTCAGTCAGGAAGAAAAACGCCTCAAAGCCCACATACTTTACCAACCAACTAGAGCATTTACCTGTCACATGGTTGTTTAGCATGTACTTAGGTGGGGGAAAGATGACTCTATGCTTTGTTTACAGACTCACAAATTATCTTCATGAGAATTTAAAAATAAGTTCTTTGAAGTTAAAACTGATCTTAATGAGAGGTTTCCACAAGAATGAAAAGATTAAAAAGCAGTATACCTGTGGTGATGGCTGCTGAATATATCCCTGCTGCTGGAGCACAGGTTGGCTGACAGGATGACCAGAGGCAGAATACCCAGCAGTAGGGACTGGCTGCCCAGGTGGTAGGGGAGGAGGAGGAGGTGGTGGTGGTGGTGGTGGAGGAGGATGTGGTGGAGGGGCCGCTGTCATGATATAACCAGACTGCTGTGGAGACTGAAGAACCACAGTGGACTGGAGCATGGCGGCATGAGGGTCAGAACCATCAGCAGATGGCTGGCGAGCAAGACTCATGTGGCTAAACTGAGACCCAAGGTTATCCTGCTAAGAAAGGAACAAGTCAAAAATTAGTAAGCCCTCTACACACAGGCCAAACTTATCAAAGAAAAATACTTCCTATTTTTAAATAAGGTGCAATAGTACACATTATGAAAATTATATATATCTACCAAAGAAATGATGTAATAGAGTGACGCTTCAAGAAAATGACAACTCTATTGCTGAATATTACAATGCTGTCATTATAAATTATTTAAAAAATATATCTAATGGTGATGTACAGCATGCAGAAAACAGTAGGGTGCCACATTTCACATTAAAAAATGAAAAGACATTTATTTAAATGAAGATGAAAGGAACATTAGAATGTAGAAGTGAAATTGGCATGTTCTTATTATACAATTAATATTTTCTGAAAGGACTTCAAAGACCAAGCAATGAGCAAGGTACTAATTAGTATTTGCTTTAAACTATCTCCTTTCTTCCTAGAAGGCAAAATTCAAATTCTATGCATTTTTGTATCCCTAACCATCAAAATTACTTGCAGAAATTAAATACATAAAATCCAACTACACAGTCCTTTCTCTAATCTCTTAAAAATAATTTGGCCATACATTCCATTCTTCCCTTGTGTTGTTTTTCAGTCTGTTCCTGAAGTCATATATTTGACAACTGTAATTCAAATGACAGTTTCCTACGCTTTTGCTAAATGGTGCCCTACCAAGACAAGGGTTATGATTTATGTGCTATCTGACAAACATTTCTCTAACTCAGCAGCATAAGGATCAGCTCTTATTGTTCCAGAAAAATATCACTGAAATGATGATATGGGGTTAAAATGCTCCCTGTTCCCAAGAAACCACAGACTGGCAACAAAATATACCACATTTTGACAAGAGGTCAACAATGAAAAAAATGACTTACAACACTATGGCAATTGAGTCATCAGATCAAAGTTGACACGTCTGCAGTTTCTAGATCTGCTGGATTTTGCAAAGTAAATTAAGGCTATGGAGAAGATAAAGGACTGAAAGGAGATGCCTGATTTAATGATTGGAAATATATGGTTTCTCTCTTCCCAAACTGTCACACTGATATACTCTGGCACTATCAGCCTAATTCAGGGAATGGTTTCAAAAGGAAAAAACATACATATGGACTGTAATTTCAACATTATATAATCAAATATTGTTAACACAAGTACCATAACTGTAACACCACTCTCAGAGTCACCTTGGATAAAAGTCATTTTCTTATTGCAATAAAAATTGGGGCATATTTCGGATTAAAGAAAGTATCATTACAATCAAATATTAAATATCTAGAAATCTTCTTAGAAAATATACTTAAATGTCTTCTGTAGCTGTAAGCTACAAATCACCCTAAGAACTGGTACTGACTACTGGACCTACAGTAGCATTGGGGAGAAAATAGAATGTCTAAACCCAGACAAAAGCTGCCACCCCAGGACAGCACAGATCCTGCACTGACCTCAATGAGAAAGTTGCTGAAACATCTTAGGACTAGAATAATCAATCTGAAAATTCTTTCATTATGAAAAAGTAGAAAAAACGTTAAGCAATTACCATAATAAGTCACTATAACCAATATTTTATGGCACCAAATAAATTATTTCTAGTATGAACCAGAAATACTTTTTTTGGATACGTATGTATACCTGACTCAAAAAAATCACAAGAGATCCTATTACATTAATGACATTCTTGCACATTCATCACACATCCACCCACGGAAACAATGCAGGAGGTGAATAGAGATATAGTACCACGGAGTATTGCTGGGTGGGTGAGACTGGCAGGAGCGGGGATGGGTAAGGGACTGTAGAGTACTGAACAGGCTGTGAAGAGGACTGCAGAGGACGAACAGGCTAAGGAATAACAGGTTGGCAAACAATGTTAATGTCAGAATAAAATGTTAGAAGAATTGCATAAAATGGAAATTTACACTTTTTGGCAATAGCTTTAACTACATTTATAAAGTCATTTAAAATACAACAACATAGAAAACAACAAAAACAATACAAAGTGAAGAAACTATAATATATTAAAACTTTCAAAAACATATGTACACCTTAGTTTATTACATAATTAGGAGGATAATGTTTTGCAATAAAAATATTTCTTTACTATAGATTAATGGGAACAGGTGATTTAGGCATTTTAAATCCTATTATTTAATCAAGACCTCTGGGTTAAGTCTGTAAAAGCAAAACTACTTCTCATTATTTCTTGGTTTTATGAAACGGCTGCCCTATTTAGTGGTATAACACTAAATTAAAAAAAAAACTTTATTCTTAGTATCAGACAGTAATAACTTACACAATAACTGTTCCAATTACCTTACTGATAAGGCATAATTAAGCAGTGTTTTGGGACCAAAGCCTTTAACTTTTAACAATTTTATAAGAAAAATTCACTGGATAAAAAAATATAGTGGGAACCATTAAAAATAAAAGCCTAAGGCACAACGCACATATACATACAGACATGCGTACACACACACACAAACACATCTCTTTAACATAAGGAAGACAAACACTTTCTTTGTAACTAAACACATTTCTATTAAGATAGTACATGTTAGGAGCTGAGAAACCAGTTACCTGAAATCTCTGGTCATTAATTAAACACTCTTGAGTTTCAGGAAAAAACACTTTTATGTTTCCCATGGGTACTCAAAAACAGGTGTTTTTTTTGTTTGTTTGTTTTTATTTTTGAAGTTGTAATCTCTTTTCAATTTTGGGAATACAGTTAGTCGGTCATCCACAAACTAAAACTGGCATCTGATTTAATTTTCTTACATATATATTTTTTATTACAAAAAAGGTAATATACATATTGGCTTAAAGACTATAACAATCCACTTTATAGATGGCAATCAGACTACGGTAAATTAAAAGACTTGTAGACAGCCACATAAACAAGTAGATGAGAAATGCAGGGAATCTTATTTGATAAAAACTCTTAGTTGAAATGTATATTCATGCATCTCCCTCTGAATAATATCTCTGAAAAGAATAAAAATGTTAAACTAATGGAATTAAGATTGTTCAGGGAATAATTTAAATAGAGAACTTCTATGTCAACTAAGATAGACATTGTTTGTCTATGACATCATAAATAGATAATGATTTGAGTTACACTTTTACCACAAAATCAACACAATGGTTTCTAAAAAGCAATGGCTTAGACTAGCTTAAAATAAAGCAAAATAAGCTGGGTGCAGTGGCTTATGCCTGTAATCCTAGCACTTTGGGAGGCCAAGGTGGGTGGATCACCTGCAAGACCAGCCTGGTCATCATGGTGAAACCCCATCTTTAAANAAAAAAAAAAAAAAAAGAAATATGTGAAAATAAAGCAAAATAATCTATAATAAAAGCAGTAAAAAAATCTTTCAGAAAAAGCTGAAAGATCGACAGCCTCTGGTCCCTCACAAAGCCCATGGCTACAAATAAGTGAGCTTCCCAATGAATTACAGCACATATTATACGACATGAGGTGTAATGGCTTTAGAACTTTCAAGAACAGGCTACTTGATGTGTTACTAAGTTAGATAACCATTAAGACATAATTTTCAGACGACTTGACCTCCTATGTCAGTGTCAGATGAAAAAAACCTTTTAGTCAGCTGGGTGATTAAAGAAAGTATTGTGAACACCAGTGGTATGAATTAATGTTTGAGTTTCAGAGAGTAATGAAAAAACTGTGAGCTAGAAGATTGACTGATCAAAGTAAAATTCTGACACCATTTAGAGAAAAAGCCTTAGCACTTCCTTTTCCTACTTGAAGTGCGATTGGCTTCAAAACAACATTCACCTAAAGTAACTGGTTTTATCTTATGTCCAAGAAAAGTAGCCCTTCTGAAGGCTTTGGAAATCACAGCATTATTTTGTTTGGTTATTTAAAATCTCATTGATAAATTATTTTAGATTATACAAAATATATTTATTGAGAATGATTTGTTCTTGAGTCTCTGTTTCTGGATCTGATGAGGAATTACCTGAAACACTTGGAGTAATGCTAGAAAAATGTTATGAAATTTGATGAATACCCCAAGAATTCAAATTATAGCTCATTAAAGCCTCTGTTTTTAAACTAGGTGGACTACATCTTCATTTAGAGCTATCTCTTATAACTAAATCAAAGTTCTAAGAGACAACAATCTGAAGTATATAATCACAGATAAATCCTAGATTTTTAAAAGTTGCCAGATTAACATTATTCCCACTGAAATTTAAATAAAAATGAAACCAAATGAAAATCAGTGCTTTAAAGCTTCTGGTGAAATACATGGTACTGCAAAGACAACTACATGACAGCATAATAAAGAGGAAACTCTTTGGGACCAAGACTAAAGCCACGACAGAGAAAGCCAGGGAAGTTTTATGTAAGCTTAGTGTATGTAAACAAATGGGTTTAGGAAGGGAATATGGGAGTCTGTGGAAATAGTTTTAGGCAATCCATTCTACATACATGAACTGATTTGTATTGTCTTAGAAGTTTATCTAAAACCTATAAGTTCTTCTTTTAAAAAAAACTGCCTTGCCTAGTATTAGGAGTCTTAATTGCCAGAAGTACAATTATTTTAATGACTTTCACAACATTAAATAATGTAATTAAATTCATGTTCTTCAAACCTGCAATATCATTTGTGAGCAAAATTAATAAAATTTCTCCAGTTCAAGTTTATCATGATCCCCGCCCCCCCCTTTTTTTTTTTAAAGGGACAGTCATTTAATTTTTTTTTTTTTTTGAGACAGAGTCTTGCTCTGTCACCCAGGCTGGAGTACAGTGGCCAGAACTCGGCTCACTGCAACTTCCAGGCTCAAGTGATTCTCCTGCCTCAGCCTCCCAAGTAGCTGGGACTACAGGCACACACCACCATGCCCGACTAATTTTTGTATTTTTACTAGAGGCAGGGGTTTCACCATTTTGGCCAGGCTGGCCTCGAACTCCTGACTTTATGATCTGCCCACCTCAGCCTCCAAAAGTGCTGGGATGACAGGTGTGAGCCACCCTGCCCAGCACATCACACTTCTTTCCTACAAAATTACTCTGCATGTTTTCACCAATGGAATATTTAGAGTCTTGCAGGGAAAAAGACGTCTAACTAACTACATAAACTTTGATATGTTAAATAACCTTTAAAAGTTAGGATAAAAATAAGAGTTCATACTGGTATAATCAAGTTCCCCCAAAATGGACAAAATACATCTTTAGGGGAAAAAGACTGCTTGTGAAAATGAATGTGTAAATTCTAAACATTTTTACAAACTCAAAATATTATTAAGAGTACTTTTGGGATTTCTAACTCAGAACTGCTTTATCTTTCATAGGGTAGGTAGAATGGATGAAGAGTACCTTGTAGAGCCTGAGCAGCCTCTCTCAGTTTCTTCTAACTGCTTAATCTGTGGAATCTTAAAACAACTCACTTTGCTCACTTGGCCAATGAATAATCTCAGTTTCATTTTTATTCCTCCTGTTGTCCATTTCTTGCTGTTGTGAAATAGGGATAATACTCACCAGATAGTCTCATAAGATTAAAACAATTTCCTTCTTTCCAATATATTTTCAGTATCTATCAGTAGAAAAGCCCTTGAAGTTATCTCTCTTTTCCTATGAGTAGTGAGTGGAGTATCACCGGTGGCAGAATATTAAAGTTCTAAGAGATACTTACTTGGGCTATTTCAATTATAATTAGTGCATTTAGTCCCAAATATGTAAAGGCATGTCAACTTAGCATTACATAATCGTGGATATGTGCACCTGTGAGAAAATGTGATTAGCTGCTGGTTGTTGAGGTGGGGGTGGCAGAGGTGGCTGTGGAGGTCCAGGCACTTGGGGTCTAACTGGTTGTTGAGTCATAGGAGGATTATACACAACTGGACTCCCATCTGGGTTTATGAAGGGCTGACCTGAAAAATTTAACAAGAAGGAAAAAAAAAAACTTAGAATACAGATAGAAAATAGGTGCTCCTACTAAAAATTTACAAAGCATGTCCAAAATCCCTTAACCACAATTACAAAAAATCTAATATTTTGAAAACCAAAAGATTTCCTTAGCTTGGGAAATAGCCTGATCCGACATGAGGCTATTAAAAGTCTTTATTTTTCTCACTTAGAGTTAATATTCAAATGTTTTACTGCATTTCTTATTATGAGGTGCTGCCCCAGACCACTAGTGAGCTTAATTTAATTAATCAATTAATTATTATTATTTTTTTAGATGGAATCTTGCTTTGTTGTCCAGGCTGGAGTACAGTGGCACAATCTCACTTCACTGCAACCTCTGCCTCCTGGGTTCAAACAATTGTCCCGTCTCAGCTTACTGAGTAGCTAAGATTATGGGCATGTGACACCACACCTGGCTAATTTTTGTATTTTTAGTAGATGGGGTTTCACCATGCTGGCCAGGCTGGTCTTGATTTCCTGATCTCAGGTGATCTGCCCAACTCGGCCTCCCAAAGTAATCCTAGCTTTATTTTATAATATGTAGTATTTTCTGAAAAACTGAATTATGAAACACATTTAGCCTAAGAAATTGTTACAGGATTGGGGTTCTATAAGGCTATATTTCAGTTCAAAGAGAAAATGTTTGACTTCAGGATACTGGAAAGTTATTCATTAGTTTTTATTAGGAGGTAGGAAATATTTAATTTTTAGGCCGCATTACATATATTTCACTAACAAAATTAGAACTGGATGAAAACTAAAATGATTAACAGCTTCATGCTTCATATTGTAAACTTGATGGTACTGTCCTTATTTTACCACCTCTTTTTGTTTTTTTGAGACAGTCTTGCTCTGTTGCCCAGGCTGGAGTGCAGTGGGGCAATCTCAGCTCACTGCAACCTCAGTCTCCCCTGGATTCAAACAATTCTCCTGCTTCAGCTTCCCAAGTGGCTGGCATTATAGGCACCTGCCACCATGCCCAGCTAATTTTTATATTTTTAGTAGAGATGGGGTTTTACCAGGTTGGTCAGGCTGTTCTCGAACTCATGACCTCATGTGATCCACTCGCCTTAGTCTCCTAAAGTGCTCAGATTATAGGTGTGAACCACTGTGCCTGGCTTCTCTACACATATACTCTAAACAACTTTTTCTTATTACAAAATATAACATTTTTAGTCTAAGAAAGTAACAGAGATAAAAAAGAAATTCCCCACAATCTTTGTATGTGTAATTTACCTTTTATTTTAAGTTCAGGGGTATATGGGCAGGTTTGTTATACAGGTAAACTTGTGTTATGGTAGTTTATTATACAAATTATTTTGTCACCCATAGTTATTTTTCCTGATTCTCTCCTTCTTCCCACCCTCCCCTCTCCGATAAGTCCCAGAATGTGTTGTTTCCTTCTATGTGTCCATGTGTTCTCAGCATTTAGCTACCACTTGTAAGTGAGAACATGTGGTATTTGGTTTTCTGTTCCTGCATTAGTTTGCTAAGAATAATGGCCTCTAGTTCCATCTGTGTTCCCGCAAAAGACATGATCTTGTTCTTTTTTATGGCTTCATAGTATTTTATGGTGTATATGTACCACATTTTCTTTTTCCAGTCTATCATTGATGGGCATTTAGGTTAATTCCATGTCTTTGCTATTGTGGAATTCCCCATAATCATATAAGTAACATTTTGGATACTGTCTTCCAGACATTTTTTCAAAACATAGATCAAAAGATTAGTATTTTTTTTCACTAAAATTGGATTGTTAAAAAAAAAATCAAGAAATGACTAGATGAAATTACCTGTTCAACAACTATGAGTGAGAAAATTACAGAGAAACAGAAAAATTTGACTGAAGAACAGTTTCTTAAATTGTTGTTAAAAACATCCATTCTTCCACAGTAAATCCCTCTCCATTTTTTTTTTTTTTCTAGGAAACTTATGATATAAAATAATAATATTTGGGACAGAAGACTATACTAGTCTATAGCTTTCAAGCAGAAAAAGTGCTCTAAAGTAAAATTATTTTCATCAATTAGCATACTGATAATTTTTGTGATAGTTATAGATAATTAAAAACAAGTTGTGCAGGGTATTTGTTGACTTAAATAATTTGGAAAAATAAAACTGGTGGAGCAGATTTGGGTGAAAGTGGTCAGAAGTAATCTAAGGGTCACCTGAAAAAAGTTAAATGTATAGTAATACTGTTGTCAAAAACCAAAGAGATCACTTTTGGATTCATCTAAATTAATGGCACAATTCAATTTCAGGCCGATCAGTTTCTCACTCTATCCCTTCCTAAGCAACTGAATCTTTCATGTTACCAAAACCGTATTAATATGTTTTGAATGAAGAATAGGAAACGGTAAAATATTAAATCATCTTATATCTTGCTTCACAAAAACAGGAAGGTTAGTAACTAATACCCTGAAGAATAAGAAGGTAATTATTATTTTTTTGTTTTTTTATTTTTTATTTTTTTTTGTTTTACTTAAGAAGGTAATTATTAAGCAAAAAGTGAATTTCTGAAAAACAGTTATTTATGCTAATTTAATTCTTATAAGAGAAACAAACGTTTGCATACTTTATCTTAAAAAGAGATGTGAACAAAACCTGAAAGTATCGAGTCCCAAGCCATGATTTTCTCTACTGCACACAAAAGGAAAGGTCCAGGAACACTTAGAGACCTGATACTTCCACCTGTATTGGCCTGTAAACTACTGCCATTATGATGAGACTACATCAGCTAAATCCATGAGGTTTAAAGTTAACAAAAGATCAAGGAGCATTTTTATTACCTTGCCAAATGACTGGGTTATGTTATCTTGAAGAGACCAAGACTTATTGTGATATTTTAAAAGATCATATTTTTTTCTATATAAATAATTTTTACCAATTTACATAGTGAAATGTACTACAACTGCAGTTTTTCACCTCTCTGAGGTTCAGTTTCCTTATTTGTAAATGAGGATTTCACCTGCCTATCAAGGTTATTGTAACATATTTAAAGCACCTAACAGAGCATATGGTACAAGTAAATGCTCCAAAAACATAAATTACTGTTAGCTAATTGCAAAGGATATGTATTGTCAATATTAATATAGAATGACTGGTCCCAAGTTTTTTTTTTAAAAACCACTAAGATGTCCTTTAGCTTTTCCTCAGTAGAAAACAATCACCACATTCTGAAGGGCAATTCTTTTTTTTTTCCTATTCCATTGTATTGTGAAAAAGAGCTGCTTATTTGGTCCTTCTTCATAAAATGCACCAATTTTCCCAAGTATAAAATTATTATATCATCCCAAGAAATCACCGGTGGTTAAAATAACTGTTATATCAAACAAAGCTCTTTCATAGGTAGTTGTCTCATTTCTAGGAAATAAATTTTTTAAAATTATAATCAGGCTATTATTCTGGCCTAGAAGATATCACAAGGGGACAAATGCTTTCCAATGTAAATGTCTTTTAAACTTTCCTAGCAGAAGTGTTTTTGTTAAAGTTCTTGGAAAATGCTAAGTATTCATGAATAATAAAAAGCTGACTACACATATTCAGAAAATACATTTAATAAGTATCCTTAAATTTTCAGATAATTCCTGAAACACCTTTTTCTGGATACCAACCTGTTTGTGGGTTGATCAGAATACTGCCAGGTGGTATGCCTGCGGCTTCCAAGGGAAGCAAAAAGAAGCTAGTGCTAGGAGATGCGACTTGCCCATTTAGGCCACCATCAAAGGAAAGAGAACTATGAGTGCTGACAGTTGGATAGACGACAGGTGCGCCATGAGAAGACTGGCTGAGAGCTGTACCTGGAAGAGGCTGCTGGATGTGAGAAAGAGAGCCTGTAGATGACCCTACACTACCAGAAGACTCAGAACCTAGAAGAGGAGTAATGAAAAATATGGATTTTTTAAACCTCATATAAAAACACAGGTTTTAAAGACATAATAAAATTTACATTGCATAACATGCAGTTACTACATAAAAGCACTGGCTATTTTTAATTTGCTGTTCACATTTGCTTACCCTCCCTATAAGGAACAAGTTTAATACAGCAAACTGATTACTTAAGTTGTCAGAGAAATCACTGCAAAAAGCATGCAACTTAAGCACGTTTATAACACCACCAGCCACAGACAGCCACAAAAAGCACATTACCCACATTCCCAAAAGGACAAAGTTATGTACATTTTACCTGTTAGATTAATACCTAGAAATATATTGATTATAATTTTTCCCTAGGAAAAAGAATTTAGTACAGCAAAATACCCAAAACCTTTAATATCAGAAATGCCTTATCTATAAGAACACAGAAAGATTTAGTGTAAGAAATAACAGAAATAATAAATTCTGTATTAAGAGAAACAATTGTCCAGTTTAATTGTGGAATCTCATTTCTCAGTTTACTATCAAAGCATCTTCCCGAAATGTAAAATTGACTTTGAGTATTTTATCTAATCAAGTGACAGAGATACCGTGAATTACTGGATTCAGCTTAAAATTTATTTCTTACTGAACTTAATATACTAATTTGATAACTGATTTTTAACTGCTTTCATCCCTGCAATTTATTCCATTTTCTATCACAGAGGAACTGAAAGTGTAATTGATTTTTAGCATAATGGATAAAAAAGGTGGACAATGAGGGATCTTATGTATATAGTAATTAGGTTTTGAATAAGAGAATTGACTCTGGGATAGAGAATTAATTTTTAATGAGTGAAACAACTATCATATACTATACAGACTGCCTTCTAAAGGACAGCTTCTATTTTAAGTTGTACCAAAATAACTCTTCCAAAGAACTATCAATTTACCTTAGGAATTAAAAACAAAACATTTTTTTACCTTTTAAAAGGGTCAATTAGTATTTCTTTTCATCTTTGAAGAGAATATACAATACATATAGTACACATTCTTAAAATGTTTTGATTTGGCAGTGTGTCTACATAATTTTCTCATGATACAGTTTTTTCTGTTATGATTACTAAGTGGCCATTTCCCAAATAATGCATATTTGGTACATAAGCAGATTTCTTATACTGATAAAATTTTTTTAGCAATATCCTAACATAGATACTATGATATTTTCAATATGACCACATTGTACATTAAAAAGATGGCAACTGCAGGCCAGGCTCGGTGGCTCACGCCTGTAATCCTAGCACTTTGGGAGGCCAAGGCAGACGGATCATGAGGTCAGGAGCTGAAGGCCAGCCTGGCCAACGCAGTGAAACTAAAAATACAAAAAACTAGCTGGGCATGGTGGCAGACACCTGTAATCCCAGCTACTTGGGAGGCTGAAGCAAGATAATCACTTGAACTGGGAAGTGGAGGTTACATTGAGCAGAGATTGTGCCACTGTATTCCAGCCTGGGCGGCAGTGAGAGAATCCATCTCCAAAAAAAAGAAAAATAAGATGGCAACTGCAATTCATAAGCTTTAATAATTTAAAGCATTGATTACAGCTTTTCAATTCAAATATGCCCATCCATTCTTAGGTTTATAATACCTTATGTTTAGGCTTACCCAAACAGGTTAGAGAGAAATAGTCACTTTTCTTTTTCTTTTTTTCTTTTTTTTGAGATGGAGTCTCGCTCTGTTGCCCAGGCTGGAGTACAGGTACGATCTTGGCTCACTGTAGCCTCTGCCTCCCGGCGTGAAGCAATTTTCTTGCCTCAGCCTCCCAAGTAGCTGGGACTACAGGCATGCGCCACCATGTCCTGCTGATTTTTTAATATTTTAAGTAGAAGTGGGGTTTTGTCATGTTGGACAGGATGGTCTTGAACTCCTGACCTCAGGTGATCTGCCCGCCTTGGGATCCCAAAGTGCTGGGATTACAGGCATGAGCCACAGTGCCAGGCCAGAGAAACAGCCATTTCTGACTTTCATGCTAATTTTGGGATAAAAATAAAGATCTACAAGGGTCCTATAAACACATGAGCTTCTTTAGTATTGAAGCCAGTTAGTGAAAATGAAAAGAGGAAATGTTATGAGCCATTGTACCCTAAGGAAGCAGGCAGAAGAATAAGATTATTGAACTTTCCAGTCACTTGTAATAGTTATTTATCTTGGATTTTTAAATTCCTCAAAATCTCCTCAGCAATTCAATTCTTTTTTTAAATGGGAAATGAAGAACTTTATCATAAAAAATGCAACCAATAATTGATATTATTAGCTGAAAAAGCAATCAGTGTTAAATAATCCTAGGTGAGAAACCATGCCTTCCACCAACTTCTAACTACAAATGAGTAATAAACAATTTCTAATGAACTATGGGCATTCAAACAAGAGATGACATTTCATCGAACCTACCTGACTATAAGTTTACATCACAATAGAGAATAATTTTTATGTTAATTGATGTTTGTAAATCTGTCTCCAGGACAGAGAGTAAATCCTCATGTCATGAAACATATTACCCCTTAAGTACTTTGGAGGTGGTCAAGGTACTATTGGTAGTGATTTTATATTTTAGGATAATTAGAAGCCATATGATAAATAAGGAGCTAAGACAACATTAGGAAAACTAATGACTCGATTTCACAGTTCTATGTAGATATTTATACCTGTTTTTGAAAGCCTGCCTATGCTTTTGCTGCTTCCAGAACTATCACCTCTTGTCAGGACTGAGATTCCACTGAAGCTGCTGGCTTTGGTTACAGCGGGTTTCAGGTTTCGAAGAGAGCTGTCTGAATCTGTGCTGCTCCAGGGTCGTGGTTCTGAGTACTTCAACTCATTCTCCGTGCTGCTTTGATGGCTATTTGTAGATCTCCCTGAAGCATCTTTATTAACTCTGTAATTTAGAAATAAAACTTTGAAAAGCTAATGCAAGGGAAAAAAAAGAATAAAAAAATGCTTTATGCCAGCTGGCCTCACAACAGGCATAATTTTTCAATACTGTATTAAAAACAAGCTTCCAATACCTAAATATCTGGCGCCTCTGCTGGGTACTACTGGCATCCTCATCTTGGAGTCTGTTGGTGTTTTAATAAGACATTTTAATTTTTATTAGCATCAGTCAGACAATTACCAAAACAGATGTTAAAAATTCCCTCACCTTTTGTCAATAATATAATTCTCTTGGGAACACAGGGACTAGAAAGAAAGAATAGATACAACAAGTTGAGCTTTTGTCAAATATATAATGCCATCTATAAACCAATGATGACAATAAAAATCATGAGTAGTAATGTAAGTTCAAAATGGTGATAAGGGTACACAAATAAATAATAATGGATTCTCTATTTTTCTGGTTTGGAGATCCTATGCTTACTTTTAACAAATATATATATATCCTAAAGCTATTCATTTGGTGGTTCAAATTAATTTGAAATTCAAATATTATCTTCCAAATAAGTGAACCCATTTTCATTATATATTCAAGGTATATATAGAATATGTATTCCACCTCATTCACTTAACAAATATTTGATCACCTGTGGTTTATCTGTAGCTAGAGCAGTGAACAAGTAGTTATACTTTAATGGTGCAAGTCTTTCAGCACTGTAAACCTGGGTTAGGAATGACCATTTTTGTTTGTATGATTACAACAGTCTTCTAACTAGTTTTCCAGCTACCTTTTTTTCCCCTATTTTACATAACAGGAGCAATCTCTCCAAATACCAATCTGATCATAACTCTTCTCACCTGAATGGCTCCCTGATGTTTTAGCACAAGTATCAGCAAACTATAGCCAGACACCTGTTTCTGCAAATAAGGAACACAGTCATGACCATTCATTTATGTATTGTCTGTGGCTGCTTTCACACTTGAGTAGAAAAAAAATTCAGATTTGAGTAGTTGCAATGAAGACTCTGTGGCTCAAAATGCCTAAAAGAGCTATCATCTGACCTTTACAAAGAAAGTCTGCTGACCAAAAAAGAAAAAAGCCAAAAGCAAAACAAACCAACCAGCCCCCAAAAATGAAAAAACAACACCCAAAACCCTAGAAGTCCAACCACCTTAAACCTTCAGGGCCAAATAATCTCATTTCTGAATATTTTTCCAATCTAAACTTTCCTCACTTCCTGTATCACTCAGGCCAGAATGTGGCTACTCTGAATCTTTTTGTTGAGACAGGATCTCACTCTGTCACCCAGGTTGGAGTGCAGCAATGCCATCTTGGGTCACTGCAACCTCTACTTCTTGGGTACAGGAGATCCTCCTGTCTCAGTCTCCCAAGTAGTTGGAACTACAGATGTATACCACCATACCTGACTAATTTTTTGTAGTGATGGGGTTTTGCCATGTCGCTCAGGCTGTTCTTCAACTCCTGAGCTCAAGTATGCTCAGAGTGGTCTTGAACTCCTGAGCTTAAGTGATCCACCCACCTCGGCCTCCCACAGTGGTGAAATTACAGGTGTGAGCCACTGCACCTGGCCTGCTCTTAAATCTTTCCATTCCTAACGTGTGTCAAGTTCTACCTTACCTCTGGGCCACTATAAATACTGACGCTCTACTTGAAATTCTTCACTTCTGTAAGGTTTCTTCTTGGAAGCTAACTCTCCCATCCCTTCCCCAGTTCTGGTTTGTGGTGCTTATCTGGTGTGTCACCTATTATATCTTCATGTCTTTATATAAACCACACACCATGTTGTCACTGCTTGACGATTTATCAAGGGTAGAGACCTCATCTACCTTATAAACTAGAGACGATATTTAATATAGGCTTGGAGTTCAGCAGACCTGGTTGAAATGCCAACTCTACCATTTTCTAGCTGTGTGATCTCTATTCTACTTAGCCTCCTGGAATCTCAGATTCCTTATCTGTAAAGTAAAAATGATGATAGCCCTAATCTACCATATAGGGTTGTTTTGGGGATAAATTATTATAACTGTCCATGAATATGTTCTACAGTGCCTAGGACAGCACTTATTACAGGTGCTCAATAAAATTTGTTGAATGAATGTTATAAGTTCTTAACCTACAGTCTGGATTTTAATGTTATTTAATCTTTTTTTAAACACAGAGGGAAATTCTATCTTTAGCAGATTAACATACATTACAGGAAAGATGCTTAACAGCTGTTGACAAAAAACAAATTGATTCTCTTCTGGCATACATGCATAAAACAATTAGCAATTTAGAAGGCCTATCTAGTATAATCACTTAAAAAGTAGAAAACAAATATTAACCTAAAAAAACCAATTAGCTTTATTTCAAAAGAAGAAATAAGTTGTTTGTCAAAGAAAGTCTACTAACAAGTAGGCTCCAGGGTATATAATTTTGTAGACAGTAGACCAATACTCTATTAATAAAAATCTCAAGTCTGTCAGAAGTCAGACTGGGGGAAAAAAAAAATCACACAAACTATATACGGTGGCCAATATTCTTTGAATGACTCCTGTAGTCCACCTGCTTCCAACTTCTGTAAAATTTTACATAACTACTGCAATGTAGTATTTATAAACTATTAAATTAATAACACAAGCAAAACTGATCTCAATATTTCTAAAAGACGACCTTATAAGCAACAAATGTGATTAAAAATAAATGTGATCAATAGATGAAAGGGAGACTAAGACCCTACAATGCAATTAGAATATATTCTAATATGAAGATCTAAATATGTTAGTACATACGTCTTGGGAAAATATTCGGTCTCTAGCTCTCTGGTATTCTTCTTCTCTTTCTTCTATAGATTTGCTTCTTCTGTCATCTTTCAAACGTATTCTCATCTACAGAAAAGAGGATACTTTTTAGCAAAATGAACTACTGGTATATAATATGTCTTGCACCTATAAAAATTCTACAATTGTTGAAGATTACCTGATTATCATCTTTGTCAAAGCTAGAGTTATCTCTCTTGAGGATATAACGTTTTTGAAAGTCTTCACTTTTATCATCCTTAATATGTTCATTAAATTTCTGATCAGGTCTTAAAAAAAAAAAGCAAAACAAAGGAACAAGAAAAGATAATGTATAATATCAGCAAAGAAGTTAAACATAACATTTTATAGAAGCAATAAAAGTTACTGCTTTTTAGTGCCATTCATAGATACTTATGCAATCTCATTTAGTCCACACAATAATCTCACAAGAAAAAACACTATTCCATGTATGGTTGAGAGGCCATATCAAATACAATGTGGGCTCTGGAGTCAGAGTGCTTGGATTCAAAGATTGAGCTTTAGCACTTTAGCTGCTTTATGACTTGCACAAGTTACTTAACCTTTCTCTTTCCCAGTTTGTTTGTAAAATGGGTATAGTGTAGGTATAGTGTACCTATTTCTTAGGGTTGTTCTGAAGATGAAATGAGCATGTCAATAGCACATAAAACAGTAAACACTCAGAAGTTAGTTACTGTTATAAATACTATTGAGCAAACTGAGGTTCAAATGGCTTAAGCAACTGTGCAAGGTCAGAGGCAAGCATATGATTAAGCCATACTTGGAGCTTGGGTCAGTTAGACCCAAAGCCTGTATTGCCTCATCTAAATCTAAGAAAAAATGCTGGGACAAGGAAAGTACAGGATTGTATCTTATGCCACTCCTATGGTACCTAGTTTGGTGTTATACAACTGAAAGCAATAAAATATTCTGTCATTCAATTAGCTAAAAACTTAGAGACTACTTCAAAGTGCGTCCATGAATTTTAAGTTATAGCAGGGCACAGCTTTGTTTAACATTGACTGTAACAGATTAGAAAAGAGAGGTGCTTTTATAGAGGTTAAAGTTGTGACCTAAGTAATGATTATGAAATCTTGGCAATATATTTTATAGTGGATTCATCCTTCTTCTACAGAAATATTGCAAGTTCCACTGTGACCTAGAGGACAAACAAAAGATTGTAGCCCTTGGAAAAATCACAATTACATAAAATTTCAGCTTCACAAATTAATTCAATCAATACTCTTGTCACTAAATATCATTCTATTATAAAAGTGGAATTATTCTTTTGAAATATAAAATATAAAAATATATTCAATGGCTCTAGAGAAAAATCTCATTGAACCCCTAGTTTTAATATACAGTTCAAGTATCTATTATATAGTCATATGATATATGTGAATAACCTAAGTAAATTTCAAATCCAAATATATCTGAGTAATGACATTTTCAGCAAACTTCCTTATTTATAGAGCCTACATGGACTTCTTTTTTTTTTTAATTTTTTATTTTTTTGAGACAGAGGCTTGCTCTGTCACCCAGGCTGGAGTGCTGTGGTGCGATCTTGGCTCACTGCAACCTCTGCCTCCTGGGTTCAAGCAGATTCTCCTATCACAGCCTCCTGAGTAAGTAGAATTACAGGCGGCTACCACCATGCCCAGCTAATTTTTTTTTTTTTTGTATTTTAGTAGAGATGGGGTTTCACCATGTTGGCTAGGCTGGTCTCGCACTCCTGATCTCAAGTGATCCACCCGTCCCAGTCTTCCAAAGTGTTATGATTATAGGCGTGAGCCACCACACCCGGCCCTAGAACTGAAGTGACACTTCTGAACGCTTATTTTAATCTATGAATTTCTAATAAGGTATGTAAAAGCCTCCTGTCAAATTATGCAAAAGGAGATTAAAAGAATTATCTAAGCAAGTTAATAAAATCGCTATTGTAAAATACTTAGATGGGTAAAACAGAGAACAGATTTGTACAAAAAAATATATATATAAGAAGAAGAAAAACAAGAAGAGGAAAAACAGCTTTGTGACCAAAATAATAAGAAAAAGACTGTTTTCTTCAAGGTTTTGAAAGATTTTTATTTAGTTCTGACAATGGCAGTATGTTATTTTTGTCACATGATTACCTCATTTACTCATGTCATCTATGTTTGTAACTGTTCAAAGTCACATTTGCTTATTCAAGGGGTTTATATTTGAATGAGAGGTTGCTATTTCAAAGTGAACTAGAAGATTTAACCAAGGGCCTGGCAACTTTTCTAAGGGCAGCTGGATTCCCACACCAATAGCACTGGCAGGCATTTCAGCTAACCTTAAGACTGTCTTACCTCATTCTTTAATAGATGCCTGAATTTACTGCCCTGTAATCGCCAACTTCCCGCTCCATTGAGACACCCCAGTGGACACTGGGTTGTTGACATCCGCACCACTGATTCAAGGCTGGAGCGGGTAATCTCCCTATGAGGAAAAGGTAAGTTTGTTTTTATTCAATGTGGAGCAGATCTCTAAGGTTTTCTGATTTACAACCTTCTTTATATCCCAGAAGATATAAAATAAGAATACAGTGTAACTTCAATGATCTGAAACGTCTGGTTATAATTATGTTATTGAGCCTTACTTTTTTTTATCTTCAGAAAGAGAACCCTAAAGCTTTCTGGTATCATTCATAGAATTCAAATAACTGAGGTTACACTGTATTGAAAACCTTAGAGAGTCATCAGTCAAAATGTTAGTCAAAATGCCTGCTAATGTATATGTGCTTGGGTATCCAGCAGCTCTGAGTAATGTTGAGAGGTACTGGTTAAATGCATTATAGTTCTATTCACCTCTAGCTCAGCTCATAGCTTAATGGTTACTATCCTGCTGTAGTCTTGATATAACTGATTGGAAAAAGACTAATTGAAAAGAATATTTTAAAAAGACTAAGGGATATGAAAATTTAAATTTTAATGAAAATTAAATCAGACTCACATTTTGGTAACATTTAATCCCTATAGAAAGAAAAGATCCCTGTCTAAACCCATCTATTTTCACTATATTGCATTAACCAACAGTCCCACTTTCTTAAGAACTGTGAGAGAAAAGGAGTAAATCTGGAGGCTTTTGGAAAGAATGGTAAACTGGCAGAAGATTAAATGTGAGGGTGTATAGGAACAATCATTTAAAAATACTAAATATATCTACTTAGTTGATAAAGACTATTTAAAATGGAAGAAAACCAATAGTTCCAGCAAGTGACATGGCAGCTATAAGGATAAAAGGCCATAAATCAGAAAAGGCATAGATGAATTAAATATAATCATGCAAATCAAATCACTCATAGATAAGAACCTGGGAGAAATCTGGCTACTGGAAACACAGAAAACTAATGAATCAAAAAGGATTATTTATGCCATCTGAAGTTGACTGTTATTCATTACCACAGACTTGTTGCTGCCTCATATGAAACTGAAATTCCTTTTGATAGGCAAATTACCACCAAAATATAAATTTTAGCTGAACTCCGATAGTTGCTTTAGGATTAGCCTTATAAATAGGCAGAAGATGTAATGGACGAGCTGTGTATGTTTTATAACTTGGGTGCCTCTGCATTGGGTCTTCTGCTCCCAAATAACAGCAATGATGATTTACTTCAGCAACACTATAAAGCAATTAATTCTTAAAACGAAAGCTCCTCCTAACTCTTTAAAATTTTTCCTCAGTGAATCATACATAGCCCAGGAAGAAGACAGCACTATGGATGATATTGCATTAACCAACAGTCCCACTTTCTTAAGAATTGTGAGAGAAAAGGAGTAAATCTGGAGGCTTTTGGAAAGAATGGTAAACTGGCAGAAGATTAAATGTGAGGGTGTTAAGGACAGAGTCTGCTCTCTCTCTCTCTTTTTTTTTTTTCCAAATTTGACTAAGGTAGCTATCTAAATTAATTTAAAAAATTCCTAAGAGTAGTTGTCAGACATCACTGATATCATGTCCTCTGGGTTTTCATTTATTACCACATGCCCCATTCCTCATTCATAGACCTTATTTGATGTGTTTTGTTCCCAGTAAACTAAATGTGTTTTACAATCCTATCACAAGGTTATCATGAAACCTGATTAGACTGCTCTAACATGTGGAAAACCTCAGATGTAAGGTACTATAGAAAGATAAAGTATTATTGTTTAGATATATAATATGTAGTTACATCTCTTGACACTTACATTCTTGTATTGCTAGTTTTGTTTACTATGACAGACTTCCCACTCTGATCAACATTGTGGTCTAATCCAAAGTAAGCGGCTACTCTGTGTAATAGCATCCTATGGTAAGATGTCATTGGGGGGAATTTTTTACGTGGAGACCTAGAAGCACAAGAAAAACCAATTTAGTAAGTCAAGGAGAATGGTGATGACAATTTCTTTTCTTGTTAAATGTCAGGACTTACTCATTATTACCAATGAAATCTAAAATTTCCTGTTCCAATTTCAACAGCATCATTCTGTCCCTGAAACAAAATATGAAGACTCTTATATGTAAAACTTAGCAATGAAGTAATCACAAACATCAACAGGCTATGATCTATACAGCTAAATTTTACCCCTTAAAAACTATACATTCATGACTATCCCAATCTTGATGCTAGAATATTTATTAATGTTTTAAAACAGTAATGTTTTAAAACAATAAAAGATGATTTTTTTAGTTTAACTTTTTATTATGTAAGCGTTCACACATAAACTAATGTAGAGAATAGTGTAATGAATTTTGATGTACCCATCACCCAACTTTAACAATCATCAACATGTGACTATTCTTAAATTCATTTTTTTTGTTTATAAATAATGAAGGAACTTAAATGTATTTTGATCTACTAGGTATTACTATATTAGAGTTTGCTCTGTGAACGTATGGATAATAAGAGCATTTTAGTTTTAATTTTCTCATTTAATAAAATGGAGAGCAAACAGAAAAACAGACATCTTTAGTTAGGCTCATGGCTGTTATCATACTGAACACCATAGAAACAGTACTCGAAAGAACATGCAATGCCAGTAACAACAGGAATACTCCTATGGAAATCCAATAGGAGTATGTAGATGGGACTACAGCAAAGAAGTATTAATTATATCACTAACTCAGAAGAGGACATTTCAATCCATTCTATAAATTGCTATTACATATTTTAAAATTTTCCCATAAAAATGTAAGTGAACCAAACACCTCCAACATATAAAATAAATAAGAACTCTAGGGAGTACCTGTATGTGCTCCTTTAGATCACTAGAGTCTTATTTAGTGCACTTAGGCTGCAGCAAATTAATGGTATCACTACCCAATGGACCTTCTTGCCCACACACCAAGAACATGGATCCAGATTTTTCCTGTGCTAATTGGAAATTTCACGTACATGTGAAAAAAAAAAAAAGTAACTTACAGAACCTTAAAGCTAGAAGCAGCTTTACAAATCATTCAGTTTTGTCTTCCAAAATTTATAGATCAAGAAAATGAGGCCGAGAGATTAATGATTCCCTAAAATAGACACTATGCAGATTACTCAATTTTAACAGAGGAATTGGTAGCCCCTGATTTGGTTACCTTAAAGTCTACACAACAGACCTGTGTTTGATTCTCCTATATTGCAAAAGTTTCACAAAACTAAGTAATAACTTCCCCCTGCATCATTAAAATATTTAACTATACATTTTTATATTAGTTTAACAAAATCAAAAGAAAAACATGTCTATCTGGTGATTTTAAATCCCAAGCTGAACACATAACTACATTTTTACAAAAATTATAGCAATATTCAGTTTTGTCTCCAAACCTGCTTTTCCTTTAGTATTTCCCATTTCAGTAAGTGGTACCATCTTCTACTCAGTATGATACTAGAAGCATGAGAAGTTTTTTGATTATTTTTTTTGAGACAGAGTTTCTCTCTTGTTGCCCAGGCTGTAGTACAGTGGCATGATCTCGGCTCACCACAATCTCTGCCTCCCGGGTTCAAGCGATTCTCCTGCCTCAGCCTCCCCAGTAGCTAGAATTACAGGCAGCCGCCACCATGCCTGGCTAATTTTCTATTTTTAGTAGACACAGGGTTTCTCCATGTTGGTCAGGCTGCTCTGGAAGGTTTTTTTTTTTTAATCATCCTTTTCCAAATCCTCCTGTACAGTTATTTACTACTGCAAATTTTATCTACCTTTGATTTATTTTTCCACTGCCACAATCCTGGATCCAAGTAATCAGGACTTTTGGCTTGAATACTGTAGCAGGAGTTTACTGTCTCCCTGTATCTTCTCTGATCTTTTCTAATCCATTCTACATTAAACATGCATAACAATCTTTTAAGAACACATATGTGATCACGAATCACTCCCTTGGTTAAATCTATCACAGGTTTCTCACTGCTCTTAGAACTACACATATGTACAAGGCAGGCATGAACTGGTCTTTATCCAGCTCCGCCTCTTCTCCTGACCTGAACTCACGAAACTGTTATCATCCTGGTTTATTTCTATATTTGCCAAGCTCCTATCAGGTACCTTGAACATGATGTTGTTCCCCCTTTGGTGAAACACATTCTCATATTCTTTCTTGGAATCATTTCTTTCATATTTTAACAGCATTTATCACAATTACTGTCATATAGTGCTTTGGACTATTTGTATATAAAAGGGTTCAACAAATATATTTTGTATGAAATAAGATAGTATCCAGAAGGGCTTTTTAGCATTCTGTTTTTTTTAATTTGGGGGGAGGGTAAAGAATTTTTACTTCCTAAAGTTTTCCCAAAAAAAAGGATTTATTTACTAAACTATAAGATCCTCTTTCATCCAAGTTTTATTTTCTTTCTGAGACAGTCTCACTGTTGCCTAGGCTGGAGTGCAGTGGTGCTATCTTAGCTTACTGCAACTTCCACCACCTGGGCTCAAGTGATTCTCCTGTCTCACCCTCCAGAGTAGCTGGGGTTATAGGTGCGCACCATCATGCCCAGATAAATTTTATATTTTTAGTAGAGATGTAGTTTCACCATGTTGCCCAGGCTGGTCTTGAACTCCTGATCTCAAGTGATCTGCCCACCTTCGCCTCTTAAAGTGCTAGGATTACAGGCGTGAGCCACGGTGCACAGCCTCATCCAAGCTTTTGGGGTTAATTTATCTTGAGACAGTATTTTTAGTAACTTTTATATTTACATATTGCCTTATTGTAAAAAAATAAAGACGAGAATCAAAAGCAGGCAACTAGCCGGGCGCAGTGACTCATGCCTGTAATCCCAGCACTTTGAGAGGCAAAGACAGGTGGATCATCTGAGGTCGGGAGCTCGCGACCAGCCTGACTGACATGGAGAAATACCCGTCTCTACTAAAAATACAAAATTAGCCGGGCGTGGTGATGCATGCCCGTAATCCCAGCTACTCAGGAGGCTGAGGCAAGAGAACCGCTTGAACCTGAGCGGCAAGGTTGTGGTGAGCCGAGATTACACCATTGCACTCCAGCCTGGACAACAAGAGCAAAACTCCGACTCATAAAAACAATAAAAAGCAGGCAACTTATTTGGAGTTCATAAAACAGTACATTTATACTGATTTTCCGTGTTTGAGCTAAACAGCAGGTATAAGATATTTTAACTGTTCTTCAGTGAATGTACTGCCACTGAAATTTCCACTATCTCCATGAAATAACATAAAATCTAACAATTTTACTAGCCATTGATACAAAGTTAAGCTTTCTCTCCCTTAATATGCAGATCTATAGATTGCAGAGGATTTTTAGATTATCTGGGCCACTTATTTTCTAAAAGATACATTGCTTTTAGTAGCACTTGCTAAAAAAAAAGACAACTTTCCTGAGGTCTTAAGATTTGCACCTTCTGCCTTTTATCTCATACTGTAGCTTATACAGGCTTTCAAATTTTCAAATCTGGAATTAAGGTTAGATACTTTTATAATAGTGATAAGTTAAAGGTTACTAATCCTTTATAGGGGCCCTACATATTAGACTCAAACTAAGAGGTTTACAAATTACTTTCTTAAAGCATATTGATATTTAGTAGGTGAGCCAAAACCATCCAAAAGTAGGCACAAAGTAAAACTTCTATCATACAACCTTTAAAATGAACTGATACATGCTGTTTATTATTAAAGAATAAAAAAAGGTAATTAATAAACAACTACTAAAAGCTAAAATGAAGGGCTAACAATCTTTCAGTTACTAGTGTTCTAGTCATTATTCCAGAAGTAATTTTGGAGAAAGAGGTAACAGCTGTTATACCAGTGGCAAATTTTAAAAAGCAGAAAACAGTAATGCTTCTGTTTGACCACCTTCTACCCAATGTTTCATATGACCTTGGTCAAATCTCTGTAACAGATAAGAAATAAAATGACTTAAACAATACCTCCAATAAAAACAACTTTTAGAAGATGTTACAAACAGCAAACAAATACATGATGTTCCCTAGAGCAAAACAAAATACTTAAAAAAAATCCATTGTCAGAATTAACCCATGGTACTGTTATCCTGTTAGTTACATAATACAGTTATCTGTACCATCCATATCTCTACATATAAATTTATACAATATGGCTAAAAGCAACACAAAAATAGGTATAAAATTATGTTAGTGAGTGAAATCTTTATTAACAACTCCTTCAGGTTCCTAGGTTCTAATTCATTAATGACTGTATTTAATAGGATAGCCTCTGAAAATATTGCAGACACCCAGAAATTGCAGCTAACTTATTAACACCTGAAATTTAGTTTATTTATTGGGCTATGAACAAGATAATGAAGATTTAATGATATGAAAAAAAATTGTTAAATAAAAGTGATCCAAAATGGAAAGGTTGACTAAATTTTCGTATCATTAAAAATAAATCTGCTTAACATCTAGTAGAATTCTCCAGGCAATATTCAACCCCAAAAGCTCAGTGAGAATTTGCTTTACTTCTAACTAATTGTGTACCAGGTATATCTGGAAATTAGTTGCATGCTTCACTGAGAGAGAATACCGAGTCATTTATTCAGCAAACCTTATTTCTCACAAAATTTAACATTAGCTTCAACTTCCTAAACCCACAATGACATTAATAGTAACTTACACATTAGCTATTACATGCATTATTTACTTGTATATATATATATTTTTTAAATTGAGATGTAATCTGGCTCTTGTTGCCCAGGCCAAGTGCAATGGTGTGATTTTGGCTCACAGCAACCTCCACCTCCCAGGTTCAAGTGATTCTCCTGCCTCAGCCTCCTGAGTAGCTGGAAATACAGGCATGCACCACCACACCCGGCCAATTTTTGTATTTTTAATAGAGATGGGGTTTCTCCACGTTGGTCAGGTTGGTCTCGAACTCTCAACCTCAGGTGATCCGTCTGCCTTGGCTTACCAAAGTGCTGGGATTACAGGTGTGAGCCACCACGCCCAGCCTCACGTGTATATTTGCTCAAATAAAAATGCATACACAGAAGGAATAAAAAGCCTATACATGCTAAAATACAGATGAATCTTAAAAACATTATGCTAAGTGAATAAATGTTAAGTCATGAATGATGACATATTATATAATTTCATTCATATGAGATGTCCAGAACAGGGAAATCTACAGAAACAGAAAATATATTAGGGTTGGGATCATCTCTTATCAGTTTTACTATTATTACCATAGCATAGGAATAGCTACAATGCATGGGGTTTCTTTTGGGGGCAATGACTAAGTTCTAAAACTGTGGTGATAGTGCTTCTATCTGTATACTGAATATACTAAAAACCATTAAACTGTACAGCTAAAAAATGTCAATGTGGATAACTTAAAAATGTTTGCATCAGCCGGGCACAGTGGCTCACGCCTGTAATCCCAACACTTTGGGAGGCTGAGGTGGGCAGAACACCTGAGGTCGGGAGTTCAAGACCAGCCTGACCAACATGGAGACATCCCCATCTGTACTAAAAATACAAAATTAGTTTAGTGTGGTGGCACATGCCTATAATCCCAGCTACTTGGGAGGCTGAGGCAGGAGAATTGCTTGAACCTGGGAGGTAGAGGTTGTGGTGAGCCGAGATCACGCCACTGCACTCCAGACCGGGCAACAACAACAACAAAAAAGTTTGCATCTATAGAGGAAAAATACACAATCAAAACATAATTTGGAATCCATAAAAATTTATATATAATCTTTTGCTCTTTGCTGATGTCTTTCCCACAGGTTTAGAGAGAAGAAAAAAATCTGCCTGTCTAGGATCTTGTTTTACTTACACTAGCTATGAATTTCCTACCTTACCACTTATTCCTCAACCCATGGTGGAATTCTAGTTTCCACCATCCTATTCCAAATGTGAAATGACTTGTTAAAATAGCCAACAGCTTCTAATTTCGGAATCTAATGAATTATTTTTGGTACTTGTGTTGGAAAACCTCTTGAATCATGTTTTCTCTCTGTTCTCACACCAACACGACAATCAACACAGAAGACTTCCATGACCCCCAAAATGTGGAGATTTCTCTCCACCAGCAAGCACACAAGCAATTCTGCAGCGGACACCAGCTGGGTGTCCTCCAATTCACTTCTGACACTATATACCTGGAGACAGTGTCAGATCCTACAGTTTGGGAATCAGTCCCCGAGACCGCCCCACTTCAGACACCGATTGCAAATCTAGGCCTCTGGATCTACCGGCTTCAAGTTGGGGTTCCCATGACCCCTGCTTTGAATTCAATTAGTTTACTGGAGTGGATCACCGAACACTTATATTTGTTCATTTATTATAAACGATAAAGATGAAGAGATGCATACAAGGTAAGGGGAAGGGGCATGGAGCTTGCAAGCTTTTCCTGGGGCCTGCCATCCTCTAGGAACCTCCATGTATTCAGCTTTTGGAAGCTCTCTGAACCTGTCCTTTTGGGTTTTTATGAAGGCTTCATTATGTAGGCATGATTGTTAGTGGAGATCAACTTGACCTTTATCAATCTCCTCATCCAGGAGGTTGGAAGCTGGGGCTGAAGTCCCAACCCTCTAATCATGCCTTTCTCCTTCCAGGGACCAGCCCTATCCTAAAGCTCTGTCAACATTAGTATACAAAAAGACAGCTCTTTGGAGATTACAGGCATTTTAGTTGCACGCTAGGAAACAGGGACAGAGACCAAATTTATATATTTCACAATCTTACAATACTTCTATTTTCATATCCTTCTGCTATTTTATTTTAATTAATTAATTAATTTATTTGAGACGGAGCTTTGCTCTTGTTGCCCAGGCTAGAGTGCAACGGCCTGATTTCAGCTCACTGCAACCTCTGCCTTCCGGGTTCAAGCAATTCTCCTACTTCAGCCTCCCAAGTAGCTAGGATTACAGGCATGCGCCACCATGCCTGGCTAGTTTTTGTACTTTTAGTAGAGATGGGGTTTCACCATGTTAGTCAGGCTGGTCTTGAACTCCTGACCTCAGCTGATCCACCTGCCTTGGCCTCCTACAGTGCTGGGATAAACAGGCATGAACCCCTACGCTGTTCTTTTCTGTGAAACTATTTGCTTTTGGTTGAGTTCCAGGACAAATGTTTTCGGGATTCCTCGGCAATCTGTCTTTAGAGATGGGTTCCAGGCTGGAGGGCAGTGATGAGATCATAGCTCAGTGCAGCTTCAACCTCCAGGGCTCCAGTAATCCTCCCACCTCAGCCTCTTGAGTAGCTGGGATTACAGGCATGTGCCACTGTGCCCCCGTGCCCTGTTTTTGCTATCTTTAGCACTTGGCCATTCTGTTCCAGTCTACTGTCCCCATTGCCTTTCCATATACAAATGATCATCAAGTCCTACCACAGTATTTTCTAAATATCTTTCAAATGTACCTTTTCTTCTCCATTCTTCTCTATGGTCTCCTAGCCACTGTCTTTGTTCACAGTTATCTCTGCCAAAATAATCTTTCTAATACACCAAAGTAATCTTTCCAAAACACAAATCTCATTATGGCATGGCCCTATTTAAAATCCTGTAACTATTTCTTAACTTAGCACGCCATACTCAGTATTTCTTGATAGATGCACTAACGGCATTTCAAGACAATTTTTCATTGTTCATTGCTGTTTTATAGGTCTTTTTAGCACCCCTGGCTTCCCAATAGCATGCTGCACTCACTGCAACAATCAAAAGGTCCCCTCACATTTCCATACTGCCTTAGGGTACTGGTATTATTCTATGTTGAGGACAGTTGGATATGACCCATGTTTCATACCTCACCAGCCCCATTACTGTTACTGTCTAGAACAACTTGCCATACGCCTGTGAGAGCCAGAGGGTACAATCTTATCCTTCCTTAGATATAACACTTCCTCTCACACAGCTATGCCTTGGCAATCCTCTAGTCTCTATCCGGAATGCTCTTCCCATGCTTCTCTGTATGGACAGCTCCAATTTAAAACACTTTTTTTTTTTTTTTAAATAAAGAGGCCCAATCTTTTAAATTAATTAATTATTTATTTTTAAAAATTTTTATTTATTTATTTTTTAAGATGGGGTTTTACCATGATGGCCAGGCTGGTCTTGAACTCCTGACCTCAGGTGATCCACCCACCTCGGCCTCCCAAAGTGCTAGGATTATAGGCGTGAGCCAACGCACCCGGCCAAAACACTCTTAATTCAAGATTCAACTTAGGCACTACCTTTGCAATGACACATTCTGGCCATCTTGACCCACACATTCTCAAATTCTTTCAGAGGTTGGGGCCCTTCTTTGGTTATTAAAGCACCTGTAAACCTCTTTTACATTTGTTCTATTTTCATTATCACGTCTGTTTCTAGTACACAGACAGTGAATACTGTAGGGACAGACTTTTATCTCACTCCTTTTCATATCTATAGTGTTTAGCACAATGCTTGGCACATGGTTAGAGCTGTTCAACAGACTCATAAATTTATCTTTCTGTTGAGACTACTGAGGAATAAACTTGAACTGAAGGAAAAAAAGTCAAGCAGAGTTGCCTATCTTCTAACTCCATACCTA
Source organism: Cebus imitator (assembly GCF_001604975.1). NCBI lineage: Eukaryota > Metazoa > Chordata > Mammalia > Primates > Cebidae > Cebus > Cebus imitator. Next base: position 6,596,719 of record NW_016107410.1, on the reverse strand, counting down.
TAATCCTTCAGCTCCTATTACAGAGACCACTTTCCTTTCTGGCAATTCTCTTTCACATTGATATTAAATACAAAACAGAAAGTCAAGATAGTACTAAATACAATACATCTGAATAAAAACAGGTTATCTTGAAGCAAGGCTGTATAAGAGATGAACAACTCTCATATCTTCTATGTGCCTATATCTAGTGACATTATTTTATTTTTACTTAAATGTATGTCAAATACCTACTACTATGGAAAGCTAACATTTAGAGGAAGATTTCTTCCCCTTGGTATCTTTCCTCGATGAAAGTATTGGTCAGATAATTTGTGGGTAGCCATTTTTGTACGGAGAATGCCTCAAAGTGGTTATGAGTTGTCAAAAAAGTTAAAAATTACTCATTTAGGGATCTGACAAAATTAAAGATTTCACAATTAAAGTACTGACACAAATAAACACCTCAAAAATCTTTGGGTTGATGGCTTATAAACTCAGCAAAAAAGAACAAAAATTTTGCATTTAAAAAGTTCAAAAACTAATAATAAGTGAATACACTAAGTTCTTATTTGGTTGAATGCATTATGATGAGATATTTTTCTTTTTTCTCATGATTAATGGTATATACCTAACTAAATTAAGAGTCTAAATATCTTAGTGATTCTGTGTTTCCCAAAATTCGTACATCATGGTAACATGCAAAATGCAAAAAGATGCATATACTAGACCAACATCTTTGCCCTGAAAAACTAAAATGTTTTTGGTGTTACTTCAAATATCTGCAGTCTTACTCTAATACTCTAACTCAATAATGAAAACATATATAGCAAAATTATGGCACTCTAGAAGCAATGGAAACCTTATAAATTTAATTTTTACCTGGGATTGTTTTTTAATGTATTTACTAAAAATTCATGTAGATCTATGCCAGTTGAATCAGTGTATTCTTGACTGGAATCTAAAAAACAACAACACAAAAACCCAGTATAAAGTTGTTTGAAAACAAATCCCATTCCCTTTTACATATGATGTATATCTTATATAAAACAAGATGCCCCACATTGAAAAAAATGTCAAAGTAGGAAAAGTTACAATGGACTCACAAGACAATTTTTCTATTCAGATCTAATGTGCATGACAAGAGTTTATATAACTGCATGTCCATGTACATTCTTAAAAAAATTAACCTCTCATATATGTCTATTTAATTTCCTCTAAATTCTTTAAAGATTCTTTTATATACTCACCACATCTTCATGTTTAAAATGCCTCCATGGGTAAAATATTTAAATGATTTACATAATTAACTACATTTGTAGCAAATTAAGACAGCTTAGTTCAGATATGAATACAAATGGAGGCAATAATTTGGAGGTAGATAGAATTTTTAAATGTAAAAGAATTTTAGATTTTTATCAGGTCTATTAAAAAAATGGCTTGCTTTCAAAATACTTTCAAATATTCATGCTATCTTCTCCTTAAATGTAATAATATCCTTATACTATTTATAGTACTGGCCAAGGTGACTGAGTTTTTAAATTTAAAAAGCATTTCTATTGATCTGTAGTCTGCAATATTAGATTATAGTGAAGATCCTCCAAAATTAAGAAAAATAAACATTCTGTTTCCAAGAATATTCTTACTGGATACACTTACTCATCAGCTCTTTGTATCATAAGGAATTAAAGAGTGATAATATCCTTAGTGGAATCAATATATAAATTATAATGACTCTAGTATTTTACTATGAGTGAGGGACCAGTAAGAGTTAAGATGCTTCCCTTCCTCAATGTCTGTTATGTGTTGCAAATTTTGGCTGAAATGTCTTACTGATATATAAAATTGTGTTCAACAATTTTGCCCAGATATCATCCTTCCATTCTGTTCTGTATCATTTTACATAAAGATATATTATATATAATTATTCGAGAGGTAAAGGATGGAATGACTAATAGCAAAATTATTTAAAAAAAAAAAAAAAGAACTGCAAACCTCTTGATAACATTTTTCTGGGCAACTTATCACTGGCCTTTTCTTTTCCTGCTTCATCTTTTGAGGGCCTCTCTTCTTTCTCAAATGATTGTGTTAACTGGATCTGAATTTTCTCCTGTTGGAAAGCAAAGTCAGTTATTCAATGAAAACACAACATAATTCATTTAATAACACACATTTATATTTTTTGAGTAACACAAAATTGTACGGAGCAAAAAGATTATTTTACCAAACTGGAATCTTCAAACTCAAAAACAACTTAAAAATACCACTTTTATCAGATACTTTATATAAAATGTTAAAACTTAGTGTTCTGAGTTGAATATACCAATTAAAACATATTCTCAAGATTATTTTAGAGAAACTAATTATTTCCTATTATAGTTTAAGTGCATCAACTTGTAAAATCCCTGGAGGATGAGAACTCGGGTCTTCTTAACCTACTTTTGCAATGAAGATGCCAAGCAAAAGCAACAATTATCATCAAGCGTGACAATACACATGTATAAGAGTCAAGGCAATGACTAATAAAAATTAGGTTTCTGAGTAGCCTTTATAATCACACACTCCTTTGTTCTCCATGTAAAAATGTAAGTACAAAAATTTCCAAAATAAACAGCACAGTTTATTTCATTTTTGAGACTCATATATCACTGTTAATCCTTCAATCACCACAAAGTTGTTTAGAAAGATTTCAAACAAGACTGTATCCTTACAGATATGTAATGTTTAACTGTAAAGTAACCACATTCTATAAGGCTGAAATGGAGAACTAATTCACATTTTATTTTAGAAGCAATGTCATTACATGCAATTCCAGAACCCAAAGGGATTACTAGAAATTAATCCACACAGACAGAAAAAGTAAAAATCATGTATGTCTGTTTACTTAGGTAAAGTTACAAAGAAAGCTATAATAAATTCTACATCAGTTTTACTAAAGAAAAGGTGTAGCCTATTTTTAGACTAAATTATACTGTTGTTCTATAGTCATGAAAACCATCAATCAGACACATAGATTTTTTTTTTTTTTACCCCAATAGGACTACTACCTGCTGTTTTCATCTCTTATTACATCATACCAGTTCAAATTTGTGTTCATAATATAGGGCAAATGATGCACAATGGCAGTTTTCACTAAGATGACAAACATTTGCTTTATGACTCTCTCTGTCTTGTTTACCAAAGACATTGGCAAATTCCTTACAGTCATTAATCAGTAAGTAATTTTTCTTATTGTGATTCATTTTCCAACCTACTTTATTTACTTTTTTTTTTTTAACTGTAAAACAGGTATCTAGAAATGAATCCCAGAACTATTTTTCAGAAGTATAATATTTACTTTTCCTGACTTGTATCTTCTATTCTGGTTACCCAAGAGGAACCCAATGAAATCCAGGCTGGGAGAAGAGATTTCACACTACCTCCTCTTCGATCTTCACTAAATGGCACTTCCAGTGAGTAGCAGATTTCATTTCTAAGCTCTCCTCAAAAAGCTATATATATATTTTTTTGAGACGGAGTTTCGCTCTTGTTACCCAGGCTGGAGTGCAATGGCACGATCTCGGCTCACCGCAACCTCCGCCTCCTGGGTTCAAGCAATTCTCCTGCCTCAGCCTCCCGAGTAGCTGGGACTACAGGCGCGCGCCACCATGCCCACCTAATTTTTGTATTTTTAGTAGAGACGGGGTTTCACCTTGTTGACCAGGATGGTCTCGATCTCTTGACCTCGTGATCCACCCGCCTCGGCCTCCCAAAGTGCTGGGATTAAAGGTGTGAGCCAACGTGCCCGGCCAACTATATGTTTTAATTACAGATATTAAACTATTTTATCAAAAGGAATTATATTTTTAAAATCTTGTAGTCTTAATGTGTTGAGGTCTTGTCTTCAGTTGGCCCAGTTTTCAGTAGTGAATAAACAAGATACATTTTAAATGCTGATGTCCTTATATACAAAATGTTCTGACTATAAATAACTGGAATAATAGCTACCTCTCCATAGGAAGCTGCTTTTCCTTTACTATTCACTCTGTCATTGACATCTGTCATTGAGGTCACTTCCTACTCACAAGCTCTCATTAGATACAAGTGACATCTCTCTCTTAATTGCCTCTCCACTTTTTGAATAATGAATTTTATTCCAGATAATTCCTCAAAAATCACATTCTGAATCAAGCAAATTAGTTGGAAAGGGTGTCTACCATCAAGGATTAGATACTAGCACATTTCATGAGAAATAATTTATTTTCCAATTTCCACTCAGGTGCAATTTAATTATCTCAAGGTTTGGAAAAAGACTTCCTACTAAAAGAAGTATCTTTTATTCAGAGGATTTTATTCATAGACTATTATCCAAAAAGAAAAAGTTTGCTGTATCTAAGAGAAACTGAGAAAGAATATATGATGGGGAAATAACTGAATTGTGATATAGCTCCTTTTATTATCCATATGTCATAACTCATCTTTTTGAACTGTAAACACAAGAAATTATCTATAATCAATAATGTATGTATCAATACACAACATATATTCCTGTTATTTTTTTCCTCATATAAATTTTAACTAGCCAATTTAGTACCATAACAGTTTCTCCCTCAACATTTTTCAAATAGGTAAAATGCACTAGAAAAAACAAAGGTCATCCTTCAGTGTTATGAGGCTAAGATGGTATAAAATCTGTTTTTTGGTCAACAAAACAAATAAATGGATTTTCGAAAACATTACAGTGCCTACTACTCCATCCCAAACAGGTGTATTCTTTACTCTAACTTGTACAAAAGAACTTTTTTTTTTCTTTTTTGAGACAGAGTTTTGCTCTTGTCACACCGGCTGGAGTGGAATGGCACAATTTCGGCTCACTGCCATCTCCACCTCCCAGGTTCAAGAGGTTCTCCTGCCTCAGCCTCCTGAGTAGCCAGGCATGCACCACCACACACACTAATTTTTGTAATTTTAGTAGAGACAGGGTTTTACCATGTTGGCCAAACTGCTCAAACTCCTGACCTCAGGTGATCTACCTGCCTCGGCCATCCCAAAGTATTGGGATTATATCCGTGAGCCACGGTGCCCGGCTAAAAGAACTTTTTAAAAGTGCTGTTTCAAAAAACAATTTTACTGATTTTTTTTCAGATTGTATTATAGTTCTTCAGTCTTTTCACAACCATGCAAAACCCAAAGGTTAGTATTTGAAAATGTTCTCTAAGCAAGGATTTAGTAAATACTTTGATTGTATTTCTGCTTTTTGCTAGAAAGTCTATTTTATTGCTAAAATATATCAATTTTATCAAACATGCATACAGCTATCTCCCATGTAGCTACATTTAAAAAAAAAAATCACAAATTAATTTTCAGCCCTATGTTTCTGATGCAAAGAAATGTCAAAGCAAACAGATTTTTAAGTACATTTCATTGACAACAATCTATTTCAAAACATTTTCCTTGCATTTTTGAAGCAATAAAAAATGTAGTGCTTTTTAAAAACGGTACAATTCTAAATATGTGACAATTATTCTCAATATCTGTAATAGGCTTCCGAGGGTATCATGTAAATCAAGGGAAAGTATAAAAGTTTTAGTTTGAATCACCAAATGTATAATGATATTTGCTTTATAAAAAAGATGTACATGTCATGGATCAGTCATGGCTTCTTAAATAACCACAATATTCCCTGAATTCCTTGGAAACTGTTTGTTGGGACATAGAAGCATTTTAAGTTGCTCAAACTCTTCTTAAGTAGAACAAGCCACTAAGCAAAGTTATCACATGATAAACATTGGTAAAGGGTCCAAAAATATTTATGCAAAAATATACAGATATAACACAAGACAGAGATCAACCCATAGCTGAGATTAACAGAAATGTAGACATAGCATTAAAAAGAATATAAGAGGCAAAGTAAATGGTTTGCCTAAACTTCATTGTTCTAAATTTTACAAGAATAGACGTGAGAAATTAGAAGTACTAGGTAATTATTGAACAGCCAAAGTAATATGAAAATTGGCTTCACCATGCATTCAAGTTACATTAAATAACCTATCAAGAAGAAGTCTTGGGTAGTCTCTTTGCATACAAGCATTAAGTATTTGAAAAATTTCTAAAAGGTAAAACTAAAACAGCAAATTTCATCACAATTATATTTCACTGGATGTGCCACCTTAATATTTTTTAACTTTACAAAAATAATTTATAACTCTCTTAAAGCCACATTCCTAATTAACTGCATGATTCCTAAGTTTTTCAAGAAGAGAAATCATTGCTCAAAGCCTTAGATTGAAGCAAAGAGTTTTTCTAACTTATCATGTGTATTTTGGGTGCCAAGTATTATTGAATCAGTTTCATTCAGGAAAAATAAAACAAACGTTAACAAACACTAACTTAATTTAATCATAAAAAAAATTTCTCCAGTTCCACCATGGCTTGAAATAACATTTGTTTTGCTTTTTTTTTTTTTTTTTTTTTACCTGGTTCTCCTGTGATATCTCTGCTGCAGGGGGTGGTGGTGATTCTTCACACACTGCAAGGCTCCGAACTAGCTTTAACTTTGAGCTTGACTAAAGAGAAGTATTTATAATTAACACTACATTTCAGAAATCTAGGGCATATCCAAAAGCCCCCTAGAAAGAGTTTCTAAGTTTCTTTATAAATAGTGTCTGCCATGTATAACAGTAGATGAAATGTGCAAGTTAAATATATCATTAATCACTACTAAAGGCCTTTGTTAAGAAGGAAAACAAACAATTGCAGTTTTGAAAATTATAGCAATAGAAACAATGAGAATAATTCCAACTTCATATCCCAAAGAATGGTGAGAAAGCGATTTTCTCTACAGATAAAGAACCATCAAGATAAAAAAGCAATGCACAAAAGCGACTAGGCAAGACAAAAACCCCAAATAAAACAAAATAAGCTTTCTGCCCCCCCAAAAAATATGAAAGAACTAAACTGAATGTAGTGCTATATGAAAACAAGGATTCATCAAGCATGAAGGAAGGCCCTTGGCATGCCAGCACACCAAAATATTTACTATACCTTAGACCTTTTTCCTGTCTGTCCAAATGACTGCAATGGCCGCTGAATATACAAGAAAGATTTGTATTAAATTTCATACTGAAACAGAAAATTTGCTTCTTAATTCATACTCCTAAACCACAGAAAAACTAACTGCACATAAAGTATGAAAAATGAGGAAATCAAAGTTGGTTTCAGTGAAAGAGTACTGATTCCTCCCAGAAGCACACTTGCAGAAGAATCTTTAAATCCTGGTAGGTTGGCATTTTTCTTTATTTTTTCTTTCTTAGGCATTTTTCTTTAAATCAGAAGGCCACAATTTTTGTGTTAATTGTGTATAATGACATTTATATGGTGACTTCTTAGTAGTGAAATAAAATATACTTCATTATTTTACAACATATTATAGTTTAGGCAAGGTTAGGGAAGAACAACACACAAAAATCAGCAGTTTAAGGTAGATAAACTCAGAAAATTTTTCAACTTAATGAGAATGTTTCAAATGCACAGTGAGTTAGAGTGCAACTACAAATCTACTGAGCCATTTCAACACTGTATGAAGTATACCATCAGTTTATTAGTGACAGAAACCTATTCATTAGGTCCGAGGTGAAGCAATGAAGCAGAAAGGAAGAAAAAAGGGCAGATTTCCAATATGAAGGTCCAGATGACTGGCAGACCGACCATCAGTCGTAAGACTGGGGAACCTGGTAAGGCAAGCTAACTCAAGTATGTGATACAAGCTTTGGTTTGGGAAACCAGCTGAAGCACCTGTCAATCAGAGCCAGATAGGTTTTAAACATTCTTTCCTTCTACTTCCTTCCAATTTTCCTCTTCAAACCCAACCCCAAATAGTACAGGGCCCAGGTATCTACCATTTTTATTTCTTAACATCAGGGACCCAGTCTGATACCAAACGTAAAACAGATATAAAATCCTTAATATCCAGACTAGTATGCTTTACATTAAAAAAAAAAAAAAAAAAAAAGGCCACCATTTTACTTCAAAAAGGCCTTCCTTGTAGAGTCAGCAGAAATAAGAGTCTATAGTACCAGTATGTCCTGCCCTCATTTTGAGCCAAAGTTCTTCAAAATGAAAAAGGCCTGTATTCTTGGGATTTTAATCCTGGATTACACAAGCTACAGAATAATAACAAAAGGAAAACAGAAAAAATAAAAGAAAATGACTTTCTCTTTCTTATACAGAAGAAAATAGTATGTGTACGCACAAATACACATGGCAGTGCTGCCTAAGAGGGCTTCTGCATGTTGGTATTGTCTTCTGTTTCTATCTACTTTCTAATTTGCTCAAGAGGATTTCTAATTGCCTGTAACTCACATCTAACAACAGAAGTAAAATAAATTGTGCTACCATCTAGTCTAGGTGGTAGATGCCACCATCTAGGGCCCACAGGAAAAAAAAGTGGGAGAAAAGCAACAGTGAATACTATGAAAATGCACATAACTAAATGAGTCCTGAGGAAGCAGAAGGGAAAAGAGTTTCTGACTTACTCCCAGTCTTCTGCTTTATCTCTTGTAATTTTAAGTGTTACTGGTATAAAATCTTCTATTAAAAATCTCTAAAATGAAAGGGGTCATTAACTGGCAATGTAAATGCTGTATTCATATGCAGAAGAGCTGGACTTAAATTTTTGAATTTGCTTCTTATTAGTGGGTAATCATGGTCAAATTACTTCAGTTTACTTTAATCTGTCTAAAAGTTTTCATACTATTTGCACTAATTCACAGGGTTCTTGAAAGGATTCAATGAAAGCGTAGATAAAAAAGGGACTTTGAAAACTCTAAAATGCAAATAAATGTAATTGATTATTAAAGGTTAGGAACTGACCATGTCAGAAAACCAATGTGCTTCCTCTACTTATTAGCAATGAGATTAAATTACTTAATCTAATAAATGCTAATTTTAAAAAGTGTATAAAATGGGGATGCTCTCTATTTCCCTATCATAATGGTTAAGAGCATTCATAGACTTACACATGTATTAACTATCTCACTTTTAATCTACAAGGAGACTTTGACAAAGATGAGGAAAAGATAAAGGAAGATACAGAGAAGTAAAATTATCTTAATTTGACTTCATTTAACAAACATGTTTTAGGTTCCTGTTCTATACCAGACACTGTGCTAGGCACGAGGGCTATGAAGATGAGTAAGACACAGTTCCTGGTCTTAAAGACCTCACAGTCCAGAATCAGCTACTAGTCAAACAGAACCCTAGATCTTTAGAAGCTTAGTCCAGTGCATTTAATATCTATTAAAAAAACTTTATTGTGGATTAAATTCTACTTGAGGTAGACAGAATTCTAAAGATGGCCCCCAAGAGTCCCATTCGCTGCTTATTCAATCAAACACAAATCTAGGTACTGCAGAGGAAGGATTTTGCTTTTTTTTGAGACTCAGTCTCACTCTATTGCTCAGGCTGGAGTGCAGTGGTGTGATCTCGGCTCACTGCAACCTCCGCCTCCCAAGTTCAAGTGATTAGTCTGCCTCAGCCTCCAGAGTGGCTGGGATTACAGGCACTCATGCACGGCTAATTTTTGTATTTTTAGTAGAGACAGAGTTTCCCTATATCGGCCAGGCTGGTCTCAAACTCCTGACCTTAAATGAGCAGCTCCCTTGGCCTCCCAAAGTGATCGAATTACACATGTGAACTACTGTGCCCTGGTGGATTTTGCATTTGTTAACTAAGCTCCAAGCTAGCTGATCTTAAGATACAATTTAAGATTCAGGTGAGTCTAATTCAATAAAAGCTGAGACTTTTCTCTGGTGGGAGCATAGGAGCAAGTCAGAGAGATTTAAAGCATGAGAAGGACTTGACATATTGTTGATGCTTTCAAGATGGACGTGCCATATAAAGAGGACTATGAGCAGCCTCTTGGAACAGAGTGGCCTTTACTGACAACTAGCCAAAAAACAGGACCTCAGACCTGCATACAGTTTTGGGCCCACTGTGACCTGATAATGAGTGTTGTCTTTAAAGCCTCTATGGTTGTGGTCATTTTTATGCAGCAATAGAAAACTAATATACTACTATATAAGTAAACTATAAATTGCCAATAGCATTATTCAATAACATAATTTCAATTTCCTTTCAAATAGTGAATAACTGATATTATATGTACTAGAAAATGCACACAACAAAGCAGAGAAAACAAGTTGTTTATTAAAGTAAACAGACTTTATTTCATATTTTTATAATCCATTTGACAGTCAGATTTGGCTTTAAATAGGAATTCTATTTGATATGTAATTATTTAAAAAATGGATTTTATTATTTAGAGCACACTTTTCACCCTTAGCAGAATTTCACTGTCACAGTAAAAATTTAGCAGCTTGTTTAATAGACATGTATTAGTCCATAGAAATGCCTTAAATTAGAATTTACAAGGCTTAGGGACAAAATCCCCAATTTATAATTTACATTGTTTTATACTGAAGTATAAGACAGGAACTAGGCCAAAAAAATGGGTGCAGAATATGAAACATCCTTAACAGAATTTCAGTTTGAAATTGATACTAGTAAGTCGTCAGAACTATCAGCTACTAGAATTTGGAGAACTGAGAAAAACAGAGCAATCCTAATTAGTTATATATGTACTGGCACAAAAATACCAATTAAATATCACTCAACTAACAAAATCTGACATTTGAAAAATAGGGATAATTTTCTCTTTGTAATTAATAATTGTTAGGAAGAAAAATTTAATGGTTACACCCTTTCAACCAGACTCAATACACCTTGAAGAGCTTACAAATTCTTGGTACTTTTCTAGGTAACAGTAAAGATTAATGGGAATTATAAGGAAGACAATTAAAATGTTCCATGTCTAGTTACGATCAGGGGAGTAAAAACAATGGATGCCAGGATGCCAATTTCTACTGGAATAAAAGATACGAAGTTCTCTGAGGCAGGAGAGCTATTTTAAAAATCAATAAACCAATAAACCAAATACAATCACAATTTATTTTTAACATTTAACCTTTTGAGCCATAAAGCACAAAGTTAAATATTCAAAGGCCTGACTCTTAGACTCTAATGAAAAGTCCATGGAGAAAGTCACAAACTAACTGGTTTAGTGTTATGCCATATAATAAATGAAGATCAAGGATCATCCCATCCTACTGGTGATGTACATGAAAATTATCCAAAGAAGTACAAACAATAAGTATGCAAAAGCATTTCTACATCTACAAGATGTAGCAAACATCTTTACACATCCCAAGAAAGCACCATGAAAAGTAAATGTGCTTACAAGTGCTACCATATGCACCTATGATACAAGTTCAGTAGAAAGAGTACCAAATCCTAGAATTATAAAAATAAAGCATACTATGGAAAATGTATTGTAAGTTTTAAAAAGTTGAACTCATTCAATATGAATAAAAAACAATAAAAATACAGCATACAGTTACAGAATTTAATAGAAATAAACAAACCCACTGTACTGAAAATGTGGGAAGGCTATGGTAAGTTTTACTCTTTATTACTAAAGAAAAATCTATCTTGCAAGACAATAAAGGTACAAATTTGAGAAGCCATATAATCGTGCTACTGTTAATAAATAGTAACAACTATGATAATGATTATAACACTGTTAATACCACCTACAGCTTGTCAGGCTTTTTGAACTAGGTACAATACAGATATCTTTTTTTTTTTTTCTGAGACAGAGTCTCACTCTGTCACCCAGGGTGGAGTGCAGTGGTGCAATCACAGCTCACTGCAGTCTTGACCTGGGCTCAGGTGATCCTTCCACCTCAGCCTCCTGAGTAGCCACCATGCCTGACTAATTTTTTGTAACGATGGGATTTGCCATGTTGCCCCAGCTGGTCTCACACTCCTGGACTCAAGCACTCTGCTTGCCTCGGCCTCCCAAAGTGCTGAGATTACAGGCGCGAACTAATGTGCCTGGCCATACTTTTTATTTATTATTATTATTATTTTAAGGAACAGGTCTTACTCTGTTACCCAGGCTAGAATGCACTGGTGCAATCCTAATTCACTGCAACCTCAAATTGCTGGGCTCAAGTCATACCCCCACCTCAGCCTCCCAAGCAACTAGGACTACAGTCATATACTGTGACGCCTGGCTAATTTTTTGTTTCTATTTTTTGTAGAGACAAAGTCTTCCTGTGTTGTCCAGGCTGGTCTAAAAATCCTGGGCTCAAGCAACCCTCCTGCCTCAGCCTCCCAAAGCACTGGCATGAGCCACCATACTTGGCCACACTCATCCTTTTAATCTTTCTTTGACAAGCAGGAAAACAGCTAAGGTTATTATTTGAATTATTTTATATAAAGAGACTTTTATTCAGTCCTTTAAAAAAACACTTCATTTCTTAACAGATTAATGAAATAATTATTTCATCAATTCTTTCCTAGCAAATTAAGGAATTTGTTATTTACTGCTCTCATTGTGGAAGAAGTGTGGCCTTCTGTTCCGAGCTTTTCTGACAGCCTTATTAGATTCACTGCTTTCTTGCCCCTTATCTTGCCTAGACCCTTTTTAAAGAAATGCATTGGAATTAACTTGAGGAATACAAGACATAAGAGTCTCATCGTAATTATCAAAGGGCTTACTACTGAAACAGAATATATAAAATATGTATTTTAGCCAACTCTCAGTGTGGAAAATTCACTCATATATGTCAGAGCTATTCATTGACTGGCACACATGGCCTTGTTTACCAATACAACTTGGATTGGCTATCCTATTGTTAATAATAATGAAGGGGGAGAGGCATTGTTTGAACTGTTCCCAAATATGTTTTGAATTGTGTGCATATACACATGTATATAGATGAACACCCCTGGACAAACCATTTGTTAAGTACAAAGATACAACTGTAAAAGAATGGGAAAGTTGAGTTTGAACCTTTAATAAGCAGAGCACAGGGTTCTTAATTTTATATTTCAAATGACTGCAAAAATCAATACAAATATAATTTATCCTAAGTTTATTATTAAAAAAAATTTTTTTTTTTTAGACAGGGTCTCACTCTGTCACCCAGGCTGGAGTGGAACAACACAATTTCAGCTCACTGCAACCTCAATCTCCCAGGCTCAAGCAATCCTCCCACCTCAGTCTCCCGAGCAGCTGGGACTACAGGTGCATGCCATCACACCCAACTAGTTTTTGTATTTTTTTTTTTTTTGGTAGAGACAGGGTTTCGCCATGTTGCCCAGGCTGGTCTGAAATTCCTGAGATCTGCCTGCCTCAGCCTTCCCCAAAGTGCTGGGATTACAGTCATGTGCCACTGCACCAGGCCAATTTACTCTAAATTTAATCTGAAAAACCTATCCGTGAAGAAAATCAAACAATGGAGACCACATCAGTGAGTTATACACAGGAAATCAAAGAAAACAGTTCCCACCATCCACTTAACCCATGTTAAAGATTAGGGATACTTGTAGTCTAACAAAATACATTTTTCTGGATTTAGAAACCTGGCACCCACCACCCCAACCTTCTAAATGTTTCATAAAAATGTAAAGTCCAAAATGTACCTCCACATTCTCAATAGAAACAGTGTGTGGCAGTAGAAAAATTACTGACCAAAAACCTGTCAGGTAACTGAGGCCATAATCAACAGTTCAGAACAACCCCAAGACAACTATGCGGAAAAGTTAACTTCCTGACATTAATGCACACAAATTTCTTGAATTAGCTCTGAAGTATTAAGAAATTCTTACGAAAGTAATCCTAAAACTTCTATAAAAGATCACAGTCCAAAACAAAACCCTGAATAAAAAACATGTATTTTTTAAAAGTAGAAAGAGAAAACTGGTAAAAGCAGAAAGACAACACAAGTAGAATTATTTATAAATTAAATGGTCAAAGAGCTCTCTGAGATAATCTCTGCTTGGAACCACCTGAGATGACATATCAAGTCTGTTCGTCTCTCTCTAGTTTGATGAAATTATTTTTTATGTAAATACTATCCTTAACACAAAGAAAATCATAAGGTTTCTACATAGTACAAAAGAGGCTATAATATCCCTTAACTGAAAATAACTTCACTCAAAATGTATACATTAGATGTTCAGTTTTTTATATAAATGAATGAAATGAATGCTTCTTTTGGAAGGGAAACATTTCTGTTTCCTTTAATCACTAAATATTACTATGCTAAAGCAAGATAACAGACATAAGTTATAATATTCATGGTAGCTGATTTTCAGAATGAGAGCAAAGTAGAGAATATCTTACTACTCTATTAGAATAAAGTAACAGTTTATTCAAAAAATCTCAATAGAAACCCTACATTATTTGCTACATACAACCAAACTTATGAGTGAAAATAGCAATTGCCATTTAAGATGACAATCTTTAGGTAGTATCTTAGAGGAAAGATGAGACATCTGGTAGTATGTTAAAATAGTTAACTCCACATTAAGTTAAAAGTAAATCCGTAGTAACCAGACTTTTTAAAAGAAAACACTTATTTCCTGTTGATGCATAAAACAGTTGACTTTGTTTTACAATATTTCAAATGAAAACACAGAACAGGCCTATTTTCCAGTTTTATCTCCTTTAAATTCCCAATTTCCATTAATTAAATCTGTTCTATAAGAGGTATTTCAACTGTACCCCCCTTGCCAGCCACCTTGGATGAAAGCATCTTGGACCTCAAAAGCTCGAAGCCGAGTCAATATTCATATATGTAGTAAATTATAAATAAATAAATAAATAAAATGAATATGGCATTCACCGGATTAACATAAAATGAGTTCTCACATTCTAATTTTTCCTCTTTCCCAATCGTTAGAGTCACTATGCTATAGGAAACAAGAGGTCAAGACCATACCCATGTTTGTTTACTATGGTATTTCCTTGGTAAAGAACAGACTTTCAATAAATGATTTGAAGAATGTGGAAAATTTTCTTATACTACAAATAACTGGGCCATGATGTGAAAGTGGTCATCAGAATGTTCTTGTAGCTTACTGTCAAAGGCAACCCAACACACATGGTAGGAAATGCAATAATCCCAGTTAATGACTTGTTGATAAGCATGATCTAGGAGACGAAACATTAAGTGTAGAAAAGAGGCTAAAATGAAATATTTTATTATTTCAATCACAAATGCAATAGAACTTTAGCAGATTTTCCCTGATGCAATCAGAACACTGGCATGCTGCCATCACTGAGTGTACTGATTACAGGCAGGGCAATTTTTTGTTGTTTGAAAAAGTGCTATTACTTTTAAAAATGACTGGGAAAAAATATGTTATTCCTTCCAATTTCTGAGATAATTCACACTTGACTATAATCAGTGGGGCCTAAATGCTTTTTTATAGCTGGAGGAATTGCTATTATTGTCTAACATGGTGTCTGATATATAATAGGGAAAAAAGAAAGTTTTTGACATAACAAAAGAATGAGATAACCTTTAAAAACAAGTTTCTTTAAAAAAGTGAAGCTAAAAAGAATAATAATAATAAAAAAGCAAAGCTGTAATTTTTGGCTTATAGCCTTCAGTCTTCAGGATATAGAAATAATGCTAGAATATTTTCTCCAAAAATATAATTTTTTAATTGCAAAGCAAAACTAAAACATTACTGTTAAACAATGTTTTTGAATAACTTTTTGTGGTAGATTAAAGGTAACTATAAATTCTTTCCTACTGAGAGATAGGGTCTAATTCCCCTTCCCCTGGGCTTTTGATTGACTTATATCATCAAAAGAAGATAGCAGAAGTAATGTTCTGGAACTTCTGGGCCTACATCAAAAGAAACCTTGCAGCTTTGTTTGGCTTTCTTGGAACATTATCTCTGGGGGATCCCTGAGCTGCCACATAAGAAGTCTGACTACTTTGGACTCACCTTGTTGGAGAAGCCATAAATAGGTGCTTCTAGTCCCACCTGAGCCCAGCACTCCAGCCATTCCTACCTAGGTGCCAGACAGGTGACAGAAGCAGTCCAGGATGCCCTAGACCAGTCCACTGGCCTGTTAAATGTCAACAAAGGACCTCTTTGGATACCTTATAAAATAGAAAATTCTCTCAGCCCAAGTCCTGCTTCATTTCCTGACTCATTAATGATGAGATAGTAAAAAAAATAAAAAATAAAAACATTGCAGGCTGGGTGTAACTGTAATCCTAGCACTTTGGGAGGCTGAGGTGTGGACTGCCAGAGCTCAGGAGATCCAGACCAGCCTGGGCAACATGGTGAAACCCTATCTCTACTAAAACAGAAAAAATTAGCCAGGTGTGGTGCTGTGCACCTGTAGTCCTAGCTGCTTGGGAGGGACAAGCAGGAAAATCACTTGAACCTAGGAGAGGGAGGTTGCAGTGAGCCGAGATCTCGCCACTGTACTCCAGCCTGGGTGAGAGTGAGACTTCATCTCAAAACGAAAAGGTTTAAAAGTTGTTAGTCCTTTATTTTGAGAAAATAGACAACTAGAAAAGTTTACCAAATAAATGAATACTACTAGAAATACAATTACTTGGGACCATTTTTACCTATCTTGAATCTGTTAATCTACTCAATTTCCGTTTATTCCCGGAATCAGAAGTCTTCTCAGTGGCTAGTTCTAAGTCATTATATACGTACAGAATCAAAAGCATTATATTTCCCCCCCCATAAATCCTTTTTATCAGTCAGGTTGAGTGACTGAGGAACCCTCTGAAGGCTGTTTTTGCTAATAGATTGTCAGCAGTTTTATTCTATTTCTCTTTCCTCTAAGAGATCTTAGGTTAAAATGTTGAACGTTCACAGAACTGATAGGAAAACGGTGGAATGAGAAAGTATAAAGTCAACAAAAATGCACTAGTCACATACAAATAAAAAGAATATTACATGATACAAGCAAATCAGAGTTAAGACTCACAGCAAGCTAAACCACATGGGTCCAAAACCAGCTGGTAAGCATGTCACCAAGGGTCAACTTACCCTTTTAGAATTTTGAGAAGTAAGTTTTGTATGAAAATAAACATAAATATATGCTGAATATTTAGTATTAGCCAGAGAAAAAATTTTGTTTACCTGCAAATCAATATTGTTCTCAATACAATGTTCATTCTTCTCTACCAAAATCTTCCCATAGTTTTCTGATTTGATAATATCTTCAACTCTGGTTGTATCTTTCACTTCTGGCTCCAAATCCTTCATTGTAGCAGTTTCATCTTTTACAGTAACAGTATCAGACATCCTCATTAGCAAAGGTTATTTTTGAATTCTACAGGGAGCTTGAAGCCTTAAGAAAAAAAAAATTAATCCAGTTTGAAACATTTTTACATTCAGTTACTGCACAATACTGACTGTCTGCTATGTTCCAGAAATAATGTTGAATAATATAGACAGGAGCAAAATTCCTGTTTTCAAGGAGTATATAATTTTGTGGTAGATACATCCACACACACAAAAAAAATCACAATATAGTGAGAAAAGAGCTACAAAAAGGATGTGAGCCAGGCGCAGTGGTACCCGCCCATAGTCCCTTCTACCTGGGTGTCAGACAGGATGATTGCTTGAGTCCAGGAGGTTGAGCCCAACCTGGGCAACAATAGCGAGTCCCTATTACTAATACATAAATAAATACATTTAAAGAGAAAGAAGACCAGGCGAGGTGGCTCATGCCTGTAATCTCAGCACTTTGGGAGGGCAAGGCGGGTGGATCACGAGGTCAAGAGATTGAGACCATCCTGGACAACATGGTGAAACCTTGTCTCTACTAAAAACACAAAAATTAGCTGGGCGTGGTGGCGGGCACCTGTAGTCCCAGCTCCGTGGGAGGCTGAGGCAAGAGAATCACTTGCACATGGGAGGCAGGGGTCGTAGTGAGCTGAGATCACATCACTGAACTCCAGCCTGGCAACAGAGCAAGACTCTGTCTCAAAAATAAAAAAAGAATATGAGGTGATTTTCATGCACATTTACTTGTGGCAATTCTTAAGAAACATTAAGGACTGCGCCAGATCAAGGTAGAAGGTAATGGCTGGAGAATAATATATTTGTATTTAGAAGACATTAGAAATCTTTTTCTCCAAAGGGATACCTATCATAGCTTTTTCATCTGGATTCCTAAAATTCCTAAAATTCCAAATTTCTTAATTACCCTGAAATATTTCCAAAAGGAAATAATTTAAAAAAAAACCAAAAAGGTAACAAAATACATCCATTACAAAATACACTTGTAAATCTGGATTAACAAGTATGTTCAGCAATAAGAAAGCATTGAAAACTTTCCTGAATTAAGTGATTCAATGCCAAACAACACATATTATCCAGGCACTCTAGAATATGGAATCCACAGGAAATCAAATACATAAGATTCCAATATATTTCATATCATTAGTGAGTTTAAGAAAACTACGAGTTCACAATGGGTTAATGTATCAGAGATTAAGCTAAAGACAGCTATCATGTTAAGATGTGAAAAATGTAATAAAAATAGCAGAACTTGGCTGGGTGAGGTGGCTCATGACTGTAGTCCCAACACTCTGGGAGGCCAAGGTGGGTGGATTGCTTGAGCTCAGTAGTTCAAAAGCAGCCTGGGCAACCTGGCAAAACCCAGACTTTACTAAAAATACAAAAATTAGCCAGGCACAGTGATGCATGCCTGTAATCACAGCTACTTGGGAAGCTGAGGCACAAGAATCGCTTGAAGCCGAAAAGTGGGGGGGGTCCAGTGAGCGGTAATCATGCCACTGTACTCCAGCTTGGGTGACAGAGTGAGGCTCTGTCACAAAACAAAACAAACAAAAAAACCAACAATGGCAGAACTTGATATAAACAACTGAGTCTAAAATGCATTTAAAAAAAAAGATTGATATATAGAGGGTAGACAGACATAGGTTATAGCAGGTATGATAAAACGTTACCGATAAAATCAAGGGGTGGTTATAGGGGTGTTCACTGTAAAATTCTTTAAACTTTTCTTTTTTTTTTTTTTTTTTTAAGATGGGGTTTCACTATATTGGTCAGACTGGTCTTGAACTCCCGACCTCTGGTGATCTGCCCGCCTTGGCCTCCAAAGTGCTTGGATTACAGGCATGAGCCACCACGCCCGGCCAAATTCTTTAAATTTTTCTATATTTCTGAAAATTTTCATAATAAAATCTTGTGGGGGAAAAAACCAGTGGAATTTATTTTCTCTATGTCAATTTGAAAAATTCTTAAGTTCATTTCTTGAAAGAGTGTTTTGTAATTAAATATCTAAATGGATTTTAGGGCCAGGAGCAGTAGCTCATGCCAGCAATCTCAGTGCTTTGGGAGGGTGAGGTAGGTGATCACTTGAGGCCAGAATTTGAGACCACCTTGGCCAACATGGCGAAAACCCATCTCTATTTAAAATACCAAAATTAGCCGGGCATGCTGGCACACGTCTGCATGCCTGTAGTCCCAGCTACTCGGGAGACTGAGGCAGGAGAATTACTTGAACCTGGGAGGCAGAAGTTGCACTGAGCCAAGATAGCACCACTGCACTCGAAGTAGATCCTAAAGTCACAGACAGATTGAACTATATTAAAAAACACCCATGTTTTCCTTAATTATAACCCATCCCAAAGTTAATTGGTTCCTTCTGAAAACCAACAGCTGCAAAGTGGGAAAGTGTGGGAAAGTTACTTAAAACACTTCAGCTCCTTGCTTTTTATAGGTAAAATTTTGCAAGAAAAAGAAGTGTATTTTTCTGAATGACAGCAAAGTATTACCTGATGTGTCCTTTGGATTTGGGATTGTGGTGTCCCACAAAAATAAAATAAAACAATCCAAGGTTCTTTTTCACAGTTGTCAGCCAGGATGTCAATTGTAGTGAACCATCTGTAATCTGGCAGGAGGAGTCCCATGTCCTTGTCACTACTGTAGATTCCTGGACTGAAATGGACTGTCTTGGATCAAATATATCATACCTTTCCGTGGCCTAAAATGAAACAAAAGAAACTCTTTCAACAAAATAGCCAAGGGAAATGGAACACTCCACATGAAACTGAGAAATTAAAAATATTACTATCAGTTGTTTTATTATGTTATTTTTCTAAAGAAGAGTCAGAACACTTAGTAACAATGAATTGTAACATGTATTAGCTATGTGAACCTAAATAAGTCACTGAGGTCTACAGGATTGATTGGTTAAAAGCAGAAGAGAGAAGAAAAGGGGAAATGATATGTACTGAGAAGCTACGATGCTGTCAGGGTTATAATTGAGATAGTATCTATAGATAAGGAGAAGAAAAAAGATCACAATTAGAAACACTTTAAGAACCATGATTTTTAGAATTCTCTTCTAGAGCTGTAACTCTATGAACTTAAGACTGTAATTTTGAATAGTAGTAACATTTTAGATTTTTTAAAATACAAAAGAAAAAAAATAATAAGCCATTTAACATTTTCAATGAAATCTACATAGTTAAAAAAAAAAAAAAAGTCAGCTGGGTACAGTGGCTCATGACTATAATCCCAGCACTTTGGGAAGCCAAGGCAGGAGGATCACTTGAGGCCAAAGTCTCAAGACCGGCATGGGTAGCACAGTGAGACCCCATCTCTACAAAAATTTTAAAATTACCTGGGTGTAGTGGTGTGCAGCTGTAGTCCTAGCTACTTGGGAGGCTGAGGTAGGAGGATCACTTTAGTTGGGGGTTACAGTGAGCTATAATCATGCCACTGCATGCCAGTCTGGATGGCAAAGCAAAAACAAAACAAAACAAAAACCCCAAATACAAAATTTTCTCTGTGTCATATTTTTAAAGTCAGTTTCAGATTATATTTATTCAGTATGAATGAATATAGCCTAGCAAGTAAACAACTCTAAAAAGATTATATGTCTCTTCCATTGTCCTTTGACAATTTTGTTGTCAATAAACAGAATAGTACAATTTTAATGTGAAATAACTAAGTATACATATAGGCATATAATGAGGTCTAAGCACCAAGAGACCTAACACCAGGACAGCGAAGCATGCATTATAGAGGGATTCACAGTTTTTTTCTTTTTTTTGAGATGGAGTCTTGCTCTGTCACCCAGGCTGGAGAGCAGTGGTTAGACACTGGCTCACTGCAATCTCCACCTCCTGGGTTCAAGCAGTTCTGCTTCAGCCTTCCAAGTAATCGGGATTAAAGGCATGGCACACGCTACATCTGGCTAACTGTTTTACATTTTCAGTAGAGAGAGGTTTCACCATGTTGGCCAGGCTGGCAAATCACTGCGCCTAGTCGAGTAACTCACATTTTATACTAACTCTTCAAAAACTATTTTGAAATACAACCCCTTAGAACCCAATATATTCTGGCCGTGGCACGGTGGCTCACGCCTGTAATCCCAGCACTTTGGGAGGCCGAGGTGGGTGGATCACGAGGTGAGGAGATTGATACCATCTTGGCCAACATGGTGAAACCCCGTCTCTACTAAAATACAAAAAAAATTAGCCAGGCACGGTGGCACGTGCCTGGTCCCAGCTACTCAGGAGGCTAAGGCAGGGGAATTACTTAAACCTGGGTGGCAGAGGATGCTGTGAGCCGAGATCATGCCACTGCACTACAGCCTAGGCAATAGAGCAACACTCCATCTCAAAAAACAAAAAACAAAACCAGATATATCCTTACATTAGTTCTCACATTTAGATTTCACAATGTTTGACACAAGGATAACAGAAAAGGGGGTATCAAAAACAAATGTCAAAAATGTTTTAACTGATACTGTGTCATCTCAATCTGACCAAGATTCTCCAGTCACTACATCAAATGAATGTTTTAAGTTCCACCAAAAACAAACAAAATCCTTCAATGTAATTTTTCTCAGTTTTAGCTTTTTGTCTCATAAAATGGTAGACACAAGATGGCAGCATTCACTAAGCAACCAAATTGTGTTCTTTGTAAAGTGATTTTACAATTTAAATCATGAATCCCTTAAATTGGTAATTCCATAAAAGCAAGGCTTTTAATCCACTTAAGAAATAAATAAGGTACTAGATAAGGCAATAGCTACAGGAGAGAGTGAGGAAGGGGCAAAACTGAAGAGGCGAACATCTTAGAAGATCCTCTTAGGATCCAAGGTCCTATGGAACCCCTAAGAACCAAGAGACCACCTAGTCCAATACTGTAATTCAGCATTCAAGTTACGATTGTCTAGAAGTAAAATGACTTCTTCAAAGTCACACCAGTATGTGTGACCAAAACTTGCTAATATGCCACACCACTTGACAGCAGGCTACATAAATAAATGATTCAGAATCAAAATGACCAGTTATTGCCTGGGAAGGAGTCAATGGCATATAGAAATGGCAATAGAAAGAGAAGGCGCACGAGTTTAAATCCCTGCTCTGCTAGTTATATATTCAGTAAATAACAATCTCTCTGAGCTGCAGTTTTCTAATCTGTAAAGTGGAAAAAGCTTCCAGGTTTGTTGTGAGGACTGACTGATTTAAATGCAGAGCACCCACCATAGCCTCTTACAGGGTAGCCCTCCAAAAACCTTAGCTCTCTTCCCTGGTCAGAATCACTTTAGACCAGCAGTTGGCTAAGCCTGAATTTACTGGGTCCTGACCAGTAAATTGACCCATGCACAACAGTAGACTGACAGGAGGCCACTGTACACAAGTGACTTTGCATTTTTGTGTATGGCTCTCATTTGAAGACTTCTAATTCAATATTAAAAATTCATATAAACTGTTGGGTGTAGTGGCTCAGGCCTGTAATCTCAGGATTTTGGGAGGTGGAGGTGGAAGGATTGCTTGAGACCAGGAGTTCAAGTCAAGCCTGGGCAACATAGCAAGACCCTGTCTCCCA
>NW_016107410.1:6567388-6573983 GCF_001604975.1 Cebus imitator | reverse complement strand
ATATATATATATATATATATATATATACACAAACGTTGTATTCTTCTCCAAAACATTAATGTACTTAATTTTAATTTTTTTTTTTTTTAAGAGACAGAGTCTTGCTCTGTCACCCAGGTTGGAGTTCAGTGGCACAATCCTGGCTCACTGCAGCACTGACCTTTGAGTCTCAAGCTATCCTCCCATCCATGCTTCCTGAGTAACTGGAACTACAGGCGTACACCACTATGGCCAGCTAATTTTTAAATTGTTTTTGTAGAGATGGGGTCTTCTTATTTTGCACAGGCTGGTCTCAAATGCCTGCGCTTAAGTAATCCCCTGTCCCAACCTCCCGAAGTGCTCCCAACCTACAGGTGGGAGCCACCCTGCCCAGCTAATAAACTTGTTTGAAATAAAAATGGTTTCCCTTTCCAAATCTTCAAGTAAAAGGAATGTTTCAGCTTTGGTACTCACTGGAAAAACAAAAACACTCTTTTTTGGTAAACCCACGAAGCCTACACTTCTCAGTTTGCCAAAGGTTGTGTGGGCATGTGGGTGTCAAGCACAGAAAGCTACAAGACAGACATGGCACATCATGTCTCTAATGTAACATTTAGAAGTCCATTAAATGTACTGTCTTATTATAATAGTTGTACAGTAAGTGAAAGATACCCAGGAACCTACAGAATTTAGGAAGACAACTTGGAGAAAAAAATGAACAAAATGTAGGCATTCATTAGGTATATATATCTCAGTCTCTACTATTACTGCAATTTAAAAACAGAATTTTTCAGAATCTGGGTCAACCTAAGAGAAATGGATATATGTGCTCAAAATTCATGTTCAACTTCAAAAAAAACTGATTTTAATTGTTAACATGCTATTTATTAGGGACAAGTCAGAGATTTGATTATATACAATTTCTGTGCTACCAGGTAGATAACCAGAGAAATGCCACATGTACCAACTATGATGACTATGCAAACTTGGGTTTACATATGCACAAAAAGGATGGCACCTATCCGAAACCATAAATGAAAGGAAATTATACGTAAAATTAAAGGTCATAACCTTAAAAAAGTAAAAGTATGAATGTACAAAGATACACAAAAAATATTTTTATAATTTTTGGGTGGGAAAGTCCTTCCCAAGAATGACACCAAAATCTAGAAGCCATCCAAGGTAAATAGTTATAAAACTCAGAAGAAGATTTTAAAATTTCTGTATAATAAAATAGAACATAAACAAAAGGCAAATAATACAAATGAACTATTTCCTACATAAAAAGGTCAAAATATTGAAAGTAAAGCAGCTCTTATAAATCAAGGGAAAGAAGAACTGGAGAATGACAGGAATAGGTAAGTTACAAAAGAATACAAATTACTACTACCAAAACCAAATACTAATGAATATCTACCACGTGACTGACCCTGTTGTACTATTTTTCATAATGAATTCATATAAAACTCACACAATAGTTCTAAGACGTATGTCCTGCAATGCTGTATCATCATTTTTATGTACCAAGAAAAGGGGCAATTTGTGTTTATGGAGCACCTTTATTTCAAGAGTAATTATGAAATGGTAACTCCTTCGTACTGGACTTAAGATAAAGTAAATTTATTCTTTTCACATGGAGAGAGGCTATGTATTGTTTTTTTGTGCAAAAGACAACAGTACTATTTTTTTTTTTTTTTTTGAGATGGAGTCTCGCTCTGTTGCCAGGCTGGAATGCAATGACGTGATCTCGGCTCAATGCAACCTCCACCTCCCAGGTTCAAGCAATTCTCCTGCCTCAGCCTCCTGAGTAGCTGGGATTACAGGCACGTCACCATGCCCAGCTAATTTTTGTATTTTTGGCAGACAGGGTTTCACCATGTTGGCCAGGATGGTCTTGATCTCTTGACCTTGTGATCTGCCTGCTGTGGCCTCCCGAAGTGCTGGAATTACAGGTGTGAGCCACTGTGCCCAGCCAACAGTACTGTTAACTTTGTTTGTATTAATGGTCAGCAGGAGTAGTCACTACCAAGCTATCAGAACTGCCAGGAATTATATAACCATTCTGCTTCCCTCTATCCTCCCATTGCTTGTGATGATGAGTACCAGCTATGCAAACTTGGGTGGCAATAAGGATTCAGAGTTCGTGGCTAAGGAACAATGCGATGGCAGTAGCTTACAATGATAAATATGCATGGTTAAGTACCTTCCTCTATGTAACAAAGCATAGCAGAATTAGGACCAACACTTACAAAAGCAAGCTAGTATACACGAAGTCTAAAGACAAGTGGTTTTTCCAGTGAAACTTTTAGTTAGAAAAATTAACAAAAATGCAGTATCAATACCAACAATTCAAAATATCACTTTATTATACTGGGGTCTAATTTTTGGTTCTATAACACAAAAGAACTGAAGAGTCAGGTAGCCCCCAAAATAAATACTCCAATTTCACACAAGGCAAGTCAATTTACTCTAGATTAACAAAATATTTAAAAATCATTTCAGTTAATTTATATGTGGGAAAGAAATCTCACTCCTATAGGTAAAAATATTCTTCACAAAAATATTTAGGGAAAAAGAGTTACATTATGGATGTTATCTAAATAGAATTTGGCAAAGCACAAAAACAAAGAGTTGTTGCTTCCTTACACTATCTAGCTATCCAATCCCGTTTCATTAGATAGGATGTTATGTTTTTTTCTTAGATATAGAAATATAAGCAGGCAGGCACATCTATAAAGAAAATTAATGCCCAAAAGCAACTCATATCACCTTCTTCCTTGGTTTATAAATTGGCACAACCAAATTGGTCAAATGTCTCCAGAAAGAAAGGCAAAGGGCACTGTTCATGCTGTATTTAGAAATAGTGGAAATTGACATTCACAGAGTCACTTGTCAGTCACTTGAATAAGAATATAAGCACTGACATTTCAAAATATTAAATACCTATGTGATTTGTAAACAGTTACTGTCATTTAACAAAAATTTACCAAATAGCCAGAGAAAGCACTATAACTTTAATGGATATAAGCTACATTTAAAAAGAGTAAACAGAATGAACTACCTTGGTCTAAAAGAGTTTATTAAACCCCAAAGAGGTTAATGATGATACTTACCAACAAATATAAATAATAATTTTAGAAGGACATTATAAAAAAGGAGAGACTTTTGGTAGTTGAAGAACGGTAGAGAATAATTTATTAGTGGAGTCTTATACGAGACAAATTACTTTTAGGGAAAAAGTTACACGGAGAGGTAAGGTGTTACATGAATGTGCTGCATTCTGAGCGGAGAAATGGGGAAGATACAGGACCTTTCATCCACTTTAGAAAACAATTTGTGCTATCAAATGAATTTTAAATCCTACATATCCTATGGCTCCACATTTCCACTGTTGGAGTAGATGCACCCTAAGGAAATGCCTTATACAAAGGGACATGTACAAAAATATTCACCGTATTGTTTTATTTAAAAGCAAAGAATGGGAAAGACCAAATGTATTAATAGGAAAATTGATTTTTCTTTCCAAATAAACACAACTGTGGCATATTCATATCGCACGATACCATGAAATGATTAAAATGAAATGAACTAAAACTACAGGTACAAATATACATCCAAAGAAGAATGTCAGAATGTTTAGTCAAAAAGCAGAATTATCTCTACCATATAATGTAACTTACATAAAAATTTAAAAATCACATAAGCATGGATGGGAAGGGTATATACCTATTTCATGTTAGTAATTACCTCTGTAGAGGAAAATGAAAGGGATTCGGTGAGACAGGAAGGGACTTCAAAGCACATCTGTTGTATTTTATTTTAAAAAAAAAAGATCTCCAGCCAATATAACAAAGGATAGCAATTGTTAATTCTGAGTGGTAAGTACTGAGTGTTATAATGCTCCTTTATTGCTTACGACATTTTTCATTAAAAATGTTCTAAAAATAAATGAAAATAACATCAAAAATGTGAATATATTCTAAATTAAGATTAGAAACTTAGTATTAGACTGGGCATGGTGGCTCCTGCCTGTAATCCCAGCACTTTGGGAGGCCGAAGGGCATGGATCATCTGAACTTGGCAGTTCGAAACCAGTCTGACCAACATGGTGAAACCCCATTTGTACTAAAATACAGAGATTAGCTGGGCATAGTGGTGTGCACTTGTAATCCCAGCTACTCGGAAGGCTGAGGCGGGAAAACTGCTTGAACCCAGGAGGTATAAAATGCAGTGAGCTGAGATTGCACAACTGCACTCCAGCCTCCCTCTCAAAAATTAAAAATAAAAAATAGAAACTTCAGTATTGATCCTGGGAGGTACAGGAAGCTTGAGTAATAGAGCAACATATTTTAAGAGAAGCCGGGGAGAATTATTTTGCTACAATAACACCATTCCAGCAAACAAAATGTTGAAAGTTGTGATGTAAAGGGACTAGGGTTTAGACAAGGAATTAAAAGGTGAAAGCTGAAATGGAGAAAAGATATTCTATTCACTCGATCTCCAGACTGGATATTATGTACAAAACACTGTTCTAGGTACTAGGGATACAAGAGTGAACCAAGCAGATGGGATCCGAGAACCTAAAATGCTTACATTCTAGTGTAGAGCCAAAATATACAAGACAATTACTGATTGTAGTATGTGCTGTGAAACCAGTAATATTAACAGCAAACCCTTAAAAAGTTACTTATAATTTAGTAAGCACTATTCCCAGTGCTTTAAGTATATTAATTCATTTAATCATAAGTGCTCTTATCCTCATTTTGCAGATGAGAAAACTGAGGCAGAGAAAGATAAAGCAGCTTTTTCAAAGTAGCAAGATTAGTAAGGGGTGGAGTTAAGATCTGAACTCAGGTAGTGTTGGCTCCAGAGCTCTTGCTATCAACCACTATCTGTACTCCACCTAGAAATGAATAGGTTAATACAGTAGAAAGTAACTAACAAGGGGAAGCCTATTCAATACAGGAGTGGTCAGGGAAAAGGTTATGAGAGGACACACTGAATGTGCAGGTAGTGCTTGCTACCACCAAATATAGGAAATATATCTGGGGGAAAAATGGATTTGGTGGCAGAATGATGATTTTGGTTTTGCACACAGTTAATTTTAAGGTGTCTTCAGGACATTCAAGTGGAGAAATCTAATAGGAAATTGGATATATACACTTGGAGCTCAGGAAATAAGTCAGCTAATGTTATTTATTTGGTGGAGAATCAATATACAGATTGAAGTTTTGAATTATCAATGCTGATGAAGTTGCCCATGCGTTTTCATTGAGTTAAGACAAAAACTGGGTGTGGGATAGAATCCCTAGGGCACAATGAACCCTTAAGAACTGAGTAGGAAAGTGGAGGATCACAAAGAGTATACATGATATGGTAACAAAGTTAGCAGGATGTGCGAAGTTAGATGAAGGCTGCCAGAATGGAAAAGTGTGTAGGCCACAGAAGACAGTAAGGAAAGGAGGGGGAGAGGCTAGAGGTTTAGGAGGAAAGAAGGGCAGTAAGAAGGAAATTGTGAAGAAGTGGGATGAAATGAGAAAATGTAATCAGAAGCACAAACTGGGGAATAAGGCTGAAATGTATTCATTATCCTCAGAAACTGAAGGGAATATGTCAGGAAAAGGAGGGAATTCGTATCTAATAAACTTATTTTAGTCTACACAGAAACTATTTGCTAGAAGTTAGGGAGCTGGGATGGCTGTAGGGCTGGTTTGGCACAGCCCTTCTAAGGAGAAGTCTATAGACTACAAGACTGGGGTTTCTCTAATTCTTTGACTGAGGGCATTGTAATGAGAGACAGTAGTGCAAAGGTGAAAGCTCAGATGACAGATACTTGGCTATAGAAACAGGCTAAATGTTTTTTTCACAGCCATTTCCAGATTTGACTTTTTATCACTGTAGGGTATAGTAGCTTAAGAAACATAACTAAAGGCCGGGTGTGGTGGCTCAAGCCTGTAATTCAAGCACTTTGGAGGCCAAGGTGGGTGCATCACCTGAGGTCGGGAGTTCAAGACCAGCCTGACCAACATGGTGAAACCCCGTCTTTAAAAAAAGAAAAAAAAGAAAGGAACATAACTAAAAATGTCAAATCAAAACATAAAAAGTAGTAAATTAGGAATAATAAAGTACTAAAACAACAGTACATATATCTTAATGTAGTAGGGATCCTAGTTTAAGTCAAAGCAGAAGCTAAAGTAAGTGTTTTCACTGGAGAGCCAGAGCAGGGGAGATGTGGGAGACAAGCAGCTCCTGGTGCCCAGGTGACCAAGCCCACCACAGAAGCGAGTAAAGGGCTTGCCCAGCTTCTCTGAGGATGGCATGGTGATGGTTCATAGAAAATTCTAGAAGGCGGGGCACAGTGGCTCACACCTGTAATCCCAGCACTTTGGGAGGCCAAGGTGAGCAGATCATGAGCTCAGGGGATAGAGACCATCCTGGTTAACACAGTGAAACCGCCGTCTCTACTAAAAATACAAAAAATTAGCATATGTGATGATGGCATATGCCTGTAGTCCCAGCTACTCAGGAGGCCGAGGCAGGAGAATTGCATGAACCTGGGAGGCAGAGGTTGCAGCGAGCTGAGATCACATCACTGCACTCCAGCCTGGGCAACAGA
>NW_016107410.1:6538839-6567378 GCF_001604975.1 Cebus imitator | reverse complement strand
AAAAAAAAAAAAAAAAAAGAAAATAATTCATATTTTTAAAAGTAATCTGCTTAGAGATGCTTTTAAGGTACAAAATCAGCCAGCTAAAGGGAACTGGTCAGAAGGAGAAAGATCATTTACTCAGTCTTCATCTCAGAGTTATCTCATAAATAACTACTAGAAAAGTGAATTACTTCCCATATAGGGGACACCGAAGACATTATCAATAATTGGAGAGAAAGATAATGTGTAATGAAAAATTTGGCTGACCCTGTCCCTGGTAGGCAGCTTCTAAATTCTTAGAATTTCTGGACTGATAGGAATGCCTTTGTCATTCATGGTGGGTCCTGATAGTTTATGCTAATGAGGTTACTCATGGTGGATAGTTTATGTTAAGATGGTGATTTGGATGGGGATTGGCTGGAAAAACTAAACATGTTAATTAGAAAGTTGAGGCTCTGAGGCATGTGATAATCAGTCTGACTTCGAAGGAAGGAAGGAAGGCTGGAGACTGATTCAATTGCATGCCTATTATTCAGTTAATCATGCCAATGTAATGAGTTCCCAATAAAAACTATGAACACTGAAGCCTGGGTGAGCCTCCCTGATTGTCTGCAAATTGCTCTGCAAATTAATACACACCAACGTGAAGAAAAGATAATACATCTTGACTTCCTGGGGCGAGAACAAAAGCTTTGCATTTGGGACCCGCCCAGACCTTACCCTGTATATCTCTCCTTTTTGATTTGTATTCTTTTGGTATAATAAAGCTCTATTGGTGAGTGTAATTCTGAGTTACTCTAGTCAATTAAACCTGAGGGAACCTCCAAATTTGTAGCTAGCTGATCAGAAGTAAGGGTGGCCTGGTGGCTGAAGTACGGGCAGTCTTGTGCAGGACTTGTCTGGCCAAACTGCACGTTAGCATCAAAAATCATTGTGGGTGCATAACCTAGTCTCATTAATATATTTTGTGCTATGTTCATAGCATGATAATGTTGGTAGTTCATAAGTTAAGGTGAACATCATTATCAGCAAAATCTTGGTTTCTAAAATTCAGCCACTCATAATGCCATCAATGAATAAGCATTTGCTTTATACAGACTTTGGCAAGGGTCGGGCTGTTTATGAGGAACCCTCAGTCTAATGGTATTTTAGCTAGACTTTGATGTGATGTTTCCTTCATGCTTTCAAAATTCTATTTCACTTGATATATTTTTCTCTACACTACTAATATATAACTAAATGAATGTATCTTTTTACCCGTGACCAACATTTCATTTTTATGACAGAGTCACAATGAAAATCCTTTACGGGTCTTAAAAGTACAAAGCTCTATCATCAAAGAATCTTAGCAATATTCATGCTGGGCTCCTGGCATATTAATCCACCCAATGATTCTTTGATGGCTTAAAATGTGAAACTTCACATTCTCTAGCATTTGAATCAGTAGATGTACCATGACCCATTTCCTCCCTACACCAAAACGTTTGTTTCCTTTATAGGATTTTAATTTAGGTTACAATTGGTAGACATTCAGTTTCATAACTACTAATGTGCCACCTTTTATTTCTTGAAGTGCCAACCACATTTTTTCTAACAAAGGATCACAGCCCTCTCTCAAGAAAGCACCTAAGGATTATGTTAGAAGGAAAAGGCTCAAAAATGTTTTATTTCTTCTTTCAGTCAAAGAGCATTTTGTAGCCAGTAAAAATAGCTTAAAAACAGCTTGGGGTAGAACAGGTGCTGTCTTCAGTTGCCATCATCTACCTTCACACGCTATAAAAGCATGTGTACAACAAAGTCCAAACAATTTTACAGCTTGAAGGTGCTGCTGCTGGGCAAGGGTGAACACTGCTAAAAACCTCACAATCTCTAATAGTTCACACTATATACTACACGTGTAGAGCTAGCAGACATAATTTCTCTTTAAAGTACCTGTCCAATTTAATTGGCTCAACTTCCTATGGTTTTGCATAATATGAAAATTTCAATGGGTTTAATGCATTTCAGAGTTGATGTTTTTGTGTGGCATTATTTCCTACCTGTGCCTACCACATTGAATTGTTTTAGTAGTTATTCATATTTAACACATGACTTTCTTTACAATTATCTCATTGGATCTTGACGGGGCATACAGTTTTCTATTTTTGTTGTCACTCATTTTCCACCTGTTAAAGGAAGCTGTAGTTATCCAGCACTTTGAAAGTGCTGGAATACAAAAATGATGTGCTACCTCTCTCTGGTGACCCCAAGCTGACGTCTGACATCTGATGTGTCCGGTAATCAGTCACTGTATATTTTCAAACTACTTCAAAAAAACCTGTATGTGATCTCTGTTGATGTGTTTGCTATTGTAGAGGTAGCTACGTATCTTTCTAAGCATTTGAAAATAAATGAAAAGAGAGAAAATTTAAAATTAACACAGCATATTGAGCAATGATTTATAAACACTATAAAGCAGTGACTCTTAATTATTTTTGGGACATGAAAGGATTCCTCTTCAAAATCTTATTAAACCCAAGGATCCTCTCCTTAGGAATGCAGCAGTCACATGTGCTTACCCACATGTGTATGTTCACAGTTTACACATGCTTTTAGGGGTTGCTTGGTTCTCCAGAAGTCTATACATGAATCCTAGCTAACAACCTCTTTTTATATCTATGTATATTATAACATGAATAATATATTTATATAATGTGACAGATTTGCATAGTATACATTATATAATGTAACCAGATTTGCATAATGTATATTATATAATGTGACAGATTTATTATATTATCCAAGTCACTTTATAGCATACACATATAAAATATAAAATAAGGGTTAAGTAGGATTCATATATAGGCTTCTGGAGAACTAGACCGTGGAAATATATGTTTATATAAACTTGTTCTGTTCAAGTGAGAAGGTGGGGATGAGTAAAGCAGTGTCAACTGGGCTTCAGGCTTTCTCTATTTCCTCAAGTACTTCTGTGGTACTCTGGGGCTCAGAGGAACTCAGTTTGTAAAAAATAAATTATATTAACTGTATTAAAATATTACTTATTAATCAGAAGGAGGGTTGGTCAGCTGTGGAAGTATGGCAAGATTTAGAGATGATGATTTTGTTGGCTCTGTTTCATTCCCACCTTTTGTCCCCTACAACCGGGGGGATCAAGAGCAGAGATGATAACTATATAAAGCAGTAGAGACATCAAAAGAATGCAGAAACAAGGAATGCTAGATAATTTCAGAGGAGGAAGAGCTATATGTGCAAATCACATTTAACTCAGCTCAGAGAAGATTTTCATCCTATACGTCTTTCTTTGCTTCTTCAATACTTTACATATATAACTTATTACTTGTAAATCTAATTTTCTTTCCTGATAGCTCTGTGCTAGTTGTGACAAAGCCATATCACTATTAATATATGCTATGCCTTCATCAAACGGTATCTTAATCTGCTTTACAAAATGAAATGAAAACAATATAATGACAGTTGCTAGGTTTGTGATTATGCAAACAGGTAAATGCTAAATGAGCGTCTGCGCTTCTATTTTAAAGTCTCAGATACAAAATACAAAATCTTGAGGAAAACATTTTAAAAATACTCTGTACTATTTTCGCAACTTTCTATAAATCTGTAATTATTTCAAAACAAGGGGTTAAAAACAAAAGAAGAAAATACTAGCATATATCTGCTGTTAACTACATGTGAAAAATACAGATGGTATAAGAAAGTCCATGCAAGTTTTAAATATAAGCTTACCCATAATCTTAAAATATAATTATGAAGTGGGTATTATCTTATGTATCCTTAAAAGGAAAAAATTTTAAATTGCTTTCTATAAGTCTTAAAAATTAATGGAAAAATCCTTTAAAAGAAAAAATAATTCCCTTTAATAATGGCCTAACATGTATATCTTTAGAAGACCAACAAAAATTTGTAAAATAATGATTTCGATATGTGACAATTTTAATCCATGTATAAGACCTCAAGCATTAAGTTTCTCAAAATTAAAAAACCAAGCAAACAGTATATCATGTTTATTTAAAATATGGCATTAAGTTCTTTACCTAATGGTTTACTAATTAACCAAACAATTTAGAGTGCAAATCTAGGCTCGAAAGAAAACTGAAAACCTGTATGAGAATGAAAATTTGCAGAGTGAATGTGTATGACTGAAGCTTAGACAGGAAAGAGAGAGAAAGATCTGGGAGTAGGGCAGGAAAGAGAGCAGAGTGCCAAGAGAGGGAAGGATGGAGGCAGACTGAAAGAGGTACAGCCAGGGAGACACATAAATAGAGACCGAAAGGTAGGGAGAAAGAGAGGCACAGAGCAACAAAAGGATGAGAGAGGGAGAAGAAAGAAGGGCACATAGCGAAACAGACCAAGAAAGAGGGAATAATGGACACAGACTAACAGATAGGGAGAGGAAGAGACCAAGACACAGTGGGAAAGCAAGAGACAGAGAATGGGAGATACTAAAACAGACAGGGAGAGAGAGTCAGAGGGGCAGAAAAGGAAAGACAGAAAGAAAGAGAAAGAAAAGATGAGGGAGAAAGGGAGAGAGAGAATGAGAGCGATTAAGATAGATTTAGTCAGAAAGGGAGAGACACCCTGAAACACCAGGTAGATGAACAGAAAGGAAGATAGACTGAAACAAAGTGGAAAGACAAATGGAGAAGGAGAGGAGAGAAAAATGGGTGGGGATAGGAAGAATGGAAGATGGAGGGAGACAAATATTCAGAAAGTCGAACAGAAAAAGAGGGAGGGCAAGACAGACACACACACACACACACACAAACAGAAACCTAAAGGAAAGAAAAGAGGAAATGAAAATGAGGAAAAGATATGAAACAAAAAAGCAGAATGTGACAAAGGATGGATAAAAGCAGTTGTAGGTAAGAACTGAGAGTATGTGCTACTTATTTTAATTTTTTCTTTTATAGTTCTCAATATAAAACTTAAAATCTGAGGCTTAATGAAATTCTCTTGGCATTAGGGTGAAGAAATGCCTCTGAAAAAAGACCCTAATTTTAATAATAGCTATTAATATTTTCACAACCCTAATTACTTACACAGTTGGGAATCAGGAATAGACAAAAGAAAAAGCAATGACATTCAGCGTTGATAAAAGGCTATTTAGTGATTTTCTTCCGATTTCCTCTAAAAACGAATTATTTCTTAAGAACAAAATAATTGTTTCATTTAAATGGGGGGGGATTCATATCATAACAATTCCAAATGCTGTTAAAATTTCAGCTATTTCCAGATAAAAAGCAAGCAAAACTCTCAAAAACCTTCTAAACAATTCAATTATACACTAATGGACATGTGTTATTCAGTATCACCTACATGATAAGATTTCAGTTTTGAGGAATCAAAATATCAAGGTAAATGTCAAAGTTTTCAGACTGTATAATTAGGAATCAGATACTCCTCAAAAATTACATAGTTTGATTAGCATTTGCTCTCTTTTGCAATGTGATATCTGATTATGCTAATCATAGCAATGACAGATCTAGGTTTTACTGTTACAAACACTTTAAAAATTATTCCACCTCTTCCCCTAAAAGGATATAAAACCATTACCATGAGTTTTGAAAGTTAAGATTGTTAGCTTCTTAATTTCTAAGCGTCTCATTCACATTGTGTTTGTTCCACAATAAAATTTTTGAAATTGAACAAACCATATAGTATGTCTATTTTAAGATGAACTTGAAAGAGAAGTCATGTTTCCAACTAACAATTTGCTGTGCTATACACCAACACCTATTAGCACATAGGTAAACCATTCTATCAGTAAGGTTCAAGAAATATGGAACATGTGAAGGGTGGGGAAAAGAAATCAGTGCTACAGCTGAGAAGTAAATGACTCTACTTTTCCCTTCATCAACCTAAACAAATACATCTTTGTAAAAATAACAAAACCAATTTTAAAATGCTCTCACTTTCAACAGGGTAGAATTTTATCACACATCCTTTAACAAAAATTATGGCATGAAGTGAACATGAATAATTCTTCATATATCAGGTTACCTTATATACAAATTTAGCAAATGAATTAAGAATCACATACCTTCATTGTATTGGTATTTGCTTCATCATACAGAGTTAAGAAGATGTACTTTCCATAGTACCTGTAAACTGATGCTCTGCATTGCTCCTCTACAGAGCTCACTGCACACATCCAGCTGATTAGTCAGGCATTGGGAGTGCCTGCCAGAGCAGTCTAAAGCACTTGCTGAGAAGGACTCAGACAATAGAAAGTCAACAGCTGTATGTTGTGATGTCAGTAACACTCTAGCCAGTCACCACCCAGTATATCTGAAATGCATCAGAAGCTATATTGAGCTCTTCATTAGCAATTCAGAAGCAATGATGCAAAAGCCCATGAAACTGTGAATATGCAAAGACTGTCAGGAGTTTTGAGATTTCTCACTATTAAAATATTGTTGCACAATGATGCTTGATCCCAGGTTGAAGAAAAAAAAGTCGAGACAACTATATATTTCTGTAATTCCTTAAAGAACAATCCATAAGGAATTTAGGCATGGTTAATACATCAATTTTTAAATAACTCTTTTTGACATTTTTAATATCACTAACAAAAAGCCTTTAAAAAGGCAGTTTGTCTATAATAGCTAACTTCCTATGACACTTTTGCAGCTTCCAACTGACTTTACCTGTCACAAAGAAAGAAAATGAATTAACAGCACAATTCCTTATTTCTTAATCTATTTTTGCTAAAATTATAATAAGCTTGCTTATTCTGGCAAGAGCACTACTTCTTCATACCAACAGATGGAGATAGCAATAGAGCTGCAATCAGAGGACAATTCTGCCTCGTGTCAGATTCCTGTTGGCTATATTATTTTAAGTGGTAGACTTACAAGAAAAGGAATCAATCAAAACTGAACTGAAAAAACAATGTTTAAAAATTATAAGGTAAATAAGATAAAGAAAACAATACTAATTCCATCTATTGGGCAAAACACTGAATCAGATGAGTATGTTTTCTGGATTCTAACTATTATTTTCTGTGATAGCTGGATAAAGCATGTGCCTCTGTTTCCCATTTTGTTAAACAAGATCATATTTTCAAAAAAGCATACAGGAATGTTATAAGGATCCATCCAACAATGCTCATACATTACCTGCATTACATGAAGACCTGTACATCACTAACCAGAAATCCCACTTTTCTATGTCTCTAAAATGTTAAGTCTTGCAGAGTTCATATAACCTTACAGATTAATAGACCAGCAGTACTTTTTATACTAACTTGACAAACACTATAAAAAGATACCAGCTTTATAGTAAAGTGTGAAAAAATACAAATACCTTTTCAAAAATAGACCCAGCCCTAGAAGTAGATCCATGTTAAAAATACAAAGAAATCCACAAAATCTTCCTAAATCTTCAAACAACAAAGGCGATGGGGCAGCTGATTCACACTGATTTACCTAAAATTTCTCCAGTGTATAATCTTTTACTGCACCCTGCACTTTCTGGTAAAAGAGGTAAAAATTAAGTGCCAGCCTAGGTACCCAAAAAACAAATATCCAAGCTCCTGACTTTTCCATAAAGAGTTATTATCGCTTCCACCAACAAGTATAAATGATTCATTCTCAGATAAAATCGTTGTTACTTATAAGAAACATATTTCAAGGCAGCTTTTCTTAAAAACTGTAATAGAAACTTGTTATGAAACAGATGGACAAGCTAAAATGCAGAATAATGAAGCAACCCACTTACACTGTAGAAAAAAACAAATGACTATTTCTACTACATTTCAAAAGCTCTCTCGTCAAGCTTTGGAAATTGTTAGGTAGGCCTTAAAAATTCAATTAGTGAATTAGTGAAAAATCATAATTAAAAATTAACCTAAAATATAGTTTTATTGCTGTCAAACAGAGGCCTTCTTCTAATTATGAAGGGAAGTGACTCAGCTGTTAACAGTGAGCTCTAGTGATAATAAACTGTTAATTTAGAAATAATCTACAACTTGTTAATAAGACAGAATCTTATCATTAATATTCTTTTTGGATACTACGACACCAGTAATTAATTATATGAGTTGGTTTTGTCTCTACCTCACAAATGTTAAAACACAAACAGTGAAACAGGTTTAGGTTTCTAATGATGTTGCGGAATTGTGCTTAAAACATGCTACCAAGGTCAGGTAATAAAAACTTTCAAATAATCCTCAATAACAGACATTTGAGTTGATATATATATATTTTTTTTAGGATGGAATCTCATTCTGTCATCCAGGCTGGAGTGCAGCGGCGCAATCTCGGCTCACTGCAATCTCTGCCTCCCCTGTTCAAGCGAGCCTCCTGCATCAGCCTCCTGAGTAGCTGGGATTACAGGCACCCGCCACCACAACCAGATAAATTTTGTATTTTTACGAGAGATGGGGTGTCATCATGTTGGCCAGGCTGGTCTTGAACTCCTGACGTCAACTGATCCACCTGCATTGGACTCCCAAAGTGCTGGGATTATAGGTGTGAGCAACCGCACCCAGCCGAAATTTGAGTTAATAAAATTTAACTTTTTGCTTGCATCTTCAATTTGTGCTATACATTTTAGGATGGTCCCACAACATCTTCTGCAAATATAGAAGTATACTGACTCTACAGGTTTTAACTGTAGTTTTAAGGTAAAAGATAATTCCTGTCTGAATCATAGGAACTGGGGCAACTATGGGACTAATATCAGAAATTTAATTATCTAAATCTAATTACTAACATGGCTGATAAATTTTCTACTTAATTTTTCTGGTACCTTAACTCTTGCAGAACTTTTTTTTTTTTTAGTGTATGTGCTGCCGAAGTGAGCACATCTTGTGGAACTTCCTAAAGAGCTCAACCTCTACAGGTAAAGACAACATTTGAACCTAATTCTCTCACATATTTCCTAATACATTCTAAACAAAAAGAGCAAATGATTACTATAGCCAAGGGCCATCTTATGGTAATAATTTTTTTTTTTAACTTAACACATCTCTTGAAGTAGAAAATCAATATTTTGCAACCACTAAGGTAATCACTGATTCTGGCAAGGTTCATAAATAGATGACAAAACCTATTAGATGAGAGACTGTCATTGAACAAGACATTCTTTGGTTACTGATAACTTTAAATTTCGAACGTATGTTGACTTACCACCAGACTCTACCTTAAACAAATTATCAAATTTAACATTACTAATAATCAGACAGGCTAACATTTGATGCCTCCTGATATAGTGCAACAGGGGAAAAAAAATCACCTATGCTGTATTTCTCCAAAAGTATTTTATCTGAATCTAATAATGAAACAATCGGATAAATTCAGAATGTGGACTACTCTACAAGAGAGCTAGCTTAAATGCTGAAAAAATATCAATGTTACGGAAAAAACTGGGAAAGTTACAGAAGACAAGAGAGATATTAAACAAAATATAAAGTGTTTTGAAGTGAAGATCTATATTTACTACAGCATTTTTTATTAAGAATTTAAAACATTTTAAGAACTGATTTTATTAGGATTATTTTTTTCTTTACAAAGTCATGGGGCGCAAGGAGATCATCATGTAGCAATACTTCTCTATTAGCAAATATACAACGTTCTGCTTTTGATAACTATATACAGTACTGTCATTTGAAGTAAAAATACCCCACTTTGAAATATAAAAATAGAATGCAGAGGATGTTATCCTCCTAAGGGAAGATTCTTTTCTACTACTCTTGTGGGTTTTTGGCCCTCCCAGCTTCCCCCATTCCCTGCACCCCACAATGAGTAAGCTGGTCTCCCCAAATAGTATTCTGTAGCAGAGTCACACTGCCAACAGGGCATTTCAACTCTGGAAGCTTCCTCATTCCTTTAAGTGTCTGCTTTTACTGAACATAAAATTGTAATAACCTAAAAGGAGGTAAGAAATTCACTTCCTATGATCTATTTTTAATTTTCAGTCAGACTAACATAGTCAATAAAAGCACTAATTCCCAATAGTTGTCAATAAACTTAAAGTACAAATATTCTGAGTATTGGCTTGGTGAAGATACTTCTATTTATAGTAGACCACTCACTATAGTAAAATGCTTTCTATGATTTATGAAATTACAAACCAACAGAATTTCACAGTTGGAAAGCATCTCAGAAGCACCCTATCTGGTTCACACCTTGTTTTACAGTTCGGGAAACTTAAAGCTCAGAAGTGAAGGGGCATGATCCTTGGCTGTCTTACAGTAAACTGGCTGGAATTCTTAGGGTCAAGTAGCTAATTAGAGTCTATAACAACTATTTGTATCACATAGTACTTGGAAATGGCTCAAACATGAACCTGGCCTGTTGGCTTGTTCGCTCTTACTGAATCTGATTAATTGCAAAGATGGAGAATATAAACATGAAGGGATTATGTCTCACATGGGGTAGGTTCCTTTTACCTTATGAACCATAAAGTTAATTCCTAGATTGCCTTTTCTCCATTTCCTGTCATATGAGTCTCCACATGTCTCATTATATTTAGATGTCACATGGTATTTTTTACAAATGTTATGTCTGAGATTTTCACCCTCAAGTGAAAGTACTTTATGGTGTGTTTCCTGACCAGTTAATATATAAGTGCAGTAAAATTCAAAAAATTGTGTGCTTCAGTACTGATATGTACCATATATAGTATGCCAGGTAGTAATTTGAGACTATTAATTAGTCCTCATGATAGTGTTACCTAAAACAGATAGTGTTACCTCTGTTATAAAGTTGAAAAGACAGAGGTGCAAACAGATCAAATGATTTGTCCTGGGTACTTAGACCCAGAATGCGAGGCTTGATTTAAATTCTACAGTCTTTACTCTTAATTAGTACACCATTTCATCTCTTTATAGAAATTAAGGTTAAACAAATATTGGCTCAATTACGAAAAATCTTCTTAAAAAATAGAGTTTAAGATGGAAGGATTTCTTTTTTCTTTTTGACACAGAGTTTCACTTTTGCTGCCCAAGCTGGAGTGCAATGGGACGATCTTGCCTCACTGCAATCTCTGCCCCCCAGGTTCAAGTGAGTCACCTGCCTCAGCCTCCTGAGTAGCTGGGATTACAGGTGCATGCCACCACACCCAGATAATTTTTTGTATTTTTAGTAGAAATGGGGTTTCACCATGTTAGCCAGGCTGGTCTCGAACTCCTGACCTCAGATGATCCGCTTGCCTCTGCCTCCTAAAGTGCTGGGATTACAGGTGTGAGCCACCACGCCTGGCAAGATGCAAAGATTTTTAAAAGGAGGGAATAAATCAAGAGCTAGGGGATATATAGTTATAAAGCACTAATTCATTATCTCATTTACTCCTTAAAATTCTTAGAAAAAAATCAATTCATCAAGACAATTTGATGTCAAGGTTTAGAGTCAACATCATTCTTGCGAATTTAAATTGAGGGTAATGAGGCGAAGAAATTAAGAATATAAACTGAGAGATTTTACAATAATTTAGATATGGGTTAAGGTTAGAGTGTTAACTTGGAAAGAAAAATGAAGACAGTGGAGACAACTTAAAGCAAAACTTGAAGTTACAGATGACTGATGAAAGAGAAGGCTATGTTAATAAAAATTCAAAAATGTGAAAACCTGGATAAATAAAAGAATGTTGATGCCACTAGAAGTAGAACATTTGGCTGGGAGAGAGGCAAAAATATTAATTTCTACCCTTGTTTGCCACTCACCAAAAGCAAATTTAAACAAACATTAAGCAAATAACCCTAAATCATCATCTTCAACTTAACATGTCACAGAGGGGAGATATTATTAATAAGTAGTGAGGAAAGATTGTGAGATTACCCAGTTAGTCAGGTGAAATCAATCAACAATCCACAACCAATGGTGGAATTAGGTATCCAAAGTTCCCGCCTCAAAGACTACACAGATAATTATAGAAATAAGGCACCAAGACAGTTAAGGGTAAAGTGAAATGTTTTACAGGTGGGAAATGGAATTGGCGTTATGAGTATAAGGAAGCACTCATGAGAGTTCCCCTGCTATCGATATACAGACAAACAGGACAGACAATGCTCTCAAGGATCTTACGCCTCTCTTTCTAAATACAGTATCTCTGGGCTCCATCCTCACTAATATCTTAATATATGCAACCAACCGTGACTAGTTCCTCCTTAGATTTCCCCAACAGGTGTCTTACTGGTCTCTAGCCTTTAAAATGGTTTTGCTGCCTTCTAATTTATTCTTTATACCACAGATGGTCTAGTATAAGATATAAACATTATAATAGAGTGATAAGTGCCAGGACAGGGAACTAAAGGATGCTATGGAAGTATATAAGGGGAACACTGAAAGCCAGTCTTTGATGGTCCAAGAATGTTTTGTGGAAGAAGTAATATTTAGGCTATCATTTGAAAGAATTAGCCAGGCAAAGAAGACAAAACAATTGGACGGAGAAAGAACAACATGAACAGGACCCAAAAAGCATTAGGAAGAATGGGTTTGAAAGTATCTCAGCAAGGCAACAGCTTCAAGTTCAAGGGATGAGTGAATTTTAGAGTAGCTCAGCAAGGCAAGAGCTGCAAGTTCAAGGAAAGGCAAGAGTTTGTTGTTGGTTTAAAACCATAAAGCTGAAGATGTAAGTAGGAACAGATATGCAAGGCCTTGTGAGTGAAGTTTAAGAGCTGGGACTTTTCCTGAGATTCATTAGGGAGATAATGAAGACAATTAGGGGAGTGACATGTACAGATTTTTCACTTAAATGGTGACAGCTGATGCCAATCAAATGGATGCGTCCTCTAAGGGAGAGTATATTAAGAGAACAAGCAAAGAATCAATGGTTGACTCCAGGGCAATGAGAATAAATTCTATTCAGAACAAGTTCCAATAATATTGCAACAAAAATATCAGTAATAAATATGTTATCTCCTGTGAATCTATTCAACCTTAGTTCAAATAGTGAGAGCCCTGATAACAAAGCTTACTATGAAAATTTTTCTCGCTTCTAAGCTCAGATAACAAGAGTTTAGGTAACAACAGATAAATGGTCATTCAAACCTTTATCATTCATTCATTCATTTAGAGACAGGTTCTGTTTCTATTGCCCAGGAGTGCAGTGGTGCGATCTCAGCTCACTACAACCTCCATCTCCTGGGTTCAAGCCATTCTCCCACTTAAACCTCCTGAGTAGCTAGGACTAAAGGTGCATGCCACCATGCGTAGCTAATTTTTTGTAGAGATGGTTTGTTGCCATATTGCCCAGCCTATTATTGAACTCCTGGACTCAAGCGAGCCTCCTGTCTTGGCCTCTCAAAGTGCTGGGATTACAGTGCTGCAGGAGCCACTGTGCCTGGCCCCTATTTTTAAGGATGTTTTATTTGCAAGTAATTTTAGACTCAGAGAAAAGTTGCAAAAATAGCACAGACTTCCTGTATATACCTCATCCAAGTTCCCTTTATAACATGTTACATAATCACAGTACAATTACTGATATCAGAAAATTAACATTGATATAACATATTAACTAATCTACAGACCTTATTTAGACCGTTAAGCCAATGTCTCCAGTTTCATGATTAGACTGAACTTAGGCATTTTTGGCAGGAATATCACAGGAATGAAATTGTGCCCTTTCAGTGCATCAGGGAACACATGATGTTGACGTATCTCAAATTACTGCTTTATCTAGTTAAGGTGGTATCTGCCATTTCTCCCCCTATAGTTACCATTATTCTCTTTGTAATTAATAAGTACCTTGTGAGGAAACATTTTGTGACCTTAAAAATATCCTGCTTTTCATCATAACTTCTCTCATTGAGTGTCCGCAGATAGTTCTTGCACGCAGTATTTATCATAGTGTTATCTGCCTAATGATAGTTTTTCTCTATTTCTGTCTATGCTAGTTGAAACTCCAGGTAAGGAAGAGCTGTTCTTCCTAGGCTTCCCATCTACCTTATCTATCTAAATGCCTGTATATGTTTTATTTCATGGGTTATAATCTAATATTCTCATTATTTTGTTTCTCAAATTATTTCCATTTGGGCCATTGGGAGTTCTTTCAGATTGGCTCCTGCTGTCCTTTCAACATGCTCCCATCATTTTTTTGAATTACTTTCTGGTGCCACATGATGTTCCAGGCACATATTGTATTATTCCTGTCCCAGACTCAACCATTTTTCCAAGAACCCATGATTTCCATCACTGGAGAATATTTAGAGAAGATCTGAGCACTAATGTGCTTACTAGGGTCTCATTCCTCTGACTCTCTCAGGAGAGAGCTAGGAAATATACGTATGTACAGTATACACATATTCACACACCTGTATTATGTATCTTTGTATTCATACAACATATATATAAAAAACCATGACTATATATGGATATCTATATGGACTCTATCTATATGGATATCTCAAACTCCAGTCAATGAACACAGAGTTAATTTTAGGATACTCCTATCTTAATCTGTAACCTTTTTTTTTGAGATGGGAGTCTCGCCCTGTCGCCCAGGCTGGAGTGCAGTGGTGCAATCTTGGCTCACTACAACCTCTGCCTCCCAGGTTCAAGTGATCCTTCTGCCTCAGCTTCTGAGTAGCTGGGACTACAGGCATGTGCTATCATGCCCGGCTAATTTTTGTATTTTTAGTAAAGATGGGGCTTCACCATGTTAGCTAGGCTGGTCTCGAACTCTTGATCCCATGATCCGCCCACCTCGGCCTCCCAAGTGCTGGGATTACAGGCATGAGCCATTGTGCCCAGCCTGCAACTTCTTTATACAACGGCAAGAAATCTAACTTTCATTATCTACAATATATTCACTTATTTTTAAAACTTTGCCGTACACAAAAGGCAGTTTCAGAACACCGAAGCAATACTTCTGTGAGAAACACATTTATTACTATTTGTTTTTTGTCTTCTTGTAATTAGCTTTAGAATACCTAATCCAAATACCATTTTCCAAAGTTACTTAGTTCTCTTCTTCCCCTCTCAAGTCAGTGTTATTCACTGACTTCGTAACTCAAGTTAATATTGTTCTTCTGTTACTGCTTGCATTCCATTTTGGGCTCCTTTCTCCATACCTGCCAACATCCAGGTTGATTTTATGTTATTTCTGGAGACTACATAAAAAATTACCAGAGTTCTGAGAGTCAAAGTCATATAAAAAAATTACAGTCAGAAAAGCGCTGCTCCACATCTCTACTATCTTATTCCCATTCCTCCCAATCTTTCTACCCCATTCTCCTGCATTCCCTGTAGCAAACCAGTTTTGTTAGTTTCTAGTTTATCCTTCCTGTATTTCTTTGCACAATAAGTTGACATCCGTGCTTATATTTCCCTGCTTTATAAAGATTAGTATGTTATCGATACTCTTCGTACTTAATTCCCTTAACTGCACTGTAACTAGTTCAGATATTTTCCCCATTCTTTCTTACAATGAGTAAGTACCACACAGTACTACTCCGTTGTGTGGCTGTACCATCATCTATTCAATCATTCTCCTGCATGGGTATTTAGGCTACTTGCAATATTTTGCAATTACAAACATTCCTAAAATGAATACACTTCTTTAGAGAAGATTCCTAGAAGTGGGATTGTTGGGTCAAAAGATAAGTGCACATGTCAATTTATTAGGCTCTGCTCTCCAGAAGAGCTATGCTAATGTGCACTTTTATCAGCAGTATAGGAGGGTGCCTGACAACAGAATTAGCTGACAT
Organism: Cebus imitator; assembly: GCF_001604975.1. NCBI lineage: Eukaryota > Metazoa > Chordata > Mammalia > Primates > Cebidae > Cebus > Cebus imitator. The sequence continues at coordinate 6,551,726 of NW_016107410.1, read as the reverse complement.
TCTTTTAAGTTTTCATTAATCTGGTAGATGAGAAATGATATCTCAGTGTTGTTTTACTTTGTATTTTTCTGAGTGAACTTAAACTTTTTCCATGAGTTGTCCATTTACGTCTTTCCCCAGTTTTGTTTAATCAAGTCTTTGGTCCTCTGTCACTCAGCGTTGTTTTTTTTTTTTTTTGTCTTTTAATTATTAAGAGATCTTTATATATTAGGGATATTGCTTCTCAGCCTTTTGGCTAAAATCAAGTGTAGTATAATTAGTGATATAAGCCTTTTGGCTAAGGTATATGTTGAAAAAATTTTCTTCAGCCAGGCGCAGTGGCTCACGCCTGTAATTCCAGCACTTTGGGAGGCCGAGATGGGTGGATTACCTGAGGTCAGGAGTTCGAGATCAGCCTGGCCAACATGGTGACACCCCATCTTTATAAAAAATATAATAATAATTAAAAAAAAATAAAAATAAAAAAAGAAAAAATTTTCTTCCAGTTTGTCACCTTGTTTTTTTGACTTTTTTCATGTTGGTTTTCACCATGTAAAATTTTCTTATTTTTATGTAGTCACATGTGTCAATCTTTGTCTTTGGATTTTGAGTTATAGCCCAAAAGCCTTTTCCATACACAAAGGTTAAAGAAGAAAACATGAGTTTTTTAATGGTCTTTTTTCCTCTTTCTTTAAACATTTAGATACTAACCTGTTTGGAATTTTTCTTTCCTTTTTTTTGTAATGGCTTTATTGAGATATGATTTATATAGTATACATTCATTCATTTAAATTCATTGTCTTGTTCAGTGGCTTTTAGTATATTCATACAGTTGTCTAGCCATCACAATAAATTTTAGAACATTTTCATCATCCCAAAGAGAAATTACTGTATCTTTTATCAGTCACCCCTCTCTTTAAACCAAACTCCCTCAGCCTCAGACAACCACTAATCTACTTTCTAGCTTTATAGATTTGTCTATCATTGACATTTCATACAAATGAAATCTACAATCTGTGGTCTGACTGCTTTATTTCACTTAGTATAATGTTTTCAAGTTTCACCCACATTGTAGCATGTATCACTGTTTTTCTTTTTATTGCTGAATTATGTTTCTTTGTATGGACATATCACACTGCTTATCCAATTATCAGTTAATGCGCATGTGAGTTTGCATGTTTTGGCTGTTTTCAATAGTGCTATGAACACTTGTGTACATGTTTTTGTGTTGAGTTTGTTCTTATACATGGCACAAGATGTGTATCTAATTTTATCCCAGTAGTATTTATTCATTTATTATCTTGGACACCCAGATGTCTCAGTACCATTTATTAAAAATGATTTGAGGTAACTTTTTTTTTTTTGAGACAGGGTCTCACTCTGCCACCTAGGCTGGAGTGCAGTGGCACTACCATGGCGCACTGCTGCCTTGGACATCCTGGGTTCAAGCAATCCTCCCATCTCTCAGCCTCCTGAGAAGCTGACTACAGGTGTGCACCACCATGCCTGCTAATTTTTGTAGTAAAGGTTTTGCCATATTGTTCAAGGTGGTCTCAAACTCCTGGGCTCAAGCAATTCACCTGCTTTGGCCTTCCAATGTGCTAGGACTACAGAGCTGAGTACAGCTCAAGATACCATTTTTATTATTTCCACTTGTACTTGTGTTTGTTTCTGGGCTTTCTATTCCACTGCTTTATTTATTTATTTATTCATGTGACAGCAGCACACAGATTTAACTATAGAAGCTTTATAGTATATGTTGTAATATCTGTTAGAACTAGTCCACCAGCAGTTTTTCTTTTTTTAGTTTCTTCCTGGCTATTCTTGTATATTTATTTTCCCATGTGACTTGTCTAACCTGAGGGGGGGAAAAATGCTTCTTGGTGTTTTTTACTGGGATTGCATTAAATTCAGAAATTAAGGAGAACTGACATCTTTATAACGATGAGTCATCCTATTCAAGTCTGCTTTTATGACAAGTTTTGAAAAAGTTTCTTCCTGTAGGCTTTGTACATTTTTATGTTTAATAAGTATTTAATCTTTGTTGCTACTGTAAGTGGAGTTTTCTCTACAATTATGACTGACTGCTAACTGGCTACTGTCTGTAAATAAGAGTCGATTGATTTTTGTAAGTTTACTTTTATATCCTGCTACTTTATTGAATTCTTTTATCATTTGGATTAATTTTATCAGTGATCCCCTATAGTTTTTCAGCCATAATACAGGTTGACTATCCCTTATCAAAAATGTTTGAGTCAGGCCCAGCATGGTGGCTCACACCTGTAAATCCTAGCACTTTGGGAGGTCAGGTGGGTGGATCACCTGAGGTCAGGAGTTTGAGATCAGCCTGGCCAACATGGTGAAACCCTGTCTCTACTAAAAATACAAAAATTATCCAGGTGTGGTGGTATATGCCTGTAATCCTAGCTACTTGGGAGGCTGAGGCAGGAGTATTGCTTGAACCTGGGAGGTTGAGTTTGCAGTGGGCCAAGATCTTGCCATTGCATTCCTGCCTGAGAGACTCCATATCACACACACAAAACAAACAAACAAACAAAGCTTGGGTTGAGAAGTATTTTAAATTTTTTTGCATTTTGGAATTTCTGCATTATTTTCATTATACCCTTAATCCAAAAGCTGAAATGCTTCAATGAGCATTTACTTTGTGCATCATGTCACTGCTAAAAAAGTTTGAATTCTGGAGCCTTTCAGATTAGGGATACTCAATCTGTATCATAATTTGCAGAGAAAAATCTTTCTTCTTTACCCATTCTTATGCCTCTAATTGATGTATCTAACTATATTGGTTAATATCTCCATTATAATGTTGAACAGTAGTGAAGATAGTGTACATCTGCCTTGTTTCTGAATATTGTAGAAATACTTCTAGCATTATAATAATAAAATACTTCTAGTATTTCTACAATATTTATTATATATAAGATTCCTGGTTTTAGGACTAAGATATATAAATTTTATCATTTCAAAAAGGTATTCCACAATCCCTTTTTCAGAGCGAGAGCGAGAGAGCGAGAGAGAGAGAGAGAGAGAACTATCACAAAACAGTTGGATCTTGTTGAAGTTTCTTTCAGCACCTATGGAGACAATGAGTTTTCCTACAAATCTATCAACAGGGAGTATAATGCTAGTGGGTATCCTAATATTAGGTCAGCCCTGCATCCCTGAAATACATCTCACATGGTCATGGTATATCACTTAATAATGATAATATTTAATTTAGTATTTCTGTATCAATATTCATATGGGATACTGATTTATAGCTTGCTTTCTTCTTTCAATACAGTTCTTACCATGTTTAAGTATCAATACTATATTTGTTTCACAGAAGAAATTCAGAAGATTTCCAACATTTTCAGTGCTCTGGAATGATTTATGTAGCAGTTGGACTATCTGGTCCTTGAAAATGTGAAAGAATTGCTCTGTGAAACCATTCAGGTCTAATGCTTTTTGCTGGGATAGTTTAGTAACATTTTTTATTTCTTTTACAGAAATTAGTCTGTTTAAGTTCTCTAACTCAATGTTGGTGATCTGCATTTCCCTGGAAAATTACTCATTTCACGGCCAGGCATGGTGGCTCACGCCTGTAATCTTAGCACTTTGGGAGGCTGAGATGTGTGGATCACCTGAGGTGAGGAGTTCGAGACCAGCCAACCAATATGGTAAAACCTCGTCTCTACTAAAAATACAAAAATTAGCCAGGTGTGGTGGCATGTGTCTACAGTCCGAGCTATTGGGAAGCTGAGGCAGAAGAACTGCTTGAACCTGGGAGGCAGAGGTTGCAGTGAGCTGAGATGGCACTGCTGCACTACAGCCTGGGTGATGAAGGTGACTCTGTCTCCAAATAAATAAAATAAAATGCTGGATGTAGTGGCTAAGGCCTATAATTCTAGCGCTCTGGGAAGCCAAGGTGGGTGGATTGCTTCAGTCCAGGAGTTTGAGACTAGCCTAGGCAGCATGGCGAAACCCTGTCTTTACAAAAAATACAAAAATTAGCCAGGTGTGGTGGAGTGTGCCTGTAGTCCCAGATCCATGGGGGGTTGAGGTGGGAGGATCTCTAGAGCTCCAGAGATAGAGGCTGAAATGAGCTGTGATCTTGCCACTGCACTCTGGCCTGGGCAACAGAGTGAGATCCTGTCTTTAAAAAATGAATAAAATCAGGCTGGGCGCAGTAGCTCACGCCTGTAATCCTAACACTTTGGGAGGTTGAGGCAGGTGGATTGCCTGAGCTCAGGAGTTCTAGACCAGCCTGGGCAACATGGTGAAACCCCATCTCTACTAAAATACAAAAAATCAGCCAGTCGTGGTGGAATAAGCCTATAGTCTCAGCTACTAGGGAGCTGAGGCAGAAAATTGCTTGAACCTGGGAGGTGGAGGTTGCAGTGAACCGAGGTTGCACCACTGCACTCCAGCCTGGGTGACAGAGCAAGACTCTGTTTCTAAAATATATCATAATTTTTTAAAAAATTAAAAAACAATAATAAAATAAAATTTAGCTAATAAACATTTTGTAAGTCTTTTATCAGATAAATGATTTGTGATTATTTTCTTCCATCTGTGAAAATATTTCACTCTCTTGATGGTATCCTATGAAATATAAAACTTTTTAATTTGATGAAATCCAATGTATCTGAATCTGACATACTTGAAAAACATTTTTCAACAAACATTTAACACTCCTCATTAACTAAAAATATATGTCGCAACTCTAGGAATTTTTGGCAGTATAGGCATGTTTTAAAAAACAATGTATAGTTACTTTTAGCCTCAAGAGAAGTAAATCAAAAATGCTAATGAATATATTGACTTTTCTGAGGGGTGAAAATGCAATTTCTGATCAAGTCATTGCCTAAATGAGTCTTCCTACCATTAGGCTGCAACCCACATGTTGAAAATAGTTTTGTGACACTTTAGACTAGATGATTTTTTAAAAAAGAAAATAGTTTTAAAATTAAGACAAAGCTAAATCAAAGACCAAAGGACCTGGAACAATGAAAATGTACATCTGATGGCATGCAAGAGCAACAAAGACTTTGTCAATACTGGAAGGAAGCTTTATTACACATAATCTCTAAAATGAAGTCTGTGAATTACCTGATTTCTATCCTCTTGTGCTCATTTCCACAACTTTGGGAGAACTAATTTTTATTGTACGTCCTCAGTTGTAAAGGGGAACTGATTCTAGCACTGGGTGTGGAATGCATCATGCAACCAATATTTTTTTTTTCCAAAAAAGTTTTTATCTCTCTTTGGGCATATAAACCAATTTTCCCTCATCTTTTTAGCTGCTGATTAAGTTATACAAAATAGATTCTTGAGAGGCTGAAGGTAACTGTGACACAGTCATCTAATCATTAACAGAAATCAAATGAAAGTTACTTCTTTTGCAAGTACATGGGCCACAAAGTAGAAGGCAATATTTGCTTACGCATTCCTGCAGTATACAGACACATCATTACACATGGAAAATAATACTTTAGACAATGCTTTACTACCTTACATGACATTTAATACCCAGATCATTTAACTTGTGTAACAAACAATGAAAGGTCAGAGAATTATTCTAGATACAGATGTTGGAACACAAGCTTAAGGGGGAGCAAATAAGAATAATTTAGTTGTTTAAATTTTAAAATTTCTCATCTCAAATATAAAATATAAAAAATAAAAGATCTGTTTACAATCAGCAGTTAATTAAAAATCATCAGCTGAGGAAATGGATTTTTTCCAATTCTTGAATGAAAACAACAAATGGATCAAGAGTTAACATGTAAAAAGAACTTACTATGTGGGCCAGGCGAGGTGGCTCACGCCTGTAATCTCAGCACTTTGGGAGGCTGAGATAGGCAGATCACGAGGTCAGGAGACCGAGACCATACTGGCCAACATGGTGAAACCTTGTCTCTAGTAAAAAAAAAATACAAAAATTAGCTGGGTGTGGTGGCACACATCTGTAATCCCAGCTACTCGCGAGGTGTAGGCAAGAGAATAGATTCAACCCCGGAGGCGGAGGTTGCAGCGAGCCGAGACCGTGCCACTGCACTCCAGCTTGGCGACAGGGTGAGACTCCCTCTCAAGAAAAAATAAAAAGAGCTTACTATGTGACAGATACGTTCTAAGCGTTCCTTATGAGGCAAGTAGTACTAACATCCTTATTTCTAAGTTGGGAAAACTCAGACACAGGTAAAGTAACTTGTTTAAGGTCACACAACTAGCGAGTCGTAAAGATGCGTATTTGAAGTGAGCAGTCTGGCAATATAATCCATGTGCTCAACTACTTTGATATGCCACCTAATTTTCTGTGATTGCAAATTTTTTTTTTTTTTTTGAGATGGATTCTCGCTCTGTTGCCCAGGCTGGAGTGCAGTGGCATCATCTCGGCTCACTGCAACCTCCACCTCCCGGATTTAAGACATTCACCTGCCTCAGGCTCCCGAGTAGCTGGGACTATAGGTGCATGCCACCATGACAGGCTAATTTTTGTATTTTTAGTAGCAATGGGGTTTCACTATGTTGGCCAGGCTGGTCTCGAACTCTTGACCTCGTGATTCATTCGCCTTGGCCTCCCAAAGTACTGGGATTACAGGTGTGAGCCACCTTGCCCGGCCAAAGTATGATCTTTTACCAGCGTGGGGAAGGGGACTAGGGGCTTACTGCTTGACCAGTATTCTGGTGAGAATGGTAAAGCTGAGTATTTCACTTGTTCACCTCTAGAGCTGAGTATCCTACAGTATATCAAGATGCATCTATTCCCTTTAAAAAAGTAAAAAAAAAAAAAAAAAAAAAAAAAAAAAAAAAAAAAAAAAAAAAAAAAAAAAAAAAAAGAAAAGAAAAGAAAATATGTTTTATTTTTGTTTGCTTACACTGCACATCTATTATATAGATATTTTATCATTTCTTTTTAAAGATATCCACTTCTTTCCAGTCTAAGGNAAAAAAAAAAAAAAAAAAGTCACACTTTGAGAGTGAAAAGTAAATAAGTAAACAAGGTACTCATTCATCTTTGGGAATAAATCAAGTTACTGCCTAAAAATATGACTTAGGAAATTAATAGCACCCAACATACCTGGATGTATAATTCCAAGGAACAAGTACTTAATTATATTGAGCTCTAACTGCACCAAGTGCATAAAGAGATGTAGGATTGTTAGGAGATAGCAGGGGTTGCAGATTGGTAGGATACTGCTGAGTTTACTGCAAAAAAATTCATACAGTGATCTGTATCCCAAAAACTATTATAGACACTTTTAAAATTAAAAAGAAATTCTTTCACACTTAAAAAAGCTGAGAACTTGACCACAAAGATGAGTAGTAGAGCCAGTAGTACCGATACCAGCAAGGTAGAAAGCATCTCACTGGGGTTTTTTTTTTTTTGAAAATAGAGTCTGGCTCTGTTGCCCAGGAGTGCAATGGAACGATCTCCGCTCACTGCAACCTCTGCCTCCTGGGTTCAAGAGATTCTTCTGCCTCAGCCTCCTGAATAGCTGGGATTACAGGCACCAGGCATCATGCCCAGCTAATTTTTGTATTTTTTGTAGAGATGGGGTTTGACCATGTTGGCCAGGCTGGTCTTGAACTCCTGACCTCAAGTGATCCACCTGCCTCAGCCTCCCAAAGTGCTGGGAGATTACATCCATGAGCCACCCTGCATGGCCTACAGTTTTATTTCCTTCCCTAGGACAAATATATTCCTTCCAGACCATTCAAACAACTAACAAATCTTAATCTGAACCTCTTGCTCAACAAACAGCCTTCTAATTATAGTTTGGATTTCCATGCAGATTTGCAGATTAACCTGAAGAAGAGGATATCCTGGCAAGGATGACAGAAGCACTACTCAACCCTCACAATAAATTAATAATCTGGCATTCAGATTTATTCAGTCTCTGCAAATGTCATTAGCATATATAACCTGAGCTTATTTTATGTGAATCTACAAAAACAAAATTTCTGAGTTCACAAAGTTGAGGCCACAAGCACTAGATTTCAATAAAGTAAGTGATGCCTTGTGAGGTCTCTGGGCAGTTACCACTCTTACTCCCTAACTTACCCCTTTCACATAAAGAGGCTATATAAGATAGTATAAAGAATTTTACATATATTCTAGATAAGTATTAGAAAACAATTGCCAAGTTTTTTTAAAAAAAAAAACTCCCCTGCTTTCCTCCCAAAACCCCAGCCTTCTATCTGCTTCAAAAGGGTGTGTCTAGCTCAGGGAAGGTAGAAGTAGTTCAGGGTAGACAATCAGATAAAATAAGATGCAAGCATGATATACAAATCATAAGTTTTTTAAGAGAAATTTTTAATTTTATTATATCTGAAGTTAAGTTTCAAATATATCTTTTTATTGTACAAGGCAGATTTAATTTCTTATTGTTGAAACTGCAAAAAAAAAATCAAGGCTGGCTCTAAGCAGTAATTACTAAAATTTAATAATCACTATTAAGGCATATATTTTTTAATATTACAAATAAAGAAGTAAAAGAGAAACATATCCATGAGAAATAGCCAAAGAAATGAACGGGTAGTTCCAGGAAAAGAAATTAAAGATTTTTGATTAAAGAAAAGCAATTTTTTAAAAAGCAGCACTTCTCAGCTAGATGCAATGGCACGTGCCTGCAGTCCCAGTTATTTGGAAAGCTAAGGCAGAAGGATCCCTGATCCCAGGAGTTTAAGTCCAGCCTAGGCAACATAATGAGATCTCATCTCTTAAAAAAAAGAAAAAAAAGAAAAGCATTTTTTTCCCCCACTGGTAAAGACAGAAGAGAATTTTGCCAAGCGCAAGGAGGGCTCACCAAATGTGTACTCTCATAAACTGCTGTGAAAAATGGTCCAAACTCTTTGGAGGTCAGTTTAGCAGTATGTATCAAAAGCCTTATACTGAATACATCCTTAGATCTACACCACTTACAGAAAGTTTATCCTAAAGAAAAAAAATGCAAAATACATTTAAGTGTTGTTTTAAAAGACTCAAAAATTGTACAAACTAGAACTGGCTGTGTTAAACAGAAATACAGTACATTCAATAAAATCAGAAATTTATTTACTGGCAGCCAAGAGGATGATGACATTTTAGGTAAAATGAAAAAATAGACCATAAAATGGTATGTACTGATCTGATTTTTATCGGTTAAAATAAGAAAAAGAAACACCTTATCCATTTTGTGGTAACTACTTGCCACGCAACGTGGAAAATAAATTTTTAAAAGTCTGGAAGGATATACACCAAATGTTAACAGCAAATAGTAATTTATTGTTGGCTAGTTTCCATATTTTTGTTTATCTTGTATTTCATCCTCTATGAATGTGTATTACATATTTATTTATAAAAATATAACCAAAAATCTATGTACTAGGACCTATGCATGTGGGAAATGTTACTCGGAGACAAATCTTACTCTGCTGTGCACTATAGAAATTTTTCTGCAACATTTAGGCTGGGCTTGGTGGCTCATGCCTGTAATCCTGGCACTTTGGGAGGCAGAGGTGGGTGGATCACCTGAGGTCAGGAGTTCGAGACCAGCCTGGCCAAATGGTGAAACTCTATCTATACCAAAAATACAAAAATTAGCCAGGCATTGTGGTGCACACCTGCAATCCCAGCTACTGGGGAGGCAGAGATTTCAATGAGCCAAGATTGTGACATTGCACTCCAGCCTGGGCAACAGGGTGAGACTCTGTCTCAAAAACAAAACAAAACAAAAAAAAGAAATTTTTCTGCAACATTTAAATTCACCATTTGCAGAACGCACATTTCATTCATCTCATTTATAAGTACAATATTACACATGGTAAGAAAGCAGCTGTATATAACTTACTGTCTAGGTAGAGATACAAAATATACAGTAATACAGTTTGGATGTTTGTCCCATTCAAATTTCATGTTGAAACGTAATCCCCAATGTTGGAGGCAGAACCTGGTGGGAGGTATCTGGGTCGTGGGGGCAGATCCCTCATGAATGGCTTAGTGCTGTCCTTGTGATGATGTTGAGTTTTGGCTCTGAGATCACAGAGCATCTGATTCATGTGGCACTTCCCCACTCTCTTTTGTTCCTGCTCTCGCCATATGATGTGCCTGCTTTCCCTTTACCCTTCCTATGATTGTTAAGCTCCTTGAAGCCCTCACCAGAAGCAGATGCTGGCACAATGCTTCCTGTACAGCCTGCAGAATACTGAGCCTAAACAAACTACTTTTCTTTATAAATTCCCCACACTCAGGTATTCCTTTATAGCAATGCAAGAATGGACTAACACATATAAAATACATAAGAGCCAAACTGTAACGATAAAAAATTAAGGCTGGTATTGTATAACTAGCTTATTTTTAGTGATTGGTCTTTTCCTCCCATAACAGGATTATAAAAATATTCCACTGGGCTTTGGGTACTTACCCTAGTCCCCACTTATTTAAAAAATAGTAATGGCTAATATTATGGAGTGCTGAAAAGATACTTATTATGGTTTTATACCAAATACCTTGCCAAAAATTTTAAAGGGTTACTAAAGAGCCAAAAAGTATACAACAAAATCAATTAAATCACTCTTACCAAAAGGAAGACATATGTTAATCAAAACCGCTGATACAGATAACTGGCAGGAGATTAAATCTGGGTCTAGGAGTCACAGTAGCAAAAGCAAAATGGAACAAGCTATGTACATAGTTCTCATTCTCAGAATATCAGGAAATATGCCAAAGTTTTTAGAACAAAGAAGATTTTTCTTGCTTTAAATTAAAAGGCAATTCTCAAGTTTGCTTTGGCAGTGCATAAGCAAAAATTATATTATAGGACCCCAGGACAAGAGTGATACACATGCATGAATTTATTCACCATGCTAAGGATTTTGGAGTACCTGAGTATCATCTCATAGGTTACTTGCTAGTTGCAAGGGGTAAATGAAAAAATTAGTTTATCAGTCAAATAAAACAAAAACACTCACATAAGACATTTCTGCTAATGATTGTCAGAAATAGTAAACAATAGTTAGGATGACCAAATAACTTATCATCCAAAGTGGAATACTTTTCATAATGAAAGGGGATACTATTGGTTTTGCTAGGCAACAGGTAATGTGGTCCCCCTAGTTATAAACCTGACAGCAAATGGTAAAGGCAGAAAGGAAAACCATGACAAATTAAATAATATGAACAGTTAACATTTACTGAAGTTGAAACAGGAAGTTTTCCTTTGCTAAAGATGAATTTATCCCAGCCAGATAAGGTTAGTTGACTTAGCATAGTTGGCTTTAAAAAGATACCTTATAAACTACGGGACAAAAGTAGAAATGTAAAGGTGAAAGCACCTGGCCACTTAAAATCAGTTCAACTGTACAGGTGTTCATCAACCTGAAGGTGTAAACAAATTTGAGAAGGAAAGTTTTATACAATTAAGGAGATAAGATTTTTCAAGTCTAGATACTGATAAGTGAACTCCCAGTTTGCAAAATACGGTGTAAGTTTAAGACTTACAGCTTAGCACATTTGATGCCAAATCCTACCAAATTATAGTCTGAATTACTAGAATAAAGGCAACTAAAAAAAAAAAAAAAAGTGACCACGAATTAAGAACTAGCATCGACAGAATAAGTCATATCACCACTACTGAATTTCATATTCTTTTCTGGTAGGCTTAGTATGTTGTTAATATACTAGAGACTATATATGCTATATGATTTCCAAAAAGTTCTTGACCAAATATCCTATAGAAGCTTTGGGGATGATGGTCAAAAACATATTGAAAGATGTTGGCTAGAAAGATCAAATGTAAAGCCTGGATGCCCATTCCTACAAATATATACCTCATTCTTACAAACAGCTATTAGTCACCTGCTGTGAAGACAGAAAAAGAAAATAAAAGATGGATTTCATTGTAACTATCTGAGATCATGAGATAATGTCCAATGGGCTATTTCTCTTTAAAATTAAGCATCTCTAATTCTTTTAGCCATTCCCTGTGTTTATGGTGTCTAGACTTTTCTTGAGACATTCTGGTGACCATTCCTCCAGACTAACTTTGTCAATTTTTCCTTTAAAATTTGGTTGCCTTGAATGTAATAGAAGCGGTTGGACTGGTTCACAGTACAGGAGAGATATTTGCCATAAACAAAAAGCCAAGCCTATAATTCAGTTAATGTTTTAATGGTTATTTTATTGTTTTATACTAAGTTGATACTTTTTTCTCATGAACTGGGTCAAATCTTACAGCTTCTGTAGTTAATTTTTCTAAACTTAAACTTAGTTTATTATATTCTAGTTAATAAAACTTTTCTTTTAAGCTTGATGGGCTGTTTTTATTTTTGACACGGTCTCACTTCCATCACCTAGGCTGGAGTGCAGTGACTCTATCATGGCTCCCTACAGCCTCGACACCCTGGGCTCAGGTGATTCTTCCAACTCAGCCTCCTGAGAAGCTGGGACCACAACCACACGCCACCACAACCAGCTAATTTTTTTATATTTTTAGTGGAGACGGGTTTTCGCCATGTTGCTCAGCCTGGTCGTGAACTCCTGGGCTCAAGCAATCCACCTGCCTTGGCCTACCAAACTGCTGGGATTTCAAGTGTGAGCCACCATGCCCCACCAAGCGTAACGCTTTTTAAAATGTCATTTGCTATTTTATTCTCTTTTCTTCTTGGTTAACAGACCAGGGAGACCTGAAAATTATCTCTGGATAATAAAAAGCTGCCATGAAGTATAAAATTTATCTGGAGGCAGAACTGGAACCAACAGATAAAATGGAATCATGACTTTGGCTCACTAAAAAGAGAAAAATTTGTTACAGATACAGTTGTCCATCAATGGAATAGATCATCTCACAGAATGTGCAGTGCAGAGATTCCTTATATCAGAAGCAGTCTTTAAAAATCTGGTGGAGGCCGGGCGCGGTGGCTCA
>NW_016107410.1:6500991-6538769 GCF_001604975.1 Cebus imitator | reverse complement strand
ATTCTCTCACCTCAGCCTCTGAAGTAGCTGGGATTCAGGCACTTGCCATCATACCCGGATAATTTTTATATTTTTAGTTGAGACAGAGTTTCACCATATTGGCCAGGCTGGTGTCGAAATCCTGACCTGAGGTGATCTGCCCACATCAGCCTCCCAAAGTGCTGGGTTTGCAGACGTGAACCACTGTGCCTGGCCAAGTATTTGTTAATATAATCTATGCTATCATTATCTGTGAAGAATGTGCTCTTCACTGAAAAGGAAATCACATATATTCATTATATTCATTTATTCAGCAAGTATTTAAGTATTTACTGAGCACCTTCTAAGTGCCAAGCCTGTTGAAATGAACAAAACAGACATAATTTCCTGTCCTCACAGAGTTTCATTCTGGTGCGCTAGTGGTATTTCTAACCTCCATTGCTTTGCATTTGGGAAGAATAGCTTGCCATTAAAAAAATAAATCAAAGGATAGAATGCAAAGGAAACCACAAGGAGTTGATGAACCTGCTTTAGAAAATGTTTGTACACGTAGTAGCATGTTGTAGAGCAGAATAGACCCAAAGCCAAGTTCTGAATCTTTCACTAATTAGTTGCTTAACCAAAGGCAGGTGACTTAATCTCTCTAGGCCTTGGTTTCCCCCGTCTAAAAAAGGAAGTGGTTGGATTAGAACCCTTCCAGGTCTAACAGTATCCATATGTTTTTCCTTATTAATTTATTCATTCATTCATATCTTCAACATTTATGTTTTGATATATTATGTGTTAGGCACCAAGCTAGGTGCTAGGGATGCAAGGGTGAAAAGGGCAAGTTAGCTGCTTTGAAGAGCTTACATTCTAGTTGGACCCAATATCAGGACATGGAATGCTGAATGGAATTTATTAGCAGAATAATGGAGTGAAAAGAGGAAGGCTTTGGAGCCAGATGAATTTGAGTTTCCCTCTCAGTTCTGCTACTAACTGTGGCCTTGGGTGAGTCACTTAACCTAAAATGTCTCAAGGTCCTCCTCCTTTGTAAGGGAGGGGATTCTCACAGGATTGTTGTAACTATTAGGAGAGGTATAATGAAAAGCCCCTAGCAGACTGGCAGATACTGGACACTCCATTTATATTACTTCTCTATTTTTCCCCCTTTTTCCTTCACTCCTCCTCTTTCCAACTGAAAGACATGCCTGAAAATAGGTTGTTCCTCATCTAAGCTATTTTACTAACATGGGACAATGAGAATGAGGTTGTATGTCACCCTGGATGAGGCACTGAAATTGTATGGAGATAGACTTCCCTCTAGCAAATGTAAATCGGCCTGGAAGGATTAATGGCTCCATGCACTGGAGAAATAATGTGTATTTGTCATCCTAAAAGCTTATCAGGTACTAAGAAGAATCATGAACCTATATTTTTTTAATTTTCAGAGAAAAGCAGTTGGTATTTGGCTTTATAAAAAGCTGGTGCTTTAAAACTGATACAAACAATAAATATTTGAAAAAGTAAATATCCACACGTCAAGTATGTGGTTGTTCCATAAACTTGATGAGAAGCCATTCCAGCGCCTTGTCCAGTGTTATGTTACTACAGTGAAAAATAAACGACCCCTGAATATTGGTTTTAAGCAGCTTATCTTCTAACCATGGTCTCTTATTAAAGAGGAAATTTTACTTTACAAATATATTTATTTGCCAATGTGTTCATTCACTCACATATTTATTCTAACAAATATTTGAGCACTTATCAAATATCAAGCACTAATATTGGTTTCTTCATTGTGATTGTTTGAAGCAAATATTATAACCCTGCTGGGTTTATCTTCTATTGTTTACGGTGAGAAAATCAGATTGATCCAGTTTTAGTTAATTTTAAAATAATTTCTTCCCAGGCCTATGTATTTTGAATTAGTGAAATTTCTGTTGTATTTTGCTCATATTAACTACTTCATGTTTGGTACACTTTTGTGAAGAATGTTTCCCTGGAACCAAGAAATTTCTCCTCTATCAAATGGTGGAATCCAAAGCCTGCTAAATTTGAATGAGTCCAAAAGTTAGCCAAATGTACTTTGATTATCATTAAAAGAATTATGTTAACTGAAATATTTTTGTTTCATTTGCTAGCTTTAAGCCTTAGGGTATTGAACAAAATAGTAAAATAAATATTGTATTATGGATAAAAGCTATTATTCCAAACTCCTATTTATATTTCTGGAAAATCTGTTTTTTTCAGAATGACTTTTATTGTTCATATACACTATACAGGAAAGAAAGAAAGGAAAGAAGGGAGGGAATAAGGAAGAAAGGATGAAGGGAATGAAGGGAGGAAGAAAATAAACGTATTTTCAGACAGAATAAGGGTAGTGTAATCCAGGAAGTGACTCCTTCTTGGTTAGTAACCTCAGGTTATAATTAACTTGTACTTGCATTACTGACCTAATGCAATGATGACACTAGGGAATAATGTCAAACTAAATTTTTAAAAAAATATTACTCAGAAGTACATCTTTAATAATATGAAGTTCTTTAGCCTGAAGACATGTATGGCCTCTATTTGTGCCGTCTATAGTGGAAACCTCTTTCCAGAGCTTTTCCGTGAATTTCTCATTTAAGGTAGTCTTAAGTAATGGTTACCACTTCCTGTTGTCCAATGGGTTGTAACTTTGTTATCTTTCTAGGTTAAGTTTGTGTCCCTGTAAAAAATTTAACTTTTAGCCAAGAAAAATTATGAAAATTGGCCGGGTGCGGTAGCTCACACCTGTAATCCAGCACTTTGGGAGGCCGAGGCGGGCCGATCACCTGAGGTTGGGAGTTGAAGACCAGCCTGACTAACATGGAGAAATCCCATATCTACTAAAACCACAAAAAAATTAGCTAAGCATGGTGGCGCATGCCTGTAATCCCAGCTACTCAGGAGGCTGAGGAAGGAGAATCACTTGAACCTAGGAGGCGGATATTGTGGTGAGCTGAGATTGCGCCATTGCACTCCAGCCTGGGCAACAAGAGCAAAATTCTGTCTCAAAAAAAAAAAAAAAAAAAAAAAAAAAAAAAAAAAAAAAAAAAAAAAAATCTGGTGGAGTCAGTTAGATGAGATCACCTGTGATCTAGTAAATCAAGCAATGCTGGGATAATTAACCCTTAAAACTCACTGGATTAACAGAAAGACTTCGTCTTGCTTGCACCATACATTTGTTACTAGCACAGAAGTTAGTAAACGAGGGCCTGTGGCCTGTTTCTGTATGTCCCTTGTACTTAGAACGACTTTCATATTTATATTTGCTATCTGCCTTCCATGTTATGACTCAGAGATTCAGAATGCTTTAAGTTTGGGGTTCCTGGTTTCTCTAAGTGGCTCTGCCATCTTAACATACAGCCTCCACAACAGTCTCTCCTCACGCTGCAGAATGAGTCACCTGGTACTACCTAACTGCAATGGGCCTGTTAAGTATATTGTTCCAGATGCCCAGAAAGCAGAACTGAGTACAGATAAATAAACACTACAAGTCTCTACCACAACTTGAATATTTTTTATTCTTATCCAAAGATTCTATGATTCTAAATATTTCAACTACATTTTCATTTTTAGTACAAATTTTAGTGAAATGGTTTTAATGAAAGATTCAGAAAGAAATGTGTCAAAATATCACAGATGGCAGTAAAGTAAAAATGCTTTATGTTTGAGTAAGAACTGAGACAAAGGGAATCTAAGTATCACGGGCAGCATGTTTAGATTAAACTCTTTAGTTTACATACCTTCAGTTTTTAGTATGCCCACAATGTTACCAATAAATTCTAAAAACTTGAAATTTTAAACATTAAGTGGTTTAGAGTGAAAAAATCAATAGGTCCTACAGAAAAAAATATATATGTACCGACTTTATAAATAAAGACTAAGTAATTTCTATGCCATCGCTACAGGGAAAATTTGTCATTTGGTCATTTCAAAATCTCAGCCCTTTCACTGAATTGATTAACTAATTTATGGTACAGATGCAGACTGAATTATATGTGATGATAGTGAAATATTTTATAGTTTTGTTCAACTGTATCTACTGCGCATAGTAAAAGGCATACAAAAATTAAGAGTATCTCTTTTTCCTTTAGTAAGTGAATGTTTCACTACTCGACGAATTTATTACTAAGAGAAAGCTATAGTCAGCTCCACATTCCAAAAACATAAAAGGGCTCTGCCTGGGCATACTTCAAACATTCATGGAGACAGACAGGTCCTTCAATCAACTAGTGATAAGAGACAACCAACTACTAAATAATTGTCTAAAATACTGAATTGCAGACAGTAGTAAATAGCTGGATCCTACCGCGGGAAGGAGGGAAATAAAATGGCCCAAAGGGCTCAGCACAGGTATCTAACAATTGATAATACAGAGATTAAGGCATATAAACCTACTTCTAGTCAAGGCTTGATATTTTAAAAGCTTCAAAAATAATAGAAATTAGAAGAAATGCAGGATGGACCTGGTGATTTTCTACCATCCCAAAATATCTCAGAGGACAAACTAACAATCTAGTAAGGAATGAAAGATGATAATATATTTTGTGGGCCAGGCATGGTGACTCATACTGTAATCTCAGCACTTTGAGAGGCTGAAGTGGGAGGACTGCTTGAGCCCAGGAATTCGAGACCAGCCCAGGGAACATGGTGAGACTCTGCTTCTATTAAAAAAAGTTTTAAATAAAAATAGCTGATGTGGTGGCGTGCACCTGTAGCCCCAGCTGCTTGGGAGGTTGACATGGGAGGATCATTTGAGCCCCAGAGGTAGGGACCTCAGTAAGCCATGATCACACCACTGCATTCCAGCCTGGGAGACCAAGCGAAACCCTGTCTCCAACACACACACACACACACACACACACACACACACACACTCACTCTCTCTCTCTCTCTCTCTCTCTCTCATTCTCTCTGGAATCATAAATACCAGTTTTAGTTTTAAGGTTTTGTAAAACAATTTTAAAGTTAAGATAGACTAAAAAGTAGTAACCTTTTAAGTCTTTTTAAATTACATTTTAACTTTCAGAGAACAAAACCCTTAAGAAATCCTAAAAGAAAGATGATTATTATTTTAAAGGTTAAAAAATACATTTAGCCACATTAAAAACAAAATACTGAACAAATTACCATGAGATATGTACAGAAATCTTTGGCAAAAATTTCAAATTGCCAAGACAGTACTGAAATGTTCATCTCTAGATCTCCCCAAACTACATTTTCTGTACTCAGTCTATAATAATATACACCAATATACATTAACAAATGGCTCAACTGCTACAGCTCCAAAGATGTTCAATAAAAATTTAAACTGTTGGATTACTGGCTTTCATTTCTTTAGCTCCCATTCTAAGGTAGTGATATAACAATGACAATAAAGACTAACACTTAAATGCTATATGTCAGCTGAGTGCGAACCACATTTACATGGATTAAGTCATTTAATACTCAAAATAACACACTAAGATAGGTATATATTTACTCACATTTTATGAATGGGAAAACAACAGCAAGCAAGTTTGTAAAACTGCCCAATATCTTAAAGATGTTAAATACAGGAGGCAGGATATTGATCAAGTTATTCCAAATTTAGATAGCTGTGCTGTCTAATAAGGTTTCTAACAGCCACACAGGGCTATTTAAATTATTAAGTAAAATTAAAAATTCATTTCTTTAAACTAGACACACCTCAGTTGCTCACTAAGCATATATGGCTAGTGGCCACCATGTTGAGCAGTGAAGATATGAAATATCTCCATCACTGTATAAAATTCTATTAGATGGTACCAATGTGTGGAAACTGATGTTTTCACATCAGCTGCTTATGATGTGTGCTCATTTACAGAATTGGCATTACATTTGAACCAATTAATCTAAAACTCATGATTTCCAATGTTTCATTGTTATTTTTCTCCCAACTCATTATCATTTATCATCCACTATATCTCTTAAAATACATACTTCTCTAGCACTGTGGGCTCCATTCAACTCAAAGAATTAGTTTTAATGTATTCTAAGATCTGATGTCATTCCTTTGTACGTGGGCCCGTGTTTTTTGTTCAATGTATACTAACTACACATGCTAGCCTCTATCATTTTTGTCTCCTGAATGCCTTGTTCCTCTAGTTCCCCTGGTAATAATATCACGCAATGTCAGCAGCCTTGCCTGGCACATGACTTAAGTTCCACTTCCAGCCCCAGGGGTGAGAACATGACCTAGACATGAACTGTACTCCAGTCCCTGGTCACAGTTCAGTGTTGAACATGTGACTTAAGCTGGGTCATTCAGAATATGATGTAAGATCTTTCTTGTCACTGGCTCATTGCTATTGAGATCAAGAACCATAAGGACCAAGTAAGTCAGGATTTACAGCAACCAATTTTTCCTGGCATCATGAATGAAGCTGTCTACAGAATACCTGTGGAGAAGACGTAAGACTCAGATTATACCATCTGAGACCTGAACCTGGCTGTCTCTTAACTTCTAGACCTGTCATTCAGATGAGTTTAGTAAATTCCCCTACTCCCATTTTGTTGAGTTTGTAGGCTTTGGACTTGTATCACTTACAATTTAAAGTACATGAGTAGAATAATCAGAGATAAAGAGTTTTAAGCCCCTTGGTATAGTATACAAAGAAAAAGATACAAAGGATATACTCATGTTAAATATGCACAGTAAAAAGAAAAAAAAGTAAAATTAGTAGAGGGGAAAAAAGAGCAATAAACTAACAACAAAATATTTCCTTAAGGTTACTAAATTGCTAATTATCACTGTAGAATAGGTAGAACCACAGGAGCACTTGTCCTAGAATTCTAGATCTGGATCTTTGAACTAGAGCCAAGAAGAGGTTCAAAAGTCACTGACTGGCCAGATGCGGTGGCTCATGCCTGTAATCCCAGCACTTTGGAAGGCCGAGGTGGGAGGATGGTCAAGAGACAGGGACCATCTTGGTCAACATGGTGAAACCCCATCTCTACTAAAAAATACAAAAAATTATCTGGGCAAGGTGGTGTGCACCTGTAGTCCCAGCTACCAGGGAGGCTGAGGCAGAAGAATTGCTTGAACCCAGGAGGTGGAGATTGCAGTCAGCCGAGATTGTGCCACTGTACTCCAGCCTGGCGCCTGGCGACAAAGCAAGACTCTGTCTCAAACAAACAAAAAAAAAGTCACTGATTAAGAAAAAAGGGTGTAAGATTCTATGTTTCAGTCTTTATCCTATGGTCTTCAATCTTTAAATAGCAGCACCTTCCTTACCAGTAAGCGTAAAAACTTTTCTAAAATAAGCTAGATCAGTCAAGAATTCTTTGGGTTTAAAAAAAAAAAAAAAGGATGCTATAGCAATATGATCTAGGTAAACAGCTGATAAAGTTGTAAGACCTAGAGAATCTAAGCAGAGAAATTTTAATTTTTTTCTATATGAATTCTAATAAGTGTTGCTTCAAAATGACCGTTTTGATTCTTGTTTTATTCAAGTTAGTTAATGATTCTGTCTTTTCAACTAAGATGAAACCCAAGTCTCTTGTCTTTTTACACCCAGTATTTAACAAAGAATCTGACATAGCATATGCATAATAAATGATTAATCAACTGCTACTCTTAAACACAGATTACCAGGTCTAGTTGATTTTTTCATTTTTTTGATCATATATGTTCTAGAGTTTTTTTTAAAAAAACTGCTCTTCTCTTCCATTGAAAAGTCGTTCTGTGTCGTGAATAGCATTTTGATGACCTCTTGACTCACATAGGCAAACAACATAGGAACATATCTGCTATGAAAATCCGCAAATTTTTCAGATAGTGCCCTAAAAACAATTTTATATGCCTCACTGGTTGTTATTCTTAGGTTTTTCACACACTTGACTTTATCATTGCTTACTACTAGTAAAAAGTAGCATTGCCAAATAATCCCTAATTTTCCACTAAAAAAATAATCAAAGGAGGTTAAGCTTTTTGAAAAGTTTAGATTAAACCTACTGTTATTAGATTAATGTATTTGTTGCTTCCCTTTATCTGGAATGTGGCATTAGCTTTTTTATTTTAACCCTCTTTAATTCTTATTCAATTCCATGACTTAGGTTTGAGAGCTAAATACTGGGATTTTTTGGATAACAGACTGACAGTTTTGTTTGCATAATTATAATCAGCATTGTACATAGAAAGGATATGGTTACCTTTTGTTAAATCTACGCTTAATATCAAAAAAGGGAAATGAAGTATAAATCAATTTTTGTAATATCCGTTTGAAATATGAGTTTTATTTGCTTAATATTAGGGCTTTGCCCCTTTTCTGTAAGTCTCTTGGGATCCTGTGTATAAGCTGTTCTCACTAAACACCAAACTATTCTCTGGTACTAGCTACAAATTCGGTTTCATACGTTACTTAACAATTTAAATAAACTGAAATATTTCTAGATGGTCTACTTCTGTTCATACAAAAACAAAACTTGATCTCCAAAAAAAAAAAAAACTGCTCTGCTATTATTCACGTACCACACAATGGCATATTACTACTGAATGGTATAAAAGCCATTAAATGGCTTTTGTATATTCAGAATAGTGTGACCCTCACCACAATCAATTTTAGAACATTTTTATTACCACAAAAAATAACCCCACTGCTCTTAATCATCACCCCCTAATCCCCTGCATTCTCCCAGCCCCAGGCAATCACAAATTTACTTTGTGTCTATAGATTTGCCTATTCCGGACATTTTGTATGCCTGGAATCATACACTACATTGTCCTTTGTAACTGTCTTCTTTTACTTAGCATGTTTTCAAGGTTCATTCACACGGTAACATGAGTCAATACTTCTTTCCATTCTCCGCCACTCCCTGCCCCCTTGGGACAGGGTCTGATTCCACTGCACAGGTTGGATTGCAGTGGCAAGACCTTGGCTCACCGCAGCTTCAACCTACTCGACTTAAGTGATCTTTCCCACCTCAACTTCCCATGTAGCTGGGACCACAAGTGTATGCTACCATGCCTGGCTATTTAAAAAAAAAATCTGTAGAAATTATGATGTCCAGGCTGGTCTCAAACTCCTGAACTCAAGCGATCCTCCTACCTTGGCCTCCCAAAGTGCTAGGATTACAGGCATGAGCCACTATGCCTGGCCCGTCATTCCTTTTTATTGTCATACAATATTCTACTGCATGGATATACCACATTTTGCTTATCCACTCAACAGTTGACAGAGATTTAGGTTGTTTCTACTTTTTCACTATGATAAATAATGCTGCTATGAACATTTGTGTACAAGTTTTGTTTGGTCATATTTTCATATCTCTTGGTTATATACCTAGGAGTGGAATTCTTGGGTCATATGGTAACTCATGTTTACTTACTTAAATGTTTAACAAATTGAGGAACTTCTAGACTCTTTCCAAAATGACCACACCCTTTACATTCCTACTGGCAGTATATGAGAATTCCAATTTGTCTACATCCTTGTCAACACTTATTATCTGATTTTTAAAATTACAGACATTATAATTATAGACACGGCGGTATCTCACTATGGTTTTGATTTGCATTTCTGTCATGGCGGATGACATCTATTTTACTTTTAAGTTTACTACTGTACATCACAGGAGGAGTGTGTCATCAAAACAAAGGAAGAAGTTTGCCTATTTGCTAGCACAGAATGAACGTGAACCACTTTATGCAGTAGTTTGCAAGGGCTTTTGTGACAAAGTCTGACAAACTAGGTAGCTTAAACAACAAAAATTAATCATTACACAGTTCTGAGCATGAAATTAAGGTGTTGGCAGGGTTGGCTCCTTGTGATAGTCAAGTAGGATATGTTCCAGGCCTCTATCCTTGGCTTCTAGATGGCCATTTTCATGTTCACATGGCATTTTTCCTGTATCAATAACTGTCTCCAAATTTCCCTTTCTGATAGACATCAGTTATTAATAAACTGAATTAGGGGCCCACCCCTAATCTACAGCTTGATGAGAATACAAAATGGTAGAGCCACCTTAGAAAACTGTGTGACAGTTTCTCAAAAGGTTAAACATAGTTACCATATGACCCAGCAATTCTACTTCTAGACATATGACCAAGAGATACGAAAACACACATACACTCAAAAACTTGTCCAAAAATATTTACAGCAATGATGCTCACAATAACAAGAAAAACAGAACAAAAACCAAATATCCATCAACTGATGAATAAAAAAAGTCATGTATCCATTCAAAGCCATATTATTCAGAAAAAGGAATGAAGTACTGATTCATACTGCAACATGGATGAATCCTAAAAACATTATGTTAAATAAACATCTAGTTGCAAAAGACCACATACTATATGACTGTATGTATATGAAATGTCCAGAATAGGAAAATCGATAGAGACAGAAAAGCGTATTAGTGGTTGCTGAGGACCAAGGAAGAGGGAGAACATGGGAGGAATGGCTAATGGTTATGGGGTTTCTTTTTGGAGAGATGAAAATGTTCTATAATTAGATTATGGTGACAGTTGCATAACTTTGTGAATATATAAAAACCGAAAGAACTGTACACTTTAAAAGCGTTAATTTTATGGTAGGCAAATTACATCTCAATAAAGTTGTTTAAGAAACCAGCAGAGACTGGGCACCATGGCTCATGACTGTAATCCCAGCACTTTGGGAAGCAGAGGCAGGCAGATCACTTGAGGTCAGAAGTTTGAGACCAGCCTCGCCAACAGGACAAAATCCCATTTCTACTAAAAATACAAAAATCAGCCAGGTGTGGTGGCTTATGTCTGTAATCCCAGCTACTTGGGCGGCCGAGGCAGGAGTATAGCTTGATCTGGGAGGCAGAGGATGCAATGAGCTGAGATTACACCACTGTACTTCAGATTGGGTGACAGAGTGAGACTCTGTCTCACAAAACAACAAAATCAACAACAGAAGAATATCAACGTCGACCACTTTCAACATGATTCATATGAGTCAGGTTATATACAAACTTTAAAAAAAAATCACATGTTGAAACCTCCTTATAGAAATTTATAACAGCGCTTGATAAAGAGTATCAGCTTGACCCACATTCACATATTCTGATGTTCCCGAATTCTTGATTTCTGCAACTACTACACATCTCAATTCCTGCCTACTCCTCTTTCCATGGTAATGACTTGGAAACATTATTGCCAATTTGGATCTGTTGAAAATTTATACAAATAACTGCTGTTTGGCTTTTGCCACAACATATTTATTGTGATCCTAAAAAGCACAAATGTCACTTTATAAAAAAGGAATCAATGATTGTACTTCATTTCAGTATGAAATATACTGAATTTCCTCCCGTTTAGCTGAACTTTAGTTCAGAAAGACCTTTCAAATATTTAAGCAAACATAATCTAGACAACCAAGAAATCTATTCATATAATGGATGTCATGCAATGATAGGGCCAGACACGGTAGCTCATGCCTGTAATCCCAGCACTTTGGGAGGCCAAGGCAGATTGCTTGAGTTAAGGAGCTAAAGACCAGCCTGGGCAACACAGTGAGACCCTCTCTACAAAAATTAACTGGGTGTGGTGGCACGTGTCTGTGGTCCCAGCTATTAAGGAGGTTGAAGTAGGTGGATCCCCTGAGCACAGGAGGGTAAAGGTGCACTACAGGGCAACAGAGTGAGGTCCTGTCTGTGAGGGAAAAACAACAACAACAACAACAAAACAATATTAACACCAAACTACCTATCAAAATGTTCTGCTTCACAAAATTTACTTCATTTAAAAATAATTCTGGTTTGCAAAATGAGTGAGCAATTATAAATTTCTAAAAACTCTACTTTTTTCAAGTCATTATAGTGAAGAAAGCTAACTTAACTGCAGTGCCAAAAGATGACCTGGGTTTTTTAAGAACCAAGATCTCTAACAATTTCCTCCAAATTCACCCTTAATTAATATAAAATCTAAATAAATACAGTGTTTTTGCTATGAAAAAAGTACCTAGGGTCAACCACCAGATTGTCACTCTCAAGTTACTCATTAGAAATTCTGAAGCTATGACTGGTTGACTTATTCTATAATGTGAAGAATTTAAATTCTGGATTAGGCCAAGCATGGTAGCTCATGCTTGTAATCCCAACACTTTGGGAGGCTGAGGAGGGTGGATCACTAGAGAT
This sequence comes from Cebus imitator, assembly GCF_001604975.1. NCBI lineage: Eukaryota > Metazoa > Chordata > Mammalia > Primates > Cebidae > Cebus > Cebus imitator. Next base: position 6,526,658 of record NW_016107410.1, on the reverse strand, counting down.
CTGGAGTTGGAGACCAGCCTGGCCAACATGGCAAAAACCATCTCTAGTAAAAATACAAAAATGAACCAGGCATGGTGGTGTGTGCCTATAATATCAGCTACTTAGGAGACTGAGGGGCGAGAATCGCTTGAACCCGGGAGGCAGAGGTTGCACTGAGCAGAGATCATGCCATTGCACTCCAGCGTGGGCGAGAGAGTAAAATCCTGTCCCCAACCCCCGCCAAAAAAATTCTGGAATACATTAGATCGAGCCACAAGTTAAAAGAGATGTAGGTATGCTTTCATAATTATTACAGTATATATTTTATTATTAAATCTTACAATGCTGAAAGCAAAATCCCTTGCATTCAAAAACTTCTTTACTAAACTTTAAACTTCTTTACTAAATAAACTGAAAGTATTTTTCATTTATATGATGAATAATTTATGCTACCTTTTCAATTTTGCAATTAGACTCTAAGCAGCTCATGTTAATTTACAATACAGTCATAAATACTATCATCAACAAACAAGCTATCATTTTCATATTAAAATAAACTTTTGCTTTCAAGGTAATAGGGAGTTAAACAAATCTGAAGCTTAATGAACTTTCAAATCAGTTTACATGTACATTTTTGATATTTCGCTCAAAAAATTTAAAAAGCTGTAGAAACAGAAAGAAACCAGAAAGATATACCGCCCCCTACCCCCAATCGCAAACAGCAATCACTCTAGGAATTCCATTTGAACAAATTCTCCTAATACCTCACAATGTAAAAGGACAAAACCATAAATTATATATGAATCAGCTCTGAGTTTGAAATAACTATCAGTGCTCACATGCAATTCAACGTGATTTAACTTTTAATTTGGTAATAATTATTTGGCATAATCAAAGAATGAGGATATTTTCTAGATGACTGTTGCACTCTTTATTTTTTCATTATTCTTTTAAAAACAAAATACCACAGTGCAACTGAATAACCTTAGTAGTTTTTTCTTCTAGTAGGATACACGGACAATTTATCCTACACTAAGTGGTCCCAAATAGTTTTAAACTACTTGATACCTTTTATAGTTCTATTTCCTTCTTTGGTTTTAGTTATCAGTTTCTGCTGCTAGTGCAGCTACACTGGGCAGCCTCTCCCACTTCTAATTTTGTTTCTACTTTTCTGAATCTCCTATTAACCTACTGCCATCGTGTTGGCTAGTTAAAAGTGCTAATGATAGATTGGCAGGGAATCACTAATCTGTGCCTATGATCTTAAAACTACAATCAATGAGAAAATTCTAGATTTCCTCAGCCTCCTGTCCATAAATGAATTTACAAATTTGGATTATATGCTATAAGTCCCTTGTCCACTGGTAGATGGATTAATTTTTTTCTTAACCTTCATGACTTGAGTCAATAGGGAAGGTCTTCTAAGTGCATGAGTAATTGGCTATAAGCAACTGGCAATTCTAAGAACATTACAAAGTCTGAACAAAATATGGAGTATAATTATAGTATGCCTGACAACCTATCCATTTTGAAAATGTCCCCAATAAACCCATTAAATTCTGGGGCTAAAGATACATTAATTGACCTGATTTGCAAAATAATTTATACTTGATACAGGCATAAAGTTGGACTTTTATAAGAGGAGGACAAGTAGAAAGAAGAGAAAAAAGAAATTGGAAGCTACAATTTTTTATATTGAAATTCTGACTCAAATGGATCTCCACTAAGTCATGAGCAGAGGTATATTGTTGATGACTGAAACAATTTAATTAGTAGCCATTTCTGTGATCTTGGTGTGACTTTTACAAATAAGAACACCAATTACCCTACCCCTTATTGTAGGAACAGTATTTCTGTGAGCATTTTCATAATGCCACATAAGCCAAGAAAAAAATGACATGAGAAAAGATGATAAGCCCTTTCTAAAATTACAGTAGGGGTGTTAATTGCTAATTAAGTACAAGGATATAAACTTCATTTAAGTCAATTCTCTTAAACTGCCACGTATTTTGCCATTGGGTTTTCCATTTCAGTAGCAGGATAAATGCAACAAAAACATGGTAGAGCAGCAGTATGAAAGCTGCTTGCCTATCAAAAGGCATAAAGAAATTTCCATATACCACAAATAAAACTTGGACACTAGACTAAAAACACACTTTATCCTTTCCTTACTTTAATTAAATTTCAAAATCAGCATTCATTAAACAGAAAGTCAACACTCACAAAAAGCTGTGGAGTGTAAAAAAATATTCTGTGTAACACAGAATGACAACCAAAAAAATTTCATTTGCAATTTATCATATGGACTTAACAAAACTTCAGCTGGAAAAGACACTCCAGATCATGAAAAGAAGATTTTAATCTTGGGTCTTATGAATGTAAACTGCCATTCCCAAAGCTATGGAAGGTAGAACTGACAATAATCTTCACCAAAGAACAACAAAAAAATTATAACTAAAAAAGTTAGGTGTCTTTGTGTCAAGGGTAATTCATATGTAATGTATTCTTATTTAAATGAGGTGAAAATCAAACAAAATTGACCATTTTAAAGACACAATTCAGTAGTATTTAGTGTATTCACAATATTGTCTCTACCAGCTATCTCTAGTTTTAAAACTTTTTCATTACCCTGTAGAACACCCATACCATTTCAGGAATAACTATTTTCCTTTCCCCCAACTCCTGGTAAACTCTAATCTATGTTCTGTCTCTGGATTTGCCTATTGTGAATATATCAAATAAAAGGAACCATATAAGCTGGGCATCCCTTGAGCCCAGGAGTTCCAGTTCAGCCTCAGCAATATACCAAGTTCCATTTTTTTTTTCTTAGGTGGAGTTTTGCTCTTGTCTCCCAGACTGGAGGGCAATGGAGTGATCTCAGCTCACTGCAACATATGCCTCCCAGGTTCAGGTGATTCTCTTGGCTCAGCCTCCCGAGTAGCAGGGATTATAGGTGCCTGCCATCACGCCCAGCTAATTTTTGTATTTTTAGCAGAGACAGGGCTTTATTATGTTGACCAGGATGGTCTTGAACTCCTGACTTAAGGTGATCTACCTGTCTTGGCCTCCCAAAGTGCTAGGATCACAGGCATGAGCCACAGTGCCCAACCAAGACGCCATTTTTTTTTTTTAATCAAACCAAAACTATACTATATGTGTTCTTCAAAATTAAATGGCCATATGCTGAATATGCACATAAATACATTCTAGGGAAGATTCATAATTAATTACACCTAATTAATATAAACACCTACTTACCTAGTCAATTAAGAGTTAGAAAGGTTAATTCTAGTTTCAATAAATATGTTCAAATCTTTTTAAAACGGGGGATGACTTTAAATAATCTTCTTCCTGCTCTTTATACTACTGAGAACAAGAAATCATAAAAAGTTTGACAGTATTAAATTATGACTGAATTTTGTTAACAAAATTTCAAAAACTAGGTATAAAGAAATGCAGGACTAACAAGTAGATTTTTGAGCACTATATTCCATGTTAGCAGGTATTTCTTTTCAGAAGACTTAAAACAGTCTCAAATTACCAGGTAACAGAAACAATCGGGAGACATCAACAGAGAGGAAAAATTAACTGTGTATTTATATAATAAAATACTATTCTGTAATAAAAAGGATATTCATATGTGCAATAAAATGGATAAATCCGAAAAATATATTGAGTGGATGAAGCCGTACACAGAGTATATACTGTATAATTTTATTTATGTAAATCCTAAAACAGCCAAATAAATGTTGGAAAAGAATTGGAAATTTTGGTTGTTGCCTCTTGGGGTACTGTGGGGGGTCACTGACTGGGAAAGAGAATGAAGGAAATTTCTTGGGTGACAGAAACGTTCTGTATCGTGTTGGATGTATGGGATGTAGAGATGTATACAATTTGTCAAAAACTAATTGAATGGCATATTTATGATTTATGCAGTTTTCTGTATGCATACGTACCTTTAAAAAGTAATCAAATATTGAACTCTAGTTAATGATATGTATGCCAAAGTGTTTAGGGGTAATGTATACTATTATAATACCCGCAACTTAATTTAAAATGCATAAAAAACATGGATTAATATGGGAGAAAGCAAAAACAGCAAAACGTTAACAACTATAAAATTGAGTAATTTATCAAATTTTGTGTATGAATGGAAAATTTCAAAATAAAATGAAATGCCAGATTAACAGCAGATCTCTCAAAAGCAATCTAGATGTTGGAGGACGGTAGAGATTATGTCTAAGTACAAAGGGAACATGATTCTGTACTTGGCATACTATGCATCAATTAAGTCTGATGTCAGAAAAAAGATTTCAGGCCGGGCTCAGTGGCTCACACCAGTAATCATACTACTTTGGGAGGCCAAGGTGGGCAAATCATGAGGTCAGGAGATCGAGACCATCCTGGCCAACACGGTGAAACCCCATCTCTACTAAAAATACAAAAAAATTAGCTGGGTGTGGTGGCATGCGCCTGTGGGCCCAGCTACTGGGGAGGCTGAGGCGGAAGAATTGCTTGAAAGCAGGAGGTGGAGGTTGCAGTGAGCCGAGATTGCGCCACTGCACTCCAGCCTGGTGACAGAGCAAGACTCCGTCTCAAAAAAAAAAAAAAAATTAGCTGGGTGTGGTGGCGCATGCCTGTAATCCCAGCTACTCGGGAGGCTACGGTAGGAGAATCGCCTGAACCCGGGAGGTGGAGACAGTAGTGAGCAAGATCACACCATTGCACTCTAGAGCCTGACGACAGAGCGAGACTCAGGTAACAAACAAACAAACAAAAAAGACTTCAGACATGTAAATTCTCAGAGGGTTTACTTTCTAAGCAACCTTCCTTGGAAAAACATCTCAGACTATTACCTAACGAATGTAAAAAACAAGAGAAGGATCCACAGGATCCAGCAAACAGTTGATTGAATTTAGTAGGGCAGTGAAGGGATGAGAACTGTGAGCAGGACATTAAGAATCCAAGAGAAAATCTCATGGAAACACAGACTAGATAATCTTGAGGATATGCTGATGGTGCACTATTGTCAACCAGGGGGGGAAAAAAAAAAAAAAGACAATTAGAAACTCCAGAAAAAATAGAGGGCAGTGATGCTTCTAATGTGTAACAAGTAACAATGTGACATAATTCTGGTAAACTGATGGAAGCATTTTAAAAAATCCATTTAAGTTTTTGGTGCTAGAAACTTATCTTCAACTAACTTATGAATCCTGATAATAAAACAGGATGAGAATGATAGTAAAATGCAGACCCATCATACTGATTTTTATGTGTATGTACTGTTTTGATTTTTCAAAATGCTATTTAAAAAAAAGTTCTGGGCTGGGTGCCATGGCTCACGCCTGTAATCCCACCACTTTGGGAGACAGAGGCGGGCTGATCATGAGGTCAGGAGTTTGAGACAAGACTGGCCAAAATGATAAAACCCCGTCTCTATTAAAAATATAAAAAAATTTAGCAGGGTGTGGTGGTGCACGCCTGTAATCCCAGCTACTTGGAAGGCTGAGGCAAGAGAATTGCTTGACCCCAGGAGGCAGAGGTTGCAGTGAGCCGAGATCGCATGACTGCACTCCAGCCTTTGCAACAAGAGTAAGATTCCAAATCAAAAAAAAAAGAAAAAAGTTCTAAAAATTAATTAGAGAAATGTAGTATGTACATTCAGGCTCAGTTTTCTATCCCATGCCTGCCACCAAAATGTATACAATTTGTCAAGCATACTGAACAATAAATATGAAAGGTGTTTTGAGTTCAAAAGACACAGAAGTTATCAAAATTACTTGAGATAAAACCAATCTAACCAACTTCTTTCTCAAATCAACTTACCAAAATGATCTTAAAAAAAAAAAAAAGGTTTTTAAAATGTCCTTCAAAACATTTCTTGGCTGGGCACGGTGGGTCGTATTTGTAATTCCAGCACTTTGGGAGGCGGAGGAGGGCAGATCACTTGAGGTCAGGCATTCAAGACCAGCCTGGCCAACATGGTGAAACCCCATCTCTACTGAAAATAGAAAAATTAGCCAGGCGTGGTGGCGCATGCCTGTAGTCCCAGTTACTCAGGAGGCTGAGGCATGAGAATGTCCTGAATCTGGGAGGTGGAGGTTGCACTGAGCCAAGATAGCAACACTGCACTCTAGCCTAACCATTTCTTTTCTGTGGTCATACCATCCTGAGTAAGACAAAAACTAAAATCACGAACATAACATCATGGTCTGGTTGCCTGGCACTGTGATAGTATCTCATGTGCTTTGGGAACTCGATCTAGCTTCTTAGTCAGCAACAATATGGAATACACCCTGGTAAGCATAAGGAGCATGCCAAACAGCCAAGGGGAGTAAAAAGGGGAGAGAATTACTTACTGAGGACATTTATAGAATTACTCCTCCACCATTTCCCCCTTTTTAGGACAAATAAGCCAGGCATGAGGGTCTTGAGCCTCGCAAACCAAGTCTCCCATCTCTATTGCTATCCCATCTATTCTATTCTCTTAAGGGTGGAGAGGGGAGGAAAGGGAAGAGGGGACAGGTGACATTGATACTAATGCACTTTTAGGATAACAACTCACTTGTGTCTGGGACCAGGTGGATTTCCTCTCCCTTGCCTATGCCATTCCTCCCTATATCCAGAAAGGAGAACAGAACAAAAAGATTATCTCCTAATTTTTAGACCCTGAAACAAAGAAATACAATGTAGAGACAAAAATTCTCTTAGGAATGTGCTCTTGGCACTAGAATAGTTCAAGCAAAGAATAAAAACATTATCTGCCTGATTTCTCTGTTAATGTCAGATACCCACAGGCACTTGCTCAAAAGGCATAGCCAGGCATCTCTTCTTCCCCTATTTTGATATCCCCTGGAAGAAAACAGACAAGGAAAAGCAGACAACTTTAGGAAAAGCTGCCCAGGTCATTGTCCCTGGATGGGTCCCACACCACTGAAGTTGGATCAGTTGACTTCTCACATTCTAATTTTTATCAGTCTGTCTAAATGCAGGTAATTTTATTTAAGAAAAACTATGGCATCATTTGTTTAAATACTGAGAAGACAGGAAATCCTTGATATACAGAGATTAAAGATTGGGATTCAGACTTCCCAAGTGTCCCCCCAAATCCACTACATTTGGGATGAAGAGACTACTGTGGGAGTGATTCACGTAACTAATGAATATACCTAGCTGACAGCCCAGAACCACACCTCCAGTATTCTTTATGTACTTGTTATTTTAATTCCCAATTTTCTACAAGAAAACACTGCAAACTTTAGTAAACAAGTGTATCTGCAACTTCATCCAAATGTGTACCTCTATCCTGGCCTTTGTACTTTCTGTTCCTTCCACCCAAAATATTCTTCCCTAATAATATCTCTCGGTTTGTTCCTTCACTTCATTCAGGTGTTTGCTCAAATGTCAAGAGATGTTGCTCTGACTACCCTTTGTAAAACAAGCCCTACATTCCATTCCATCACGTTATAACCTCTCAACCTCCTCTTTTTAAAGCATTGCAATAGTTTCTGAAACTATATTATACACAAGTATTTCACTGTCTCAATCACTAGAAAATAAGATCCATGAGGGCAAGGGACTCTCTGCTTTATATTGCCAGTACAGGGCACATAGTAAATTATCAATAAATATTTTATGAATGAATGCTAAGTCAATCCATAATTTCCTAGGTTAGCAACAAACCTATCATTTTAGTTTTGCAGATATATTCAAAATTAAAATTACCAGCAGAATAATACAGAGTTTAATCACAGGCTTTTACTTTTTAGAACTTTGTATATGATTTGGTCCAGTATTTATGGAATCATTAAGGATGTGGGGGTTATTTATATTTTATTAATTTTAACAGGCAAAATACATGCTAAAGCACCATGTTCTTTTTTTTCTTATGAGACATTGTCTCACTCTATTACCCTGGCTAGAGTGCAGCAGTATGATCTCAGCTCACTGCAATCTCTGCCTCTGGGGTTGAAGCGAATCTCATGCCTCAGTCTCCTGAGTAGCTGGGATTAACATGAGTGCACCTTCATGCCCAGTTATTTTTGTTTTTGTATTTTTAGTACAGACAGGGATTTCACCAGGTTGTCCAAACTGGTCTCAAACTCCTGGCCTCAAGTGTTCTGCCCACCTCAGCCTCCCCAAGTATGGGGATTACAGGCATGAGTGAGCCACAACACCTGGCCCTGTGCTCTAATTTAATGCAGAATTTTTGCAATTTCCTTCATTCTTCAACAGTTGGTACTGGGATTAGGATAAGTGGCAAATGGTTTTAACGGGGCTACTAATTTTATTCCCCCATTTCTGGAATTTTTCACTTTTTGTTAGCCCTTCCCTTTCCTTGTTTATATCATTTGTCGAGAAAGGCCCTGATAATACGAAACTATATGAATACAGCTCAGCTCACTCCAAATACCACTACCATAAACTAATGTTTTCATGTAACATGAAAACTTTCACTGGAAAAAAATTAGCTAATCCTATAGTGATAAATCAACAAGTATAAATGAATGAAAACAGCATAGTTTCTTTAGTGGTATCTACATACCAAAATGTTTACAGGCATTACCTTGTTTCCTCCCTACAAAATCCCTAAAGGGGGATGTCATCATCTTCATTTTATAATCGAAAAAACAGACCTAAAGGCTAAGTAACTTGTCCAGCTGTTAAGTGGCAGACCTCTGAATTTGAAATAGGTCCCTGAGTTTCCATATAAATGGAATTAAATTAAGACACAATTTTTATGTTTTAATTCCATTAAGACACATAAAATCAATGAAATTGAATTGAAAGTCCAGGAATAAACAACCACATTTTTTTTTAATCAATTTTCAACCACAGTGACAAGACAATTCAAAGGGGAAAGAAGAGTCTTTTCAACAAATGGCGCTGAAAACTAGATATTCACATATAAAAATAAATCTGAACTTCTAACTCACACCACACACAAAAATTAATCACCATTTTACATATTACAGAGACTGTATCCTCCCCAAGTTGGTGGTCCTTTACTTTTGATCTCCTCACATTTCATTCCCATTGCTTTAAAACATTTAGGCCAGGCACAGTGGTTCACACCTATAATCCCAGCCCTTTGGGAGGCTGAGGCAGGCAGATCACTTGAGGTCAGGAGTTTGAGACCAGCCCAGCCAACCTGGTGAAACCCCATCTCTATTAAAAATATAAATAGTAGTAGGACATGGTGGCACATGCTTGTATCCCAGCTACTTGAGAGGCTGAAGCAGAAGAACTGCCTGAATCCTCGGAGGTTGTGGTGAGCCAAGATCATGCCACTGTACTCTAGCCTGGGCTTCAGAGTGAGACTCTGTCTCAAACAAACAAACAAACAAACATTTGATACTTTTGGTCATACAGTAACCATAGTGTAACTTAAGCATTTACATTACCTTCTTCCTTCAAATTAGTTATCATTTGCCAGTGATAACTAGCAAAGGCATTTTGTCAAATGCCTTTTGACAAAACCACATTATAGCAGCTGGACAATGAAACATATAGATAACAGATTCTTTCTAGTTTATAAGACGAGTTAAAAAAGGAACGAGCAGCAAGACCTAACAAAAGGAGAATGAGAAAAGAATTGGCTTTAGAAAAAAACAAGGCATACAAAGTGAAAACAAAAACTGCAACTTGGATTTGTTTGATGTTAGAGGCATTTCTATTGTGCTCTATACATAGGAACACGGCTTAGTAAAAATAACACAATTGGGCTGGGCATGGTGGCTAATCCCAGCACTTTGGGAGGCCAAGGAGGGCGGATCACGAGGTCAGGAGTTCAAATCCAGCCCGAGCAACATGGTGAAACCCTGTCTCTAATAAAAAAAAAAAAAAAAAAAAATTAGCTGGGCATGGTGGCATGTGCCTGCAATCTCAGTTACTCAGGAGGCTGAAGCAGGAGAATCACTTGAACCCAGGAAGCGGAGGTTGCAGTGAGCCGAGATCACATCACTGCACTCCAGCCTGGGTGACGGAGCGAGACTCTGTCTCAAAAAAAACAAAACAAAAATAAACATACACACACAAAACTGAACTATGTTAAATATATGAATGGTATTTTGCAGAGGATATTTGTTTAAAAACAGGTACTTTACTCCCTCAGTCCTATATAGGAACACACACAAGTTGCATAGACCTAATCTGAAAATGTGAAATCCAAAAATCCAACAGTTTTGAGCACCAACATGACGATACAAGTAGGGAATTCCACACCTGACCTCATGTGATGAGTTGTAGTCAAAACTTTTATATGCAAACAATTATCTAAAATAGTGTATAAAATTTTCTTTAAGCTCTAAGTATAAGGTATATATGAAACAAATGAATTTCCTGTTTAAATTTAGGTCTCATCCCAAAGATATCTCAATATTCCAAAATCTGAAAAAAATCCAATACACTTCTGGTCTCACACATTTTGGGTAAAAAATACTCAACCTGTATGCACTTTAGAGACATTGCTTTCTTTCTTTTCTCTACCCCCGCCCCCATATCTCTCTCTCTCTCTCTCTCTCTCTCTCTCTCTCTCTCTCTATATATATATATATATATATATATATATATTTTTTTTTTAAACAAATTGAAGGTTTGTGGCAACCCTGAGTCTAGCATATTTTTCAGTACCATTGTCCCAAAACATGCTCACTTTGTGTCTCTGCATTATATTTTGGTAATTCTTGCAGTATTTCAAACTCTTTATTATGTCTGGCGATGGTGATCTGCAATCATTGATCTTTGACTTTACCATTGTTTTAGGGGACAACAAACCACACCACGTAAGACAGTGAACTTGGTGGATAAATGCTGTAGGTGTTCTGATTGCACCACCAACTGGATGATGCCCCATCTCTTCTCCCTCTTTGGTCCTCCCTATCCACTGAGACAAAACAGTATTGAAATTAGGTCAATTAATAAACCTACCATGTTTAAGTAAAAGGAAGAGTTACAGGTCTCTCACTTTAAATCAAAAGCTAGAAATGATTAAGCTTAGCAAAAAAGGCATGCTGAAAACTGAGATAGACTGAAAGCCAAGAGAGGCCTCAAGCTAGGCCTCTTACATCAAATAGTTGGCTAAGCTGTGAATGCAAAGGAAAAGTTCTTGAAGGAAATAAAAATTGCTACTGCAGTGAACACAAAGATGATAAGAAAGCAAAAAACCCTTATTGCTGATATGGAGGTTTTAGGGGGTCCAGAAAGATGATCAAACCAGCCACCATATTCCCTTAGGCAAAAGCCTAACCCAGTACAAGACACTCGCTTCAATTCTATGAAGGATGAGAGAGATAAGGAAACTGCTGAAGTTGAAAGCTAACAGAGACTGATTTATGAGGTTTAAGGAAAACGACACCATCTCCATAACATAAACATGCAAGGTGAAGCAGCAAGTGTTGAAGAAGCTGCAGCAAATTACCAGAAGATCTAGCCAAGATCACTGATGAAGGTGATCACTAAACAACAGATTTTCAATATAGACAAAACAGCTTGCTTATTGGAAGATGCTATTCTAGGACTCTGATGGACAGAACTCAAGGCCCTGCTTCAAAGCTTCAAAAGACAGGCTGTCTCTCTTGTTAGAATTTAAAGAGCAGCAGAACTTTAAGTTGAAGCCAGAGCTGATTTGTACTCTGCCTGTGCTCTATAAATGAAACAAAGCCTGGATGACAGCATATCTATTGCCAACAGATGTGCTATTTACAAATATTTAAAATCCACTGTTGAGACCTACTGCCCAGAAAAAAAATGTTCCTTTTAAATAACTTACTGTTCATTGATAATGCACCTTGTCATCCAAGAGCTCTAATGGAGATGTAAGATGAAATGAATGTTCTTTTGCCTGCTAACATAACATGTATTTTGCAGCCCATGTATCAAGGATTAATTTAAACTTTTAAGTCTCATATTTATGAAATACACTTTGTAAGGCTATATGGCTGCCAAAGATAGTAATTCCTTGGATACAACTGGGTAAAGAAAGTTGAAAACCTTCTGAAAAAGATTCATCATGCTAGATGCCATTAACAACATTTGTGGGCATGGGGGCTCATGCTTGTAATCCCAACACTCTGGGAGGCTGAGGCAGAAGGATTGCTTGAGGCCAGGAGTTTGGGACGAGCTTGGGCTACAGAGCAAGACCCTGTCCCTACAAAAAAGAAATTTTATTATTTTTAAAACTTTTAAAATTAATTATTTATTTTGGTTTCAACAATTCCAATTTTTTTTTTTCTATTGCATTTTAGGTTTTGAGATACATGTGAAGAACATGCAAGATTGTTGCATAGGTACACACATGGCAGTGTGGTTTGCTGCCTTCCTCCCCATCACCTATATCTGGCATTTCTCCCCATGCTATCTTTCCCCAACTCCCCATCCCACGCTGTCCCTCCCTTATTTCCCCCTGACAGACCTCAGTGTGTGATGCTCCCCTCCCTGTGTCCATGTGTTCTCATTGTTCAATACCCACATACGAGTGAGAACATGTGGTGTTTGATTTTCTATTCTTGTGTCAGTTTGCTGAGAATGATGGTTTCCAGGTTCATCCATGTCCCTACAAAAAACCAAACTCATCATTTTTGATGGCTGCATAATATTCCATGGTGTATTATGTGCTACATTTTCCCCATCCAGTATATCACCGATGAGCATTTGGGTTGGTTCCAGGTCTTTGCTATGGTAAACTGTGCTGCAATGAATATTCATGTTCATGTGTTCTTATATTAGAACGCTTTATAATCCTTTGGATATATACCCAGTAATGGGATTGCTGGGTCAAATGGAGTTTCTATTTTTAGGTCCTTGAGGAATCGACACACTGTCTTCCACAATGGTTCAACTAATTTATACTCCCATCAACAGTGTAAAAGTGTTCCTATTTCTCCACATCCTCTCCAGCATCTGTTGTCGCCAGATTTTTTAATGATCGCCATTCTAACTGGCGTGAGATGGTATCTCAATGTAGTTTTGATTTGCATTTTTCTAATGACAGTGATGATGAACATTTTTTCATATGTTTGTTGGCCTCATGTATGTCTTGTTTTGTAATGTGTCTGTTCATATCCTTAGCCCACTTTTGAATGGGTTGTTTGTTTTTTTCTTGTAAATCTGTTTTAGTTCTTTGTAAATTCTGGATATCAGCCCCTTGTCAGATGGGTAGACTGCAAAATTTTTTTTCCCATTCTGTTGGTTGCTGATTCATGCTAAGGACTGTTTCTTTTGCTGTGAAGAAGCTGTGGAGTTTGATTAGGTCCCATTTGTCTATTTTGGCTTTTGTTGCCATTGCTTTTGGTGTTTTGATCATGAAGTCCTTGCCTACGCCTATGTCCTGAATGGTTTTGCCTAGATTTTCTTCTAGGGTTTTTATGGTGTTAGGTCTTATGTTTAAGTCTTTAATCCATCTGGAGTTAATTTTAGTGGAAGGTGTCAGGAAGGGGTCCAGTTTCTGCTTTCTGAACGTGACTAGCCAGTTTTCCCAACACCATTTATTAAACAGGGAATCCTTTCCCCACTGCTTGTTTTTGTCAGGTTTGTCAAAGATCAGATGGTAGTAGATGTGTGGTGCTGCCTCCGAGGCTTCTGTTCTGTTCCATTGGTCTATATCTCTGTTTTGGTACCAGTACCATGCTGTTTTGATTACTGTAGCCTTGTAATATAGTTTGAAGTCCGGTAGTGTGATGCCTCCCACTTTGTTCTTTTTGCTTAGAATTGAGTTGGCTATGCAGGCTCTCTTTTGGTTCCATATGAAGTTTAAGGTGTTTTTTTCCAGTTCTGTGAAGAAGGTCATTGGTAGCTTGATGGGGATAGAGTTGAATCTGTAAATTACTTTGGGCAGTATGGCCATTTTCACAATATTGATTCTTCCTAACCACAAACATGGAATGTTTCTCCATCTGTTTGTGTCCTCTCTTACTTCGTTGAGCAGTGGTTTGTAGTTCTCCTTGAAGAGGCCCTTTACGTTCCTTGTTAGTTGTATTCCTAGGTATTTTATCGTCTTTGTAGCAATTGTGAATGGCAGTTTGTTCTTGATTTGGCTCTCTTTATGTCCGTTATTGGTGTATAGGAATGCTTGTGATTTTTGCACATTGATTTTGTATCCTGAGACTTTGCTAAAGTTGCTTATCAGTTTCAGGAGATTTTGGGCTGAGACGATGGGGTCTGCTAGATGTACGATCATGTTGTCTGCAACTAGAGACAATTTGACTTCCTCCTTTCCTATTTGAATACTCTTTATTTCTTTTTCTTGCTTGATTGCTATGTCTAGAACTTCCAATACTACATTCAATATGCGTGGTGAGAGAGGGCATCCTTGTCTAGTACCAGATTTCAAAGGGAATGCTTCCAGTTTTTGCCCATTCAGTATGATGTTGACTCTGTGTTTGTCGTAAATAGCTTTATTTTGAGATACGTTCCATCAATACCTAGTTTATTGAGGGTTTTTAGCATAAAGGGCTGTTGAATTTTGTCAAAGGCCTTCTCTACATCAATTGAGATAATCATGTGGTTTTTGTCTTTGGTTCTGTTTATGTGGTGAATTATGTTTATAGACTTGCATATGTTTAACCAGCCTTGTATCCCCGGGATGAAGCCTACTTGATCATGGTGGATAAGCTTTTCGATATGCTGTTGCAATTGGTTTGCCAGTAATTTAATGAAGATTTTTGCATCTATGTTCATCACGGATATTGGCCTGAAGTTATCTTTTCTTGCTCAGTCTCTGCCAGGTTTTAGTATCAGGATGATGCTGGTCTCATAAAATGACTTGGGAAGGATTCCCTCTTTTTGGATTGTTTGGAATAGTTTCAGAAGGAATGGTACCAGCTCCTCTTTGTATGTCTGGTAGAATTCTGCTGTGAACCCATCTGGACCTGGGCTTTTTTTGGGTGGTAGGCTCTTAATTGCTGCCTCAACTTCTGCCCTTGTTATTGGTCTATTCAGGGTTTCGAGTTCTTCCTGGTTTAGGCTTGGGAGGATGCAAGTGTCCAGGAATTTATCCATTTCTTCCAGGTTTCCTAGTTTATGTGTATAGAGTTGTTTTTAATAATCTCTGATAATGGTTTGCATTTCTGTGGAATCTGTGGTGATATCCCCTTTATCGTTTTTTATTGCACCTATTTGGTTATTCTCTCTTTTCTTTTTTTATTAATCTGGCTAGTGGTCTATTTTGCTGATGTTTTCGAAAAACCAGCTCCTGGATTTACTGATTTTTTGAAGGGTTTTTTGTGTGTCTATCTCCTTCAGTTCTGCTCTGATCTTAGTTATTTGTTGTCTGAAATTTTAAAAGCAGAAAGATGTGGTGAAATGCACCTGCTGTCCTAGTTACTCAGGACTGAGGTGGGAGAACTGCTTGAGCCCCAATATTCAAGGTTACAATGAGCTATGACAGCAGCACTGCACTCCAACCTGGTCAACAGAGCAAGACCTTAATGTCTTAAAAGAACATTTGTGATTCATGAGAGAAGGTCAAAATATCAACTTTTAAAAATTTTTATTTTTTGACTACCTATGCATCTGTGAAGTTACGATTTAACAGGAGTCTGGAAGAAATCAATTTCTACCTTCACGGATGACTTGGAGGGGTTCAAGACTACCACTGAATAAAGTAATTACAGATGTGGTAGAAATAGTAAGAGAAATAGAATCAGAAATGGTGCCTGAAGATGTGACTGAATTGCTGCTCATGATATCATTATTTGCCCATGATTATGGATGAGCAAGGAATGTGGTTTCTTGAGATGGACTCTACTCCTGGTACATCTATTTCTGTGAGCATTGTTGAAACAGCAACTCAGTATTTAGAATATTACTCAAACTCAGATTTAAAGTAATAGGAAAATTGGAGAGGATTGACTACAATTTTGAAAGACGTTCTACTGTGGGTAAAATGCTTTCAAACAGTAGCATGTGTTATAGAGAAATCTTCCATGAAAGGAAGTGTCCGTCAACATGGACACTGTTGTAATTGTTGTCTTATTTTCAGATATTGTCACAGCCACTTCAACCTTCAGCAACCACCATCTTGATCAGTCAGCACCCACCTACACTGAAGTTAGACTCTCCACCAGCAAAAAGATTATATCTTGCTGAAGGCTTAGGTGATTATTAGAAGTTTTTAGCAATATTTAAAAATTAAGATATGTGCATTTTTTAGCATAATGCTCTTCACTCTTAATACACTACAGTATTGTATAAAACTTTTTTTTAAAAGTGATAACTTCAGTAGTAAACCTAACTTTTAAATGCACTGGGATACCAAAAAATGTGTTTGGCCTTTTCATGGTTGTCTGGAACTTGAACTCACAGTATCTCCAAGGTGTGCTTGCAATTCTTTTGGCATCCATTCTAGTTGCTGTATCAACACAATCATGCACTGCATAATGATATTTCAGTCAACAATGGACTGCATAAATGTCAGTGGTCCCATAAGACCATAATATTGGTGAAAAATTCCTATCACCTAAGGATATCATAGCCTTCATAACACAACATATTATTAACGTGTTTATGGTGATGCTGGTGTAAACCTACTGCTCTGCTAGTCATATGAAAGTATAGCACATTAGTATGTACAGCACACAATACTCGATAATGGTTATAAATGACTACGATACTGGTTTATGTTTTTACTTTTTATCATTAGAGTGCACTCCTTCCACTTATTAAAAAAAAAAAAGTTAACCATCAAACAGCTCAGGGAGGTCCTTGAAGAGGTATTCTAGAAAAAGACATTAATATCAAGTTGACAGATCCATGAGTGTTATAATCCCTGAAGACCTACCAGTGGGACAAGTATACAAAGATGGAAGACAATAATAGGCTGTGCAGGCCTAGACTAATGCATGTGTTTACACGTTAGTTTTTAACAAAAAATTTTAAAGGAAAAAAAAACAACAAAACTACTTTTAAGCCAGGCATGGTGGCTCACGCCTGTAATCCCAGCACTTTGGGACACTGAGGCTGGTGGATCATCTGTGGTCAAGAGTTCAAGACCAGCCTGGCTAACATGGTGAAACCTCGTCTCTACCAAAAAGACAAAAATTAGCTGGGTGTGGTGGTGGGCGACTATAATCCCAGCTACTTGGGAGGCTCAGGCAAGAGAATGGCTTGAATCCGGGAGGCAGAGATTACAGTGAGCCAAGATCGTGCATTGCACTCCAGCCTGGATGACAAGAGCAAAATTCTGTCTTAAAAGCAAACAAAAAACCCAAAAACTTTTAAAACAGAAAATTGCTTATAGGACAAGGATATAAAGAAAAAACATTTTTGTACAGCTGTACTGTGTATTTTAAGTGTTATCACAAAAGATTCAAAACTTAAAAAAAAAATTAAAATTTATAAAGTAAAAAGTTACAGCAAGCTTAAGTGAATGTTTTAGACAGAAAAATATTTTATAAATTTACTGGAACCCAAGAATACAGCATTTATCAAGTATGCAGTGGTGTACAATTATGTCCTAGGCTTTTGCATTCACTGACTGGCTCGCCTACCATAATTTCCAGTGCTGTAAGCTACAGTCATGGTAAGTGCTTTAGGTATACCATTTAAAAATATTTTATACGTTATTTTTACTGTACCTTGTCTTTGTTTAGATACACAGATACTTAACTACCGTGTCAGAATTGTCTACAGTATTTAGTATAGACTGTATAGTAGCATACTGTATATATTTAGTAGCATACTATATAGGTTTATAGCCGAGGAGCAATGGGCCATACATATCACATAGCTTAGGTGTCTATCAGGCTATATACCTTGCAGGTTTGTGTGAGTACACTCTATGATGTTGGCATGAAACTTTCTAACAATACGTTTCTCAAAACTTATCCCTAATGTTAAACAAGGCATGACTGCAGTTTGTTCCTTTTTTTATGGTAGTGTAGTATTCCATGGTGTGGATGTATCACAGTTTAATAATTCAAGCAGTGAAGGACATTTGCATTGTTCCAGGAAAAACCAAACAGATACACAGCAATTGTGTACGGAGGAAGCTTCTTTCCCAAGAGCATTTTTAAAATGAGGACCCATCAGGCATAGTGGCTCATATCTGTAATCCCAGCTACTAGGGGAGCTAAGACAGGAGAATTGCTTGAGCCCAGGAGGTTGAGTGAGCCAAGATTGAACCAATGCACTCCAGCCTGGGCAACAGAGCAAGACTCTGTATCTAAATAAATAAATAAATAAAATAAAATGAGGACCCATTAAATGAAGGCTTAAGTTTGGCATAGTGGCTCATGCCTGTAATCCCAGAACTTTAGGAGGCCGAGGCAGGCAGATCACTTGAGGTCAGGAGTTCGAGACCACCCTGGCCAATATGGCAAAACCCCACCTCTACTAAAAATACAAAAATTAGCTGGCATGGTGGCTCATACCTGTAGTCCCAGTTACTTGAGAGGCTGAGGCAGAAGAATTCTTGAACCTGGGAGGCGGAGGTTACAGTGAGCCAAGATTATGCCACTGACTCCAGCCTGGGCAACAGAGGAAGACTCCATTAAAAAAAATATATATGAAGGCCTAATGCTCACTTTAGCTAATGTTCTGTACACATGTACAAACAATTTTCATTTCACAACAGTAAGTCTTTGTTTTTTTAAAAGTTCCAGAGCTTCTCTCCCCACTGAGGGGCAAGGTAAAAAAGTAAATCCACAGTTAAGCTACCTTAGACTGTAAAGTGATATTTTACTCTAGTTATGGAACTTCTGTCCTTAGAGCAGCAGTTTCCAATCTTTTTGGAACCAGGGACCTGTTTTATGGAAGGTAATTTTTCACCAGACAGTGCAGGGGGTGAGGCAGATGGTTATGGGATGAAATTGTTTTACCTCAGATCATCAAGCATTAGATTCTCATAAGAAGCATGCAACCTAGGTCCCTCACATGCACAGTTCATAATAGAGTTTGCAATCCTATGAGAATCTAATGCCACCGCTGATCTGATAGTAGGTGGAGCTCAGGTGATGTTCACTGGGCCACCACTCACCTCCTGCTGTGTGCCCAGTTCCTAAGGGTTGGGGACCCCTGCCTTATAGGACAGGTTAGTGAAGTTAATTGTACAACTAACCCACAAAGGTAATTTATATTTGTCATTCATCAAGCTAATGTTGGGAGAAGTCAAATTTGCTATTTTAGATTCTTAGATCAGTCAAGTTATTCCCTCTCAAGAATAGTCAAGAATTAAAACAAATGTAGTTTATTTTCTCTACTTAATTTCTTTTGCAGATGAAGTTGTTATAGAGAGTTATAGATAAAAACTTTAGTAAAGCAAGTATCATTTAAATATGCTGTGCAATTTATGAAACAGGCCGGGTGCAGTGGTTTATGCCTATAATTCCAGCACTTTGGCAGGCCAATGAAGGAGGATCACTTGAGTCCAGGAGGTGGGAGACCAGCCTGGGTAACATAGTAAAAACCTGTCTCCAGTAAATTAAAAAATTAGCTCCCTGCCTGTAGTCCTAGTTACTTGGGCGCATAAGGTGGGAGGCTCACTTGAGCCTCAGAGTTCAAGGCTGTGGTAAGTAATGATCCTGTCGCTGCACTCCAATTTGGCTGACACAGTGAAACTCTGTCTCTTAATAAAATAAAAAATGAAATAAGGGGGCTCAAAAACCTTAAAATTTGCCTAAAGAAGTGAGCTGACAGGCAGAAATTTGGAAAAAAACTCACAAATATAAAATTCAAGAGGCAAAGAGGGAACAAAGATCATAAACTGCAGGTTTTCAAAATTTTCAGAAAAAGAAATTTAAGTTAATAGGTGTGTGTGGAGACTAAGAATGGGTAAGATGAGGCAAAATATTAAAGATAAAATCTAGATATAAAAAAACTAAATTGCTGGAAAATAAGGTACAAAACTAAACTAACTTTCAGCCAGGATTTAGTTTCATCTCTATTTCATCCCTCAGTCAATAACTAATTGAATAAAATTCTGGAAATGATATACATTCATGTGCATGCTAATGTCTTATTAGGTACAAGCAAATGTGTTTAATTATATAACTTTCTTATTTGAGAAGCAAAGTTAAAGTGACAAAATTTTGTTTAAATATATGATTTGATTCTTTGCACATGTACATATTAGTAAACATTATGGGAAGTCCTAGGGATTAAGTGGAAGATGATTTAATGTTTTTTTTAAAGTTTATAATTATACTAAGAAAAACTGACTTCCTTTTCTTTAAAACAGACATCTCATTTTATTTATTTTATTTATTTATTTTAATTTTTGAGACAGAGTCTCGCTCTGTCACCCAGGCTGGAGTGCAGTCGCACAATCTTGGCTCTCTGCAACTTCCACCTCCTGGGTTCAAGCAATTCTCCTGCCTCAGCCTCCCGAGCAGCTGAGACTACCAGCACCTGCCAACACACCCAGCTAATTTATATATTTTCAGTAGAGACAGTGTTTCACCATATTGGCTAGGCTGGTCTTGAACTCCTGGCCTTGTGATCCACCTGCCTTGGCCTCCCAAAGTACTGGGTTTACAGGTGTGAATCACCCTGCCTGGCCCCCCATTTTAGTTACCTTAAGTTGTAGGAAATAATTATCCATATATGCAAATGCGGCTATAAAGACAGAGTATTGATTCTGTGATTTGGTGCTGCAATAGTTATTTGAAAATTACATTACCATTTGTTACCACACCTCCATGACACACTAACTCCCCAACTTATTTATAATAGCCTATGAAAAATATCAATAGTGAAATTTTCTAATTCAAAAAGCAACAGTATTTTACAAACCCATCAAGCCTTGTTTATCACAGTAACATTTTCAAGAATAGGAAAAACAAAACTCCTACGAATTTTCACTAATTTACTTCTGAGAAATTAAAACTTAATACTAACTCAAATAGATAGAATTAGGTATACTAAAGTACCAGTTCAAAAAAAGAAAATTAAAAACTGTTACTTGCAAGGCATGGCAATGCACATCTTCTGCATAATACTTGACAAAGCTTATTTCAAGTTTATATAATTTTCTATTGCTGCTGTCACGTAAGACCTTGGGGGAGCACCCATTTGTACTAGTTCCAATGACTTGGGAGGCCCACCATATATGCCTCAGCTCATTATTTTGCATAAGGTACAGCTTGCCTTGAACCCTCGCAGGGCATTCCTGTCAGAAAAGACTTCGTAATTTAACTGTCTTCATGCTAACCTTAAATTTGTTTAACTATACAAATTCCAAGAACTCTATTATGTGTGAGGACTGTAAATTTTCAGAAATGACTGGGAAGAGAAAGGAATAGCATCATTCACATGCTGTTTCACAGAAAAGAAACGCTCAATGTTGACAAATAAGGAGAATTAAAAAGAACAGCAACAAAACTGTAGTCACATATGGTCATAACAATTTCAAATGATTTGCTTAGCCTTAACTCTGTATTAAACAGTTCAAATGTCTCCTGGTAGCACAATGAATATGGACAGCAACCAGAGCTTGAATATGGATATAAACTAGAGCTTGAAACATATTTCAAATAAATAAAATTTAAAAGATATTAATAGTTAACCACGGAGCACATTTTTATTCCCAATAATCCATACGAAATATATTCCATAGACACTTGCATCTTAAAGTCAAAAAAACTTCTGTAAGCTAGTAAAAAATGACTAGCCACAAACTGCGCTTAAGTCACTAGATAAATTAATACGCCTATGGTACTCTTCAGTGACAGAGTATGTTCTAAAGTTGCGACGCCCTGAACATATGAGCAACAAACCCATTCTCTATGCATGAAAATAACAATGGTTAATATTTAATATCACAAACTATGTGTCAGACACAATGCTAGGGGATTTACAGACTTTATTTCTAATTTTCATAACTCCCTAAGCATATCATCCTCATTTTACAGATGAAGAAACCGAACTGAGTTTCATGGAGTGATCCAACAGCCAGTAAGAAAATGTAGAAGACTCCTATAATTTCAACAGCCCTTTCTCTATATAAAGCACACAAGATCTGAAAGTATCAATTGTATAATTTATCAATTAACTAATAAGTTTTGGAAAATACTATGCTGGCAGCTGGCAAAATATGTTACAGGAATTTTGTGGGGATCTCAGGGTACTTACCTTCCAAGGCTATGTACTTCTTTCTTTTTTTTTTTTTTGAGACGGTGTTTTGTTTTTTTTTTTTTTTGAGACATTGCCTGGCTAGCCCTGAACTCCTGGGTTCAAGTGATCTTGTCACCTCATAGTCTTGAGTAGCAGGGACTACAGGTCACTACTACATGGCTGGCAATTTTCATTTTTTCATAGATACCCAAATTTCCTCCAGGACTTGAATATATGTATCTATGTCAATTCTGTATCTAGGTGTACTAGTTATGGAATACAGAAGACCATTAAGCCACCATAGTCAGACCCTGAAGAAATGATCAAAACTAAGATATTTCTTCAGAACCCAAGTTTATTCTGCTAACAAGTAAACCTCAGAAATGGGCCTAGAATTTTATCTCTGATCACAAGCATGTCTACTACAGACTACAGAATCCATGATTTAAAGACATATTCTCCCAAAAAAAGCAGAGTGGTATTTGAAAAGATGAGCATTCAATCAAAATATGATGCAGAAATCATACCAGAATGCCCTGAAAATAGTCAAATATGCCAAAATTTTAGAAATTGAGAAGTGTCCAATTATTCCTGTCAGACTGGTATCCTACTAAATACCTAGATCTTGTTTCAAATATTATAAATGGGGAGACTTCCAGTTTGACTTTAATCATCTTTTCATTTAGAAGTTTTTTTCATCAGGTCGGGCGCGCTGGCTGACGCCTGTAATCCAGCACTTTGGGAGGCCAAGGCGGGCAGATCATGAGGTCAAGAGATGGAGACCATCCTGGTCAACATGGTGAAACCCGGTCTCTACTAAAAATACAAAAATTAGCTGGGCGTGGTGGCGCGCGCCTGTAGTCCCAGCTACTCGGGAGGCTGAGCCAGGAGAATCGCTTGACCACGGGAGGCGGAGGTTGCAGTAAGCCAAGACTGCGCCACTGCACTCCAGCCTAGGGACAGAGCAAAATAAATAAAAAAAAGTTTTTGTCATCAATGACATTTAAGCTACAAGCAAAGGGTTTCTTCAAAGTTACAATTAAGTAAACTACAACCATGAAGATATACCTAAATGTAGAAAATTTTGTTAGAAAAACCATTTGCTGTTTACTAATCCTTACTAATTTGGAAAGCACCTCTTCTTCACCTTTTACTCAGTTGACTTGCTAACCCAGGACAATTATACACGGAGCATGATGGCCCCAATAACTTAAGTTTCTTTATAAAAACAAGCTCAACAGAGGCACCCTTTGCACCTAATAACAACAACAGAAGAAAACGAAACACCAAAAAACTTCAAAGCACACGAAGATTTTTTTTGGCAGCCTTAAGACTAAGGCATAAAAACCTGTGTAAATCTGATCCCGGGGGACCGTGGCATTGACAGTCATTCAACTTTCTTTTTAATATTCCCATTGTGCTTTTTCTGGTACCACAGGCAAAATGTACCTACATTTCACCAATCGGTCGAAGCTGAAATTTCTCTCCGTGCAAGGCCAGGGGCTGCGGCCGCGTGAGCCCGAGGCACCGGCGCCAGCCACCCGAGAGAGTAGCACACGCTCCTGGCAGGCCCGCTGTGGCTGGTTCCTGAGTCCCTGGGGCTGCGAGAGCAGCCACGGCGGCGGCTGCAGCAGCAGCCATGGCAGGGACTCGGAAACCTTTCCCCTGCCTCCTCCGCTAGGCCTCGAGGGGTTTGCTTTTCACATGGCCCCCGGGTGGGGGCGGTGGGCACAAGGTAGTGGCTGCAGCTGCAGCCGCAGCCGCGGGCCAGGCGAGCCTGACTCTCGCGGAACCCGACCTCCTGGCCGGCTGGTAGCAGCGGGCCGTCGTAAGGCCCCGGCTGCAGCGCCGACGACCCGGCGGGGAAGGCCACCTTCTCAGACACCACATCTCTCCCCTGCCTGCCTCCTTCTCCGTTAGCGCTACCGGTTGGCGGGCGGGGGAGGGGAGCGAGGCGCGTTATTCCCGGGGAGATGGACGGGGGAGGGGAGGGCATCTCTTACCCGCGTTACTGAGGAGGAGGAGGCGGTTGGAGCGCGGCGCGGCGGGGCGACGGCGGGGCTGGGTGGGTGCAAGTAAGAGTCTTACGAAAGGGAATTAACCCCATCACCAGCCCGGACACCGGCTCCAGCGGCAGCCGCGACTGGCAGAATCCCGCCCCTTCCCACCACGCACTAGCCCCGCCTCTTCGTTCTCTTTGAGCGGCAGCCGACTGCTCATAGGCTGCACATCCCCGGAGTGACATGGATATTACCCAATCACGCCTGAAAAAATTGCCTTCTCTCCACCCCTTTATCGCCTCCCAGGCCGCGGGAGAGCCATGCCAAGTCTTCCTCCAACCTCAAGGGAAAAAGAACCAATCCATGATAAGTAACCGCCCTTGAAGGACGCAAAAGCCAGCCAATGGTGAAACTAGGAGGACAGCCATTTTGCCCACTTGTAAAAGAGACACCTTTTCCCACGAGTTGGAGCCTGAGGTGAGCGAGTTTCGGGAGTTTTTACTGACCCAAGGTATTTAAAAGATAACCATATCTCCTCAGGGAATATTTATAGTGCTTTTTAGGAGTAAAGGAAAATTATCATCCTCCATGTGGGGCAAAGTGAGGCATGCTGCTTAAGGGCTTGGCTCCTCCCTTTAGCGCTAACGGGTTCTAAGCCGAACACCTGGTTTCTCCAGCAGTGGCGGAGGGCGGGGTGTTGGGCTCTTTGGCCGAGAGCGGACTACAATTCCCAACACGCTTTTGCCCCACTCACACCATCTCCTCCGTTCACTGGTCGCTTTGATTGACGGGAATTGTAGTTCCTGAGAAGTACCCATGCCGCGGCCTCAGCCAACAAAAAGGGGTAGAGTTTTGAATGATTTGGAATTAGGAACGAGTTGTCGCGAGGCCGTACTAAGCCCTTTTCGCAACTCTAACAGAAGAGAGAAAAGATGGAAGAAGGGTGGCCAGAAGAGTTTTCTCAGAACACCATAGGTATTTTAAACTATTAGGACGTATTTAAACTCCTCTACTTTCACTTTGTCTCGTTGAACGTCACTTCCGCTTAGGGGCGGACACGTCCCAAACCTGTGGCGGGAGTAGGAGCGTCTGCGGCGAATACACCAGGTGTGACTGTCTGGAAGTGGCTTGGCGTGGCGGGCAAGTCCCTAGTTTCTTGCGTGGGAGATAAAAAGTTGAACGGAATTTAATGGCGTTTTAAGAAGAGTGGGTGACCTGGGATGGGGGTAATTCCTAGGCCCCTCATGCTGTTTTCCACCCCGGTCTTCAATTCCGGGGGCCCATTCTTTGTCGTCTTGGCCTGCTCGCTATTAGATTGCAGGGATAAATTTATAGAAGGTAACTGTAATGCCTTTAGGCTTTGCGTGGTCAATTTGAACTATAAAGAAAGGGCTCCGAAGTTGTGAACTAACTCCTCCCATTTTTACAAACACAACTTCTAAAGTCGGCTCTGAAGGAAAAAAGTCACAGAAAAGGTCTCAGGTTTGAAGGGTTCAATCAAGAAGGGTCTTTTAAGGCCGGGCGCTGTGGCTCACGCCTGTAATCCTAGCACTTTGGGAGGCCTAGGTGGGTGGATCACCTGAGGTCAGAAGTTCAAGACCAGCCTCACCATCATGGTGAGACCCCCATCTTTAAAAAAAA